>NC_080053.1:20266330-20586330 GCF_026212465.1 Amaranthus tricolor
ATGATGAAAAAGGTAAGAATAATAATAAGGTGAAATCATCATAACAATAAGTTGATAAAATAATTACAAGAGTCAAATAATTTAGATCTCAATTAGAACATTATTTCGATTTCGAATCAGATGTTTTAAGTGGGGAAAAAATAAATTTTTTGTCTACATTAATCTTTACAATATTATAATTTAGTTTCTAAAGTGGGGTTAAAGTCAGCTTTGATTATATAAAATAAAATCATGTAAATATCTCAGTTTTAGTTTGAATATTTCAATCTCGAGTCAAGTGGTAGTTAAATAGAAGTATTCAAAAGACTTGTTATCGATCTTATAATTGAATTGATTTGACTTGACCCGTCATTAAAATGAATTTTAAAATATATAAAAATTAATATGAACATAAGACCAATTTTAAACGGCCAGAAGTACCTGATTTAAAATTAACTCGATGACCCAAATAAATACCTTTTTCATCTCCATGATCCAACATCCATATCCATCATTGTAAAACTATAAAGCAATTTATGAATGACTTAGCTACTAAAAAAGATGATGGGATCTTACTTTGATTTTTCACCTTTGACACCAGTCAACTACTTTGCGTATGAGTATAAGTGTAACTTTAGAGTATCTGGTTCTTTACTTATAGCTGGTGCCTTTCTTTCCTTTCTTTGTGTATTTACTTTGAACTGTAATATTTGGATTAGGTTAAGATTAGGATTGAAACTAGTTGATAAAAGTATCTAACGTTTCCTGAAATTTAACCATTAGTTTTTAATGTCTTGGTTAATTAATAAGGTAATTTGACATGACATTAAAAATTAACATGACAAATGTCATGAGTTCAAATGTATTTATTCATGTCATCAAGTTGATTTCGGGTCAAAATCTTGGGTCCGATCTAAATTGGATTATGTGTCCATGTTGATTTTTGTATAATTATCAATCCATATTGATGTCGGGCAAATTAGATTTGGTTATACGGTCGAGTAATTGTCGGGTCATTGGGTCTATTTTAACACATCTAAGTTCAAGTCTCAATTACCCCTCATTTTAAGTGAAATATTTAGCACGAGGTTTGGAAAGGATTTGTGATACAACCAGACTTCTAAGTTTTTCAGTCGGAACACCATTTTGACCTTCGATCAAGCTACATGCACAAGTAACATGTTGGCAGGTACGGTCACTACAAAAAATATAACTTTTCGGGACATTAGGCTTAGTGGCATTAAAAAATGCCCTGATTTATATTTTTAGTGTAAAAATTGTTGGTTTCCATTTTAAGTTCCACTATAAAGTGATTTAGTGTCACTTTATTTGGCCTTTAGTGGAATATGTAATTGATACTGTAGACTATAGTGACATTTATGAGAAATGTCACTAGATTCTATGTCATGAAAAGCTTTAGTATGATTTTTTATTTTGTCGCTAAAGGGTCTAATAAATGTTACTGAATCCGCAATATATATACTATTAGAAATTTGAAGTAATGACATTTAAAATAAATATCGCTAAATATATCCCACTAAAAACAAATTATGTTGTAGTGGGTGGCTAGCATGTCAGGAAAGGGGACCTTTCTTTTTATATGCTTATCAATTTCGACATGTTTCATCCTATCATGTTGAACTGGATTTTCTGAAATGCTGATAGCTGTTTTATTATCACAAAAATGTTTGCATGTTGTTTTTTGGTGGGTAGCCAAGTTCATTCATAAGTTTTCGGATCCTTAAAATTTCAGTTATCCCTTTCGCAAGTCCTCTAAATTTTGCTTCAACATTTGATAATACAGCAACATTTTGTTTCTTACTCCACCAAGCAACTAGGTTCCCACCTAAGAAGGTAAAGTACCTGGAGGTGAACTTTCTATCATCACGATCTCCAGCCTAATATGCATCTGTATAGGCCAGTAGATCCAAGTGGTTATTTTTGTCGAAGTAAATGCCTGTGCAGCTTGTTCTCCTTATGTACCTCAAGATTCTTATCACAATTGTCATGTGTTGTATCTATGGGAGATGCATAAACCTGCTCATTACTCCCACTGCATATGCTATGTCAAGTTTCGTGTGGGCCAAGTAGAACGTCAAGTATTTGAAGCCCATGATTGGTTATGGGATATTGAATAGTTATTATAATATATATATATATATATATATATATATATATATATATATATATATATATATATATATATATATATATATATATATATATATAACACATATTTATATAAATTGATTAATTATCGAAAAAAAGAACAAAAAAATAAACAATAAGTAACAAAATTTAATAGAAAGAAATATTTTAAATTATTATTATTATTATATATATATATATATGTGTGTGTGTGTGTGTGTATGTATGTATGTATGTATGTATGTATGTATGTATAATTTTTTGTTAGGTTGTCGAATTTACTATGTAAATTCTCAAATAACTAATTTATATAACTAATTTATTGTTAGTTAATTTAGACTTTTGAAAATCAAAATATTTTCCAATGATTTGTATTCAAAGTTTGAAAAATAAGCTTGATTAAAGAAAGAAAGCGAAGTGACTTATATATATTTATGTGTAAAGAACGTAAATGTTTTTAAAAAAAGCCAAAAAAATAAGAATTTAAAAATCATATATTCGAATTCCAGATATACTGTTTTTTTAGTCCGAAACCGAATCATGATTTTTACCATTTGAAAATAAAATATTTAAATTTCCGAATTCAAATCGATCCACTTTCTGATTTTGAACACCCCTAAACTAAACTAACATTCATTAATTATTTCTACAATAAAATGGAAAAAATGGTTAATTAGTAAAAAAAATAAAATGAGAGATTCTACTACTCCATAAGTGCATGCATATTCATGGACTTTAATTTAATCTTATCTGTATGCCTTAACTTTATGGATGATGGATCTTGAATTGGATATTTAAAGACCCAACTTTTGGGTTTAGAAAATTTATCTTAGTTCTTGATCCTAATCGAATTAAAAAGTGCCATATAGCATATTCACAAGTGTATTTACAAATAATTCCAAAAAAAAAATATAAACATGTATAAAATCATCATCATATCCAATATATTCCGTTGATAGAAATTATGATCAATAAAAAGGGGTTTTGAATGATGGTATATCACACCCATATTAAAAAGATGATCGAAAATGTTGCAGTCATTAAGGCCTTTATCTAGAAAATGACATGCAAGTGAAAACAAATAACCCAATACAAGTTATAGACAAAATATGTATCAAGACAAGCCAAGACTATAGAAGTAGCAAAGCTCAAAGCATAAACCAAAGAAATATAAACATCAATTATAAACACACAATAATCAAGTCAAAGATAACTAGCAATAGTCTAAGGGTAAGATTCTATGAATTTAACCACTTTAGTAGATTGAGTGACAAATAAATCAATGTTGATAAAAAATGAAGGGCGAAGATAATAGACAAAAAAAATTAGGAATGAACATGATCTAAAATTTTAATAAAACCGATCATTAGCTAATTTTAATTTTAGTGTTTGGATTTTATTTGTTAAGACTCAGGTTGAACTTTGCATATTCTCACATTTCAAACTCATACCAATTTTAGATCAAATTCAATCCAGAGCTATTCTTGTGAGAGACAGTCTCTCAGTGAGACGATCCTAAATCAAAAAGCCTAAATGTTAATAATTATATTAATGGTGCTATTCAAACTATTTCTTAAAAACGTCTCAGGATAAAATCATCTTAAATAACAATTGTTTCAAAATAAAATTTGCAAACTAAAAAAACAAAAATGTACAAAATCATACTCCTAATAAGACTTGAAAAAGTAAAAATAATAATTACACTTCTAGTAATCTCATGATTAAAATGAGTGTATTCTCATGATTGCTCGTCTCTTGAGAATTGAGAGTTGAGACACATGATACATCACACAACTATGAAAACATTTTTGCCCATCTTTACCCCTTCCAATAAATAGTGAAAAAAATGCAAATGACCCCACTCACCCCCTCCTCCTCCTCTACTCTTCACCCTATCATCTTTCTTCCCTTATCTCTTTCTAGTTCTCACATAACATAACAACATAACCTTCTTTACTTCTCCATCTCATCTACTTTTGACTCATTTTATCTCTCTTCAAGATCCCATCTTTCTCTCTCTACCCCGTACTAAGATCTTAATCCCCTTTGTTCTTCAGATCTACCAACAATGGGGCAAGAATCACCTATACCCAAAACTCCTCTTGAAAAACCCATTTCAAAAATCCAATCTTTTTCTTCTATCTCCCCAAATTTCCCTGAAGAAGTTCTAGAGCATGTACTCTCCTTCATTGAGTCACACTCGGACCTTAACTCAATCTCACTCGTTTGCAAATCTTGGTACGAGATTGAAAGATGGTCTCGTCGTAAAATCTTTATTGGGAATTGCTATGCTGTTAGCCCTCCGATTGTAATCAGACGGTTTAGAGACATCCGATCTGTTACCATCAAAGGAAAACCTCATTTTGCTGATTTTAATCTTGTTCCTGATGGTTGGGGAGCCCACGCTTATCCATGGATCCAAGCTTTTACTGAAGCTTTTCCCATGTTGGAAGAGCTTAGAATGAAAAGAATGGTGGTTACTGATGATGGGCTTGAGTTAATTGGGAAAAAATGGAAGAATTTTAAGGTTTTAGTTTTGTGTTCTTGTGAAGGTTTTACTACTGATGGTTTAGCTTTTATTGCTGCTAATTGCAGGTGATTTTTCTTGTAGATCTTTTTATTTTGCTTAATATTTATGGGTTTTACTCTTTTTATTCAAATGATTTGGAGTAAATATTTCATTTTTAGTGTAAAGTTTTAATTTTTCTTGTAGGGTTTTTTTCTTAATTTTTGTTTTGATTTTAAATGATTTCATTTTCAAAGTTTATAATAAATTATAGCTTTTGCTTTTTATGTCATGTTTTGACTTTTGTTATGGATTAAGAATTCAAGATTTGACTTTTTAGAGTTTTTGAAAATCAATTTGAGCTCCTAAATTTGTTGCACCATTTTTTGATGATTTTTAGGCTAAATATAGTGAATATAAGCATTATTGTTTGTGAAGAATATTGTTTTGTACAATTATTATGTTGATGTTATTGCATAGCTTTAATTTCTCACTTTGACTTTATCAAAATGGTGTATAATGATTATCTTTAAGCTAATTTATTATATTTTTGTTGATGTTTATGAATTAAGACATTACTCAAGAAGATCTTATTTTGTAGCCAAAATAAGATTAATAATGCTAAAATTTAATCAACCTTTTTAGGTTTAAATTAATAATTAAAACTTGTAATTTGTGTTTAATTTCTAATTATGGTCTTAGCTTACACAATTAGAGTACTATATAAATACTTAGATTTTACTACTTTATCTCCTCCAATTTGTGGGGCTATAGGATGATTTAGAGTTATCTTTTATAAAAGATTTTCTGGTAATGTTCTTACAACTACCACTAATTTAACATCATCTCTTGGTATCATTGTCTATTGTGGTACCTTCAATAATGGTGTGTAGGAAGATTTGGATGTTTTAGAGAATTGGACCACATAGTATATCTCTTTCTAAGCATAGTTGCTTTCAATTTAGCTTATGGTGATTGCAATGTTTATGAATGCGCTTTCATAGGCGTGGTGATTCCTTAGTTATCCATGGACCATGATTATGCTTAGGAGAAGTCAGCTCTCATTTGTTTATCTATATTGCTTTTTCTTGTATGATGTTCGTGGCCGCAACTTCTTTATTATCACTTACTAATAAGGGTAAGGTTGTGGACATCGAAATTTGGAGGTCCTGTCCCTGCCTAGGTAGGAGCCATGGTTGTAGCCCTATGATATGTTATATTTGGCTATGAAGAAAAATCGAAAAAAACATCCGAGTTAACTAAAAGGGTTATGTTGCGTACATTCGATCCCTACGACTTTGTCTAGGTGGGAGCCATTAAAGCATCTGGAATGTAAAAAATAAAACTTTTTCTACTCCATTTTCATGGGATCTACTTCTTTCCAATAAATTACTAAACAAGATTTGGTGGGTTACTTGGGTTAACTAAAGGGTTATGTTGGTACATTCGATCCCTACGACTCAAGCGTCGGGTAATGGAATGTTGATGTTGTGTATTTACTTTCTCTTAAAAAAATATAACATTTTCTTCATTTTTATGGGATCTACTTATTTCCAATAAAAATTACTAAATAAGATTTGGTGGGTTACTTTGGTTCTTATGTTTGAATGCAAAGAGATATTTCATTTCATATTAGAAAATTTATGCATGGGTGATTATGAAGATTTTGAATTAATTCTTTTAAGCTTTGGGTTTTGAGTTGGGTCTGCATGGAAAGTCACTATCTGATATTGCCTTTACTTTGGCTTCTTTTTTTCTTTGTTTTATGGACCACTCATTTCAATATGTGGTTTGTTTTCTGTTTTGGATGGTTTCATTTTCGACACTCCAGGTCCCCTTTGAGATGCTGGCTTTATTATTTTTTTTGTTTTTGCTTTTGGGTTCCTTTTATTTTATGTGATTCTAAACAATACTACTATGTAATTGCTTGTACTTTTTGGATGTGCTTTTCTTTCGGATGCTCATTCAACATCCGCACATGAAACCGACATGATTCTACTTCCGATTCCTAGACTATGAATCTATACTTCGTACCAAATGGCCGAAACATACCCATAATTTTGAATCATCTCTTTTAGTGATCTGAAGATTAAGCTCGTAGAATCTTCGCCTTTTTCGTATTCTTGTTTAATATCATTACATAAATGAGTAAGATTCTTGTATATGTTCTTATGCCCTGTCTATTACTTATCCACAGGAAGTTGAGAACACTTGACTTGTGTGAAAGTGAAGTTGAAGGCAGTGGGGAATGGATACGCTTTTTCCCGGATTCTTATACGGCACTAGAATCTCTTAATGTTGCGTGCCTCACCACTGAGCCGTGGTTCAATCATCTCGAGGGTTTAGTGAGCAGATGCACTAACCTTAAATCACTTCGTCTCAACCGAACAGTCTCCTTAGAGCGGCTTTCAACCCTTTTGGAAAAGGCTCCGCAGTTGGTTGACATTGGTACGGGCTCTTTTTTGAGTGAGCTCGAAACTGAAGCGTACGATAAGCTTACTAAGACATTTGCGGGGTGCAAAGGGCTAAAGGGTCTTTCGGGTCTCTATGATGTCGTCCTGAATTATCTTCCTGCTTTATATCCCGTCTGCTCGGGGCTGACGTCTTTGAACTTGAGTTATGCTACTATTCACTCCCCTGATCTGATCAAAGTTCTCAGTCTCTGTCAGAATCTCCAGCGTCTTTGGGTGCGTGTCAATCTTCCTTGTATTGCTTAGTTATTCTTTGTGTTTTACACAGTTCATTGCTATACGAAAACATTTATCGACATTCTCTATATGAAAGGAAAAACCCGAATAATTTTGTTATCAATGCAGGTTCTTGATTATATAGAAGACAGCGGGCTTGAAGTTCTTGCAGAATCATGTAAGGATCTCCGGGAGCTACGGGTTTTTCCTTCTGAGCCATATGTCGAGGAACCGAATGTTTGCTTAACCGAACATGGTTTGGTATCGGTCGCCATGGGTTGTTCCAAACTACAATCCGTCCTTTATTTTTGTCGTCAAATGACCAATGAAGCGTTATTCACGATAGCAAAAAATCGGCCCAACCTAACACGTTTCCGTCTATGCATCATTGAGCCCCAGTGCCCGGATTACCTAACAAGCCAACCGCTAGATGAGGGTTTTGGGGCCATTGCGGAACATTGCCAGGATCTCTGCCGGCTTTCATTGTCAGGTCTCCTCACCGACCGTGTTTTCCATCTCATCGGGACCCATGCCAAGAAGCTCGAGATGCTTTCATTGGCGTTTGCGGGTGACAGCGATTTGGGCTTGCATTATATTTTATCCGGTTGTAAGAACCTTAGGAAGCTGGAGATTCGGGATTGCCCTTTCAGTGGAAGGGCGCTCATGGTAAATGCGGCTAAGTTGATGACAATGCGATCCCTTTGGATGTCTTCTTGCCAAGTAAATTACGGGGAGTGTAAACTGCTTGGCAAGAAGATGCCGAAGTTGAACGTTGAGGTGATGGATGAAAGGGGACACCCTGTTTCGAGATCTGATGATTGCCCGGTTGAGAAGCTTTATATCTACCGGTCAGTTGTTGGACCCAGATCGGACTCTCCAGACTATGTTTGGACGATGAGCGAAGAAAATACCGATGTAACTGTAAATTTGTCGCAGTAGTAGTCGTTCCTTGATAATATGATTCGGTTAAGGGCGTTGTTGAATGGGATACATGAGCTTAGACGACAATTTAAGGTTCGATTGGGCAGTGAAGAATGTTACATGTATGTGTACCTTTTTGTGTGTACTATTATGTTGTAGCCAGGATTAGGAGAGGGTGGTGTAGCATTTGTATGGATGGTACTTGCTAGGGTTCTTGATGTTCACAGTTTATTTATTTGTTGTGACAATAATTTAAATCTTCAATGACTAGAGCAAGCTTAATCAAATTGTTCTTGTATTTTGTAATAATTGTGCTAATTTGAAGAGAAGATTTTGTAGTTTTCTACAAATTTTTTTAAATACAAAGTATTTTAGTAGCAAGCTTACAATATTTGATTTAAATATAAGAGAAAAGTATGTATGAAGCTGATTGAGTTAAATGTTGTAACCTAAAAGAAATAACGGAAAAGAAAAGTTAGAAAGATAAGAAAAGTTTTTATTATTTGTTTAAGAGAAAAACTATTAAAGTGGAAATATTTTTTTTAAACAAACTAAATGGAACTAATTTTTTAAATTACTTAAAATTTTCTTTTTTTCCTTTTTATCCTTTTTTTTTTGTTATGTTCTTCTATTTTGTAACAATTGTGCTAATATGAAGAGAAAATTTTGTAGTTGTCAACTAATTTTTTGAAATAGAAGTGCATGGAGTATTTAAGTATCAAGTTTGACTTATATATAAGAAAAAAGTATGTATAAAGCTGATTGAGTGAAATGTTGTAAACTAAAAAAAACGACGAAAAGTCAAAAGAAAAGGAGGAAAAGGAAGTGACCACAAGAGAAAAAAGCATTCATGAAAATTTTTGATTGTAAACATAATTAAAGAAACTAATTTTTTAAATTCTTTAAATTATTTTCCTTTTTCTCTTTATCCTTTCTTTCCATTCCATATAAATTTGTTATGCAAGCAGAAGAAATTGTATCTCTTTAAATTCTATTCTTTTCTTTCTCTTAAATTTCTTCGCTCTAAACAAAATAATTTTAACAATTTTAGATGAGCCTACTTGTTGAGGTTTTTCTTTTCAGTATTAGAATACAAGTTTGATTTTTACCACTTATATAGGAAGAGTTATAAGAAGAGTTAATTCACTCTCACCCATTAAATATAGAGATTATTTGGTCTACCCTCGAAAAAAAAAATAACCAAAGTCCTTTCATCAAATGAAAAATATTACAAATTTAGAAGGGATTAAGTCAGAATTCATTAAACAAAATAATGAAAAAATGATGAGTAATACCCATTAATAAATGATGCTTCGCTGAAGCCTGGAAGTTTACACAGAATCTTTGCCAGGAGAGCGACATAAGCATATCATGATATCAATTCTCAATCACTACTTGCATTTTAGGTCTGTTATATTTATCTATCGGCTAAATTATTTACTATAAATATACATTAAAAATAAAGGAATCCTACTTAATAAGGAGTAATAATTATATTTTATTTGTCTATTATAAATACTTAATAAGACAAGTTCACCCATTAAATAACTTAGCTTCATACAAGAGTTGAAATACTCCTTCTGTCTCTTTTAAATATTAGAATAAAATCATTTGATTCAAAAAACTTTACCATATTTGTGTTAATGATATTATTTCGGAGGGACAAAGAGAATAAATATTAGTATAACTTTTTATTGTAAAAGGAACAACAAATCATGTATAGCAAGTCTTGCAGAGACCATCTCATATTGAGATCACTAGCCCAATCGGTCTAATTATAGGCTTTTCAAATACAAGATCAACAATTGATTTATTAAAGTCATAATTTATACCTTTAAGGTAATTGATTTTTTTTTATAAACCATATCTGGTCATTTAATTGATCATTTTATATATAATGATCACTTTAAGATTTGAATTGATCATTTTAACATTGAAATTAAAAACTTTAAAAAAATTGATCATTTTTAGATCAAAATTGAAATTTTTTATTTATTTCTATTAAAATTATAATCGACCATTTAATTGATCACTTTATATATAATTGATCATTTTAAGGTCTAAATTGATCAATTTAACGTGGAATTAAAGACTTTAAAATAGATCCATTTAAGGTTATAAACTTGTATGTGGAAATTGATCATTTTAATGTCAAAATTGATCACTTTTAAATCAAAATTAAATTTTTATATTTTAATTGATCTATTTAAAGTTTACTTTAAGTTGAAATTAACCATTATAATATCATAAATGATACTTATAAGGTTAAAATTAAATTTTTATTTTTTCTTTGAATTTTGGGCTTTTGAGCAGGTCCCTATGGACAGTCTCAATATAAGACCATCGCTTGCAAGTTTTTTGCGATCATGAATACACAAATTCTTGTGAGAGACGATTTCTTTGGGAGACCATCTCTAATTGGGCCAACCCATAAAGAAAAATATAGAATAAGAGTATGCATTAAGCTTCAATGGCGCTGGGCCTGAGAGACGTCTACCAGAGAGATAGTCTCTCAGGAGATCGATTGTTATGAATATTAGTTAAGAAGCAATTATAATGAAAATTTGAAATGAATAAGCAAAAAAATTTAAAAAAGTCAATAAATATGCAAGTTTTTTATTTATTTCCCACACTAAGTAGTTTTTTCTCATAGTAGAGGTTTGGCTTATTCGCTGTTGTAACAGTGAACAAAGATTTTTGACCCTTTTCAAACTATTTCCCAATATACATAATTAACTAACTCCATTTATGTAAACTAATTCAATATAATCACCAAGTAACTAAGTACATAATTATTAATTCAAATAACTTGTGATTACATATCTAAGTAAAAAATCTACCAAGTACATTACCTTAATAAGCTTAAACTGAACTAAATAAATATTGATTTAACAAGTAATGCCCTGCATTCGAAAAAGTATTGAAGATTACATAAAACCCTAATTTTCGTATAAAATAACAAAAAAAAAAATTATGCCTTAGACAACTCCAAGTATATGCTAGACCACTTTACTAGTGTTAAATTGAAAGAGGGAGGGTTTAATTGAAGGTGAGTATTTGTCGACTTTTGTTTAGGGTTTAAATGAATTGGGGGAAAATGAGGAAGAAAGGGGGATCTGCTGAATTTAGCTCGAGTCTATTTTCTGTTATTAACAACAAACAAGGACTGAAGATCAAAAATAGTCAAAGTCCTTGTTCGTTGTTAGTAACAGCGAACAGACTCTTTGACTTTTTTTGACCTCTAGTCTTTATTCGCTGTTACTAACAGCGAACAGCCTCAAGCTACAGGTCTGGGAAAAAACTGCTTATCTTGAGAGATAGTTTGAAAAGTTAGCTATTATGTAAATTTTTTATATATTTTTAGTTATTTATTTCAAATTTTCTCAAACCCACCCTAATCCATATTTGGCTCGTCCACTAACACAAGTACACAACTAAACTATTCGGTTACCTAATCCATATTTATTTCAAAACTAAATAATTTATCCAGTTAAAAGAATTTGGATAATTTAGACCCGGTATTCAGGTTGGATACAGATTAAAATTTATGACAATCCGGATACCCGTTATCTGGTTTTTTATTATTATTATTATTATTATTATTATTATTATTATTATTATTATTATTATTATTTATACGTTTTGGATACGGAAAACAGTTGTTAATTGCTTTTTCTTGCAATTGCTTGTTTCTAAAATGTCGAGCTACCCTAGGATGGAATTATCTTGACTTTTGTTGCTATGCTGTATGTATATGGACCTTTGAAGCTGGTTGGTGCTATGTACTCCTTTATGAACACTCTAGTTTTTGTTATAATCTTTTTTTACAAATTGCTTGTTACTAAACTCAGGTATTATGTTCATATTGGTTTTTACATAATTGTAAATCCATTTTAAAAGTTGGGTCAAATTAAATTCGATTATAAAGTCGAATAATCATCCAATCGTCGAGTCTATTTTAAAAACTGACAATATTCCATCAATCAAATGAGATTAAGTAGGTGGGACCTACGATCAGCTATCAACAATCAGGAGTAAGAGAATAAAAATTAAAAAAGAAAATGAACATATGGGGAATATGAGGGTATATATCACTACCTTGAAAATTAGCATGGTGCAAGTTCATTACAATTGCTCCAATACTATTATTGCCTACCATACCAGGATGAGGGAATTCACTTAAAAGAATTAAAATCTGTATATCAAAGCTCAAAAATATACACTAATGAACCCCATACTATTATTGCCTACCATACCCGGCTAATCATATATGTTTGCATCCGATAACCTCAATCAGCGTAAGCTGCTTCTGTAACTACGGCTGAATATGTTCTCACTATCCTAACTTCATTTTCCTCGAGCTTGAGAACTACTGATATCTCTTCGGCCTGTGCCTTCAACAGCGTTTTTCTTCTTCCGCCTAGGACCCCCAGCAGAAGCAGGATCTACTAATGGACCGGACCAAAGTTGGGCTCCTCCTTTTGAGTAGGTAAACGACGTAGAGCTGTAAGGAATATCGGGTGGGATGTTTGACGTATCGATGTGCTGCGAAGCACCCAAAGGGTAGCCCAGCCCTCCGTCCTGATGAGGTGGAGGAAACTTTTCACTCTTACTCTTTGCGTTTGCATGAGTAATTATACGCCGTCGCTGTTTCAAGACACAAAACAAATTATAAAAACCGAGATCGTACATGATTCTTGATGGAAACAAAAAATTAACATGTTATGTCCTATCATAAGCTTCCCACTCAAGATCTGGGGTAAGTACTAGACTAGTACTTCCTCCGTTTTTTTTACTTGCACCCAAATGTACTTTAGCACTATTCATCGCTGTCACTTAATTTTCCTATTGTCATTAACCTATAAGTTAGAACAGAGTCATACGAGATCTTGTTTGAATCGTCTTAATGTAATAATTAGAGATTAATAATTGAATTAGTGCACTGGGGTGTGTGAAAGTGTATTTGGGTGCAAGTAAAAAAAATGGTGGAAGTGATTTTCTCATTCCAAATTTCTAGATTTTCTGTACCATAATAAGCTCCACACACAGCATTTTTTATGAATATTTCACAATACTTTTGTAATTAACATTATTATCAATGTTATAAAAATTACTTGCCCTTACAAATTCTTTTCCTCAAAATATCCACCTTCAATTTTGAATTAAATTTTGAACAATTATTACACTGCATAACAAGCTAAGTCTGTTCATTATGGTATGGTGATAAATAATATTGTGACAAAGGGTAACAGAAAAAAATAAATGACATACATCAAGATTAGCTTGGAGTTCGGCATTAGCTTCGGGGGCTGGCATTGCCCGGGGACGGTCACGTTGTCGAGGTTTTCTTCCCGCATCACCTTGTGCCTTGTTAGCAGCTCTTAATCTACACATAAAAAAGGAAATACAATATCAATAGTTGCTTCGAAACATGATAATCTAGTCAAAATATGAAGTAAAAGAAGAGCAACATCAATGGGGAAGGATAAGTTTCACAATGATAATATTTCCTCGGTCCCTCTCAATTTGCACTACTCTCCATAACTATGTTACTTGAACTCGGATACTGATGTCGGATATAGGTACATGTCCAAGTATCGAATATGTCTAAATATTCAATTTTACACCTAAAATGGAGTGTTTTGAGTGCCATACAAATGTCCGAGCATCAAGGATCGGACACGGGTACGTGAAGCAAAATGAAGAGTCCGAACAACGTAGCTCCATAATAGTTTGTCCCACTCATTTTGCATTCTTTCTTTTTTGTTAATTGTCTCACTCTTATTCTTTTTATCTCATTCACAAACTTATTATCTCTTTCCATCTTAACCGCTCATTTATATCATTTACTTGTTTTTTGTCTTATTCTCCAACTTAATTCCCCTTTCCACCAAATTTCACCCGAAAAATCGGGTGCGTTCTCATGGGGTCAGAGGGAGTATCAGTTATGCTGCAAGCCTGCAGAAGATTCAGTACCAAATCCCTTTTTCATAGAACTCCAAGGAACAGATAACCAGCTAGAAATATCCATACACTATTGTTGATGTGGCAAGGAACAGACTAATAATTGTATAAATAGAACTATCAAAAAAACCAAAGAACAGTACATAGTGATAGAACACAGACACACAAAAATATTTGAGTTCTGCCTTTATAATTTCTATTGGAAAAAAATTGAGTTCTGACTAAGGAGTAGAGTTGTTTATTCGGGTCATTTGGTTGATTTCGAGTCAGATCTTTCGTAGTCGGTTCGAAATCGGGTGTTGTGTCCATATTGATTTTTACATTGTTTTAATTCATTTTGAAGTCGGATCAAGTCAGGTTCGGTTATAAGATCGGGTAAATATCTTATCATCGAGTCTACTTTGAACACCTCTACTAAGAAGGAGGAAAATATGTTTCCCACCGTCTCACTAGAGTAAATATTTACCCCCAAATAAAGGGACTAATTCCTTCATTCCTTTTGGTCCATCACTTCACAACCATATCTTACCCTTGACAACAAATATTCCCTTAATAATATCCTTTGATAGTCTTGTTTACTTAGTTTGACTTTTATTTCTCCCATAAATATTTATACAAACATGACTTAGGTGTAAAACTTGTGAGTGAAGCAAGAGTGATCAAAATTCTATGACGAGTTCAATTTCAAAATTGAACCACAACAACAAAAGGAGAGATTTCTTCCCAACTACTCATCACTAAGCCTATATACTCATACCCATTTGGGGACATATATTACTTTTTGAGCCAGTAGTATAAACTCATGAAAACTTGAGGTGTTAATAGACGTATGCACTGATGTAAACATTGGTCAAAAAAAATTAATAACTTTCAAAGTGAGCTAAAGAGAAGAAATTCAAACGATTCTTCTCCAATCGAATATGACGAGAAAAGAGGTTAACACTTTCTGGATATATATTTTTTCTCGTGACACTTGGGCCATTCATAAGACAAAGCATCCATAAATAAACAAAAGACTGACCTTCGTGCCTCATCATCACGCCGTTTAGCATCCATCTCCTTGCTTGGTGGATACTTTGGAAGAGTTGATGGATCACAAGCAAGAGGTTCCGTACTAAAGAACTGCAAAGATCAAGATAAGAGAATATTTTTTTAATCCAGACAGAACACAGTGTAAGATTGCAGTAACTACAGCATTATTCCTTTAGGAAATGGCAGCATATATTCATTTTTGAAGAAAAAACGGTGCTTCAGTGTTTTGGTTCCCATGATTCACAGAAATTTGTTGACCCAGAAAGGGAAGTATATAATAGAGTTCTAGATACTCAAAAAATGAAACATATAGTACAATTCACAAACAAAGACTTATATGGTAACACTCATATCCTTGGAAAAATGATGCAAGTATGTAAGCACGACAACGATAAAAATGCATTAAAGGCAAAAATCTGGCCTAGTAAAAGCTGTCTGAGATTTATTCGTACTGAAGAAACCATTAATTTTCCAACATACGGAGAGCGTAGAGACAAGGCTGTCATTTAAAGGCTCCAGTGCCCATGACACCAGCTAATTGCAATATGAATCGCAAAATATAATCACCGCTTTCACAAAAGGGATACAACAAAAGAAAACAGCATTCAATGTGAGATCACTCTACAAAAGGCATACAACCAAAAATATCATCATCACCATCAACAATCCAATATCCCGCTCGAAAATAGAGTATATGTGAGGGAAGGTGACGGACATTCCATACCCGTACCCACTTGGAAGAGAGTGACAGAGGGATGCGGTCAATTTTACCCCCACTAGGTGAGAGCCCTGCATAGAGAAAAATGAGTGACACCGTAGCCTCAAAAGCAAAATTACCGGCAGAAAACAAAAAGGAACTTTTGTTAATTGAATTTAACAAAAATATATACACCAAAAATTTAAAATGTGTTAATTGAATTTAGAATTCCGCAATACTCAGCGGAGTGCCTCGGAGAGTATCAAGATGAATGAGAACTTTTGCAACAAGAGTTGATAGACTTACATCACTATTTAAAGCATCAGTTGCCGTCTTCCTTTCAGTTGGATCGATCGCGAGAAGGGTATCAATCAAAGACAAAGCTGAGGGTGAGAAGTCTTTATAAGTCTCTCGTATGCATCTTTTGTAAGGATCGCGAGGCTTGAATATTGTTGCATTTGGTAACTTTGATTTCTTCCAGTACTCATCAGTAGGGGAGCCACATAATTTATATATTTTATGTAATTGCTCGACCTATAAAAAAAGAAGATAACTATTAGATATGCCTAAGATTGAAAGTGATGTTTAGGCGAATCCAAGTTCCGCCAACAATTGGCAAAAGAACGATGACATAGATCAAACAAATACACTTTAAGAAGCTTTCTTTTAACGTAAACCTGCTCTTAATTTTAAATGTTCGCTTAACGTATATAGTTGATGAAAGTCAACAAATTCTACCACATTAATACAGAAAGATAAGCTAGCTTAAAAATAAGATAAATGTGAACAAAGCAAACCCGAGTTAGAACTTATAATAACGGCCAAAGAAATATCGAAAACAGGACAAGAAAATGATTTCTACGATTTTCTAACATTGCAAACCGGCTCTAAGTTGTTTGCGGATATGTAAAACTAAGAATTTAAGAAATTAAAATTTACCTCCGTACGACCGGGCATGATAGGTCTTCCGGCCAATAATTCAGCCAAAATGCAGCCAGCACTCCACAGATCAATGCCCACACCATAATCGGTAGCCCCAAGGAGGAGTTCCGGGGCTCTATACCACAGAGTGACAACACGACTGGTCATGAGATGTTTCTTGTTTGGATCAAAAAACGTAGCCAATCCAAAATCAGCTATCTTAAGTATTCCCCCATTGTCAAGAAGAAGATTTGATCCCTTAATATCACGGTGAAGAACACCACGACTATGACAATGTTCTAATCCGGAGATGAGTTGGTGCATGTAACACTTTACCTGCAACATGATTACAACTAATTACTATACTAGGAACTTTCGTGAACTATCAAACTCGATAACTTTCACTTCTTTGAATTTTATGGTAATGTACTAAGATACCAAGTGATATCACGAACCTGTGGCTCGGTAAACTTAATATCTGGACTAGCAGCTAGTCCAGCTAAATCATGTTCCATATACTCGAACACCAAATACAAACTACAGGACATCCTCGAAGTAACCAACCCCTCGAGTTTCACAACATTGGGATGATCCAATCTTCGTAGAATCAAAATCTCTCTAGCCATGAACTTAACACTCTCAGGTTCCAAGTTATCAAACCGAACCTTTTTAAGTGCAACAACCTTTCCTGTTTTCAAATCTCTGGCTTTATATACATTACTGTAAGTTCCTTGCCCAATCTATCATTTACCAAGGAAATACAATCAGTTTCTATTTACAAACACAAGAAAAAACATATAAATAACTATGGCATACTCTAACTAATGATCCTTCTTGACCGCATTCACATTATTCACTAATCTCCTTGCAAATCGTTAATAAAAAAAAACAGAGAATTTTAGTCGGTTTTGGGCTATTTTAGGGTCATTTTGAGCGAATAGCGAATTCAAAAAGCAGATTAGATGGCGAATTATGTTACATTGTTTTTTACACTAACCACGGCACAAAAACCATGTTAAATTAGGCTGGACATATTGTGAATGCCAGCATATTAATGATATGAATGAGGAGACACGAAGTGCACATACTTCATAAGCCAAGGAGATATATATATCATCCCAAAACCATATGGCAACGGGATGAAGGACTCCAATAACTTGTAAAGTGTGCACACCATCTACAATTTGTCGATGTAGGATAAACTATCTCAACAAACCACAAACAAATTGAACAATGATCCCTCACCTTATCAATCTTTTCAAATGTATCGGCTCGTCTTGGAATCCAACCATTGATAGCTTCACCAGCAACAGCAGAAAGCCAAGAAGGCCATCCAGCAGCAACCTGCTCACCATGTACACTCTTTAAAGGATTACTTAACCTAGGGTTCGGTTTCGATCGCCGTCTTTCACCTCTTGGCTTTTCACTCTTATCATTCCCTTCCTCCTCCTTCTTTTCCTCCCCATCCTCATCCCCCTTCTTCTCTTCCTCCTTCTCACCATCATTCAACTCAACAGAACCACTTTCACCATCTTTTCCTGCATCCCAACTAGTAACAACATCTCCAACAGGCAAATCAACCTTCCTACTAGATTGTGTCCCTAAACTATCTATCTCTCTACTCACACCACTTCTCTCTCTACTTTCAGGAGCTAACTCTTTCCCAAAAACACAACCCATCTTTTATCTAACCTAAATAGCCTCATATCTCAACATAATCTAAGGATCTACTACAATTAAACCTTAATTAATCACTACCCAGAAACCCTAATACCCTAAAATCTTCAAATTAGCAACTGAAAAATAAAAACAATGTTGAATCATAAGTATGCAAATTAAAAAAAGATTGAAACTTTAATTAACACTATAATCAAACAAGAATAAAAATACTTACTTTAGCAAAGATTGACCAGTAAAGAGACAGAAAATTGACCATATTTGTAGGAAATTTAGTTCGATTGATTAAAAAAATGGGACCCAAATACAAGTTGGAAAAGGGTTGTCAAAGACTAATAACGGAATGTTTGTTTGTGGGTGTTTTTTATTTTATTGTGTCTACAAAAAATCAAAAGTTTCAACTAACTGTGTAATTTACAGATAATCTGAGGAAGTAGTAGTTGCAGGTGGATGATGTGGGGGTTGTTGTGGGATCTTTTTCTTAAGAGCGGCCAAGTCAATATGTATAGAAGTGTTCCTTCTTAGTTAAAAAAAATGATTCAATTTTCCAAATATTGCTATATTCTTTTTGAATTGCATCAAGGTGAAGCTAATGTATTTTTTTAAAGTGGGGTAATAAATAAAAAGAAAGAATAAATTGTGTTGATAAACTTAAAAGAAAATTAAAATGTATAGATGAGATTAAAAGAAAGTATTGGACTATAGTCCAAAAGTAGAAATGATGCAAATTAAATGAAACGGACTAAAATGAAAAATAATGCAAACTTAATAGAACGGAGGGAGTATGAAAAAAAAAATTGTTGAGATATTTATATGTATATAATTATCATACTTCCTTTAAATTTTAATTGTTGCTACAGTTTCTATAGAAACTACTGTTCATCAACTGATTTTATTTTGTATGTATTTCTTCATTTATAATGTAAAACATAGTCAAGTGAGATTTTGTGTAATTTATCTTAATACATATTTTCATAATATTAATTTTTTAAAATCTTTTATCATATAAAATTAAAGATATTAAAGATTAAAATCGTATATTAAATAATGTAAAAAAAATAATGTAGCAACTATTAAAACTCACATAAAATATTAACTTAGAATGGAGATATACTAAAGTTTCATTGGTCATTCGAATAAACATGCATACTAATATTAGTATATAGTATACTTAATGCATTATCTTCAAGTATGTCGATGTCACATTATCTTTTTTCCATGCATAAGTTCTAGGTATAAAATAGGCAAACATCTATCTAGCTAGTATATTAAAATGCAATGTATTTTCAATGACAAATTTGCATCAAATATTTATTTTTATTAATATTAATCAAGATATTCATAATAAACATAAAGTTTTTTTTCATCATAAATATATGGTTAAATGTAATATTCAATGATATATACAAAAAATTTATATCACAATAATTAAATTATTTTAGTTAACTTGTAATTTGCATAAGAAGTTATGATTGAATTAATGATGTCTCTTGCATTTGTACGTATAGGATCTTAAACTAGCTAGTTTTGTATTATTAGTTTTGTGTGTCATTGAATTGAGAATTTAGAGAACTTTAAGTGACACTTGCAATGAAATCTGGATGAAATTTAAAAATAAGTATTTTTTATTTTTTTTGTTTTACGAATGATAAAAATTGATTAAAAAGTATTTTCAAAATTGATTATTTTTATAAATTCATCTTAAGAGTTTGTATTTTTTGTCTTATCTAATTAAATATGATCCAAATTTATTAAAGTCTAAACTGGTATGATCTTATTAGGTTTGAAGTGATAGTAGTTATAGTTTTGCAGTGTTAGTAGTGTTGGTGGCAGTGATTGTAGTGTGGTGGTGTTGGTGGTGGTGGTAGTAATAATGTTACCAGTTTGAATGTATCATCATTACTACAACCTAATAAAAACATCCTAAAATACAGCTAATTAAGTTAGTATCTAAATTGATTTGTAATTTGTCAAAATCTTAGTTATTCTTTATCGTTTAAAAGATACTAAAAAACTAAAATAATTTATTTTATGTCATCGTTTTAGACTCTTTTGCCACGTGAAATCATATTATTGGATGAGATTTGATATCATGTATCATCACTTATTATAGTGTGTTAAAAATTGAAAAAAAAAGGTTTTTTAGTTCCTTTGATTTTATCTGTCAAAATTGTCATCTATTCTATATAGTTTTATAATATGAAATAATTGATTGATTCAAAAAGTTTATGTATTTGTGAATCAACAATATTTATCATCAGTTTGGTAGAGTATTTATTATTTTAATTACAAGAATTTTCATTTACCCAAATTATAAACAATAATATGTAATAGTTCAAAAAAGGCCAATAATTAGGTAAGATGCTAAACTGTTAATTTTTAATAATTCAGAAAACCGTCCACGTAAATTATTTTTACAATATTATTCATATAAGTTATATATTTTACCAAAATACTATAATACATTAATACTTAAATGAACTTGCATAAATCCATTGGGGAATCAAAAACCCTACATGTAACAATATATAACCATCTTTGTTGCATTAATCTCACATCCAATTCTCCATTCTCGAATTGTTACATTATTATTTCATTCAAAGAAAATCAATTATATTGCATACTTCATGACATCAAAAAGATAGAGGAACCCAAAAGATCAAAACTATATATTGAAACGAATCTGAAAGGATAATTCTACATAACGCTTTTGTTAAAGATAATCCAACAATAAAGGTCAAAGTAAAAATTGTCAATAGTGTAAAAGTCAAAGTGTTGCAAGTAAAAGAAATTAGAAAAAGTATAATGTAACACCCTGTTAAAATACTATTTAAATAAATAATTATTTAATATATATTTGATCGATTAAAAATATTAAAATACGTAACTAAAAATATAAAAGTATATACATTTTAATTCGTCATCGTTTAAGCTTTCGTTATACGCGCGTTTCCTCGCTTAACGAATTTATCGCGTAATGTTTTTGCGTCTTACTATTAAATCGGACTATTGATTAAATTAAAAAGAAAAAAATAAAATTGGTGGATATACCAAGGGTCGGCCGGTTGAAGGGCCCTAAATATATTTTATGGGCAATTAACTTAGGAATTAAAGTTTAGGGATTTTGGAGCATTTAACCTTGCATATGAATGGTTTGTTGGAGGTTTAAAATTCATAAATTTTTCTTCACATTCCCATTTCATTCAACCACATGAGAGAAAAAGGGAGAAAAAGAGAAAAAAATTTAAGTGTTAAGCCGATTTTAGTGTTCATGTGTTTATAATCCTAGCCTTTTGATCTTTGATTATCTGATGACAAGGAGGAGAAGGAGAGTTATCTAATGATAGTTACCTTATTTTTGTAAATAGTGACTTTTATATAAATGTGGTCAATGTTGTCAAAATTGATATAATTACCTTATTTTTTTTATATGGTGACCTTCATCATTTTTATATATAGTGGCCTCTGTATAAATGAGGTCAAAATTGATATAGCTATCTTATTTTTGTATATGGTGACCTTTATGTAAATGTGGTCAAAATTAATATAATTACCCTATTTTTGTATATAGTGACCTTTATGTAAATGTAGTCAAAATTAATATAATTACCCTATTTTTGTATATAGTGACCTTTCAAGTAAATATTGTAAAAATTGATATAGTTACCTTATTTCTATATATAGTGAGTTTAGTGACCTCGGTGTAAATGTACCTAATGAAATCAAGTGTAGCAAAATAAAGGTCTTAGCTTTGTTTATGTCTTCCTAACATCATACAAACAACTTAGCACCTTTAAAGAAAAAAAAATTAATAATGATTAGAATTAGAATTAGATGTCAATTAAAGTTAAGCAAGCACTTTTTGTTAATATGTAAAATAAACATCAGGTCAAATCTAATCTATCAAAACCCAACGTTTTAACAACTGATGATGTAGTAGATTTGTCAATATTCTGAACTTGAACATCAGCTTCTTTCACATCATCATCGTCTTTGTCCAAGGCTTTGTTTTCAGAAAGCCGAGCAATCAAAGCAAGCTCAAATTCCTTTTTAATATACTGAAAGAGCTTGATAGAGTCTGCAGCAGAGTACTCAGGAAGACAAGGCATCAGATAAGGAATTTCTTGCTGCACCTCTTCTTGATGACTCCGAGACTCATTAGAAACTGGAGTTTCCTCCCCGATAACTTCGGCTGGCTCTTCGGCTTGCCGAGGTCACTTCGGCGATGGAGAGGACTCCCCTATGGGAATTTCGCCTGGAATGACAACGGTCGTGGTCTTTCTTATCGGGGTCACCTGTTCATATTCTTCGTCAGGAGAAAATTGATCAGTCGAAGCCTCGTCATCCTATAGTAGAAGTAAAAGGAAAGGAAAAAGTATGAATCAGCATGGATCAAGCGAAACTCCCGAAAAAAAAAAATTATATATAAAAGAGAGTTTAACCGAAACCCTGTGCAGCTGCTCAATTTCTCACAGGCTGAGAAGACAAAAAGTATCATGTACCCTAAATTCTATACTTAGCAAAGTTCTTACAAATTAGGAAAACTAAATGTAACAAGCCGAAACACCGTACATAGGAAATTTTTTTAAGTAAAACAAGACAAGAAAGCATACCGAAGTTTTTAATGAGTCATCCTCGTCGGAGCTGATCTTGTCCTCAACTTCGGAGTTAACTATAGAAATGCCGGATCTCAAAGCACTAGCAGTAGCAACAGCTTGTTCTTCAGTATCCAAAGGGAAAAATGGGTCACGCTTCAAGTACCAAGGCTTCTGCTTGGAATATTCAGTTTTCTTGACTATGTCAAGATGAGACACACGCAACCAATGGGCTCTTTCAGAAGGTTTAGTTATCGGTGGATTCCTCTTCGTCACTTCTCTGGTAGCGATAATTCCCAACAGTTTATAGTTTAAGCCGCAGTTCTTCTCATGCAGGTCTGAAAAAACACAAAGTTAAACAAAAAAAAAAAAAAAAAAAGAACAGAACGACAATTACGAACTTTCAGCCACAAATGAAATTCTTACCGCCTTGGTATTCGGCTTAGACCAACAGCAGCTAATATCTTCTCTTGGAAGATATAATGATAGCAGGGTAGCCAAGTCTTTGGTATGTAAAATTCTCGGCCTCGTTTTCCAGTGCGAAATTTGTCGAAGAGCTTCAGCAATTTCAGATCGTAGGCCGAAAAATCATCCGGTCCAATAACCGACATCTTTTTATCAGGCTTTTTTTAAATATCTCGGGCCTCCAAAAAATTTCGGATGTTTCTCCGCTTACGGAGCCCTCACCCAAATCCATTGACCCCTCCAATCTTTGTCGGAGGTGTCATTCGGCCAAGTGGTCAGAATCCCTTTTCGGGATTCAATTCGCCACCATCCAGGACCGTGATGTTCATTTGATTGTTTGTTCTCCACCAATTTGTGTAGTTGCCGAAACACGTGAATGCTAGGGTCAAATCCATAAAAAAGAGCAACCCACAAGAATGTCATAACCCTCCGAGTACTGACCGGTGTTAGCTGGCACAATGAGATATTGTATCCATTCAACACTTGGGTCACAAAGGGGTGGAGAGGAAATCTCAATCCAGACTGCAGTTGTCTAGTATATACTCCAATATACCCAGGCGGAGGTCTGTGTATCCTATCTTCGGTAACTGGCATTTGACACCAATACCCATCCTTTTCATAAATACCATAGAAAATTTCGATTTGCTCGGCGAAACAGTGTCGGGGATTCTCCACAATCCACCATTGTACGGGGCAATAGACGCAATCCCCCAATTATCGGTAGGGCTGTCCCATTCTTCGGCACCTGCTGGCAGACGCCGAGGCCCATGCGTAGAACTATTTCCAGAGGTAGAAGGTTCATTCCATTCTCTATACGGCTGGAATCGGAGTTTCATTTGTCGGTTCACTTTCCTCCATTCTGGGAAGCACATCGCCGTGGCTAAGAGGTGGCATTCGCCCAAGTGACCGATTACGCCGACCACCTGTAGGTAGATCTTGGGGCACATTAGCTTCTTCTTCTTCAGCAGACAAGGGCCTTTTTCCCAGATCCGGGTTTCGAACCATTGTTCACAAAAAATACTAAACGGGAATAGAAATTGCAGAAAACCAATGAAATTCGAAGAATTTTCGGGAAAAATTGCCTCTGACTATCTCGGTAATCGCTAATACTGAACTTTGAATCTTCAGACTACGTGTCAGATCCCGGATTAACAGAAACTTAGGATGACTAATCAGAATCGGAGAAGGAGAAACGCAATTCCAAGAGTTGTGTTTGCAAAGAAGCGACTACTGAATGGGAGAAAGAGTGCTTAATCACGGGTTCATTAAATCCGAAAGTTTAAGAGATAACAAATCGCGCAATTTCAAGAGTTGTGTTTGTAAAGAAACGACTACTGAGTGGCAGAAAAAGTAGTTATACAGGCATTTATGAATTCCGAAAGTTTGAGTTAACGAATCGTCAAAAAATCCCAGTAACTATTCTTAAACACGTTTTGCTAAAAATAACTACCCACTAAACGTCTCAAATCTCTAATTACGCTCCTTAATGACGGTTCTAACGTTAAAACGATCTAAATTCCAACTAATTCAAATCACAGTCATCTATGTGGGATCTATTGGATAAGTTGTTTGGGTCCAATTAATTCACTATAGTTGGCGCAGTTCAAATGATCCAATGGGAAAGCCTAATAGTTATATGAAAATTTGAAAACAATAAGACAAAAAAATCAAAAAAATGAATTAAATAATTTAACTTTCAAACTTATTCCAAAAGTAAGCGTGAAAATTTCAAACTTGAGGTTTGGGGCTGTTCGCAATTACTAATTGCGAACAGGTCAAAAAAGACAAAATAACTGTTCGCAGTTACTAACTACAAACAGATAGCTGCACAAATACACAGATAGCTGTTCAGTCAAAAAAAAAGTCAAAGTTGTTCCCAGTTACTAAGTGAGAACAACTATTGTTGTCTTTTTTGACCTGTTCGCAGTTACTAACTGCGAACAATTCCAAACCTCAGATATGAAATTTTCACGCTTATTTTTGAAATAAGTTTGAAAGTTAAATTATTTAGTTATTTTTTTTATTTTTTGCCTTATTATTTTTAAATTTTCATAGTTATATCAACTCTCCAACCAAATACTAAAGTATGGTCTAGTCCATTTAAGATGGTCAGCCCATCTTATCCTCATGAGCCCAATCATAAACCATTAAAATATGATATATAAGCCATAATTTGGCCAATTTTACATTTGTTCTTACATAGTGTCAAATAATTATTTCTTTTGCAAAACTTTTCTCTGGAATATCACTGACCTTATATGTTAATTATTGTGATATTATATGAAAATTTAAAATTAAATTAAACCATACTGATAATAGGAAAATTGAGCCTCTATGTCTAAATCTGGCATTATGATCAAAAGTCTTCAATCAATTTAGGCTTATATTTTAAAGAATGCTTCCTGCTTCCTGCTTAGCTAACTGATCAAGCAAAGCAAGCTCATTGGGGTGTGGCTGCTGCATTGTGGGGTGGTCAATGCTCATAGACCATTTTTCAGCCTCATCCCAATTAATATTTATTGTATGCAAGGAAAATGCAGAAACGTGATGAATGATGATGAAGTATTTTAAATAATATATGATAATCTTTGCACACGAAAATTATGGATTAAGCAGTTGTTGAAGATTTTTTCTTTATTATAAGGATTCAAGTCTCACAATCTATTAGAATATAACAAGGGTTTAAGTTTATGAAATATTTATATTTGATGAAATATGATTTATAATATTCTCACCATAATATAATTTGCTTCTAGTGAGATATATTTAATGACATTTAATTTAAATGTCACTACTTCAACTAAGAAAATTAACATATTAAAATTGGCTATTTAAACATATTCAAGTTGGCGTTTTTACTTATTAAAGTTGGTACGTTAATTTGTTTAGAGTTTGTGTTTTAACCTGTAAAGTTGTTAATCTACTAAAGTTGGTATTTTAACATATTAAAATTGGTATTTTAAAGTTAGTATTTTAACCTATTTGGTTTGGTGTTCTAATCTGTTAAGTTGTAAATATATTAACGTTGATTTTTTTTACCTATTAAAGTTTGTATTTAACTGTTAAATTTGGTCATTTATATTGCTTAAGTTGTTATTTTGACTTATATAAGTTGATGTTTTAGCCTATTAAAGTTGGTATTTAAACCAATTAAAGTTAGTGCCTTAATTTGTTATAATTGATATGTTAACCTGTTGAAGTTGGTATTTTATAGTTTTTGTTTTAACCAACTACAACAGGTTAAAACACCAACTTCAATAAGTTAAAATACCACTCTAATAGATGAAAAACTTAACTGGTTAAAACAACAATTTAACAGGTTAAAACACTAAATCCAAATACCAACTTTAATAGGTTAAAATACCAACTCGAATAGATTAAAGTACCAACTTCAGTAGGTTAAAATACCAATTTCAGATATATTAAAACAGGTATAACACGCACGTTTGTTTTTATGTTTTTCTTCTTCTTTTTTAATTGTAAAAATGTTAGTCGGCTTGGCTTGGAGAGTCGTCTATATACGAGATGATCTCTCTGGGGACTAATTGCTAAAGAAATACATTGTTTAATTTCACAATAAAAATGTTGTCCAAGGTCCACAATAATAAAATTATAGTTTGAATTAAAGAAAAAAGTAATGTTTATTAAGAAAAAGATAGATAATGGTAATAAATAAAGAGAGAGAATAAATTGTGTGGATGAAATTAAAAGATAGTTAAAATATATGTATTAGATTAAAAGGAAATGGTGGCCATTTTCCGAAAATAGAAATGATACAAATTAAGTGGAACGAACTAAAATGACAAATGCTGCAAATTCAATGGGACGACAAGAGTACTCACTTTGTTCTTATTTGATCTTCCTAATTTTTTCTAAAGAAAATTTCACAAAATGTATTCCATAATAAATTTTATTATTTAGAGATATGTTTTGGGGACAAAATAACCTTATTTACCTAATGCATTTCCTAAAAAGACATTACATATTTCTAATTTTTCCCTAAAAATTTACTTAATTCCTTCTGTATTTCATTCTTGTTTGTCTCCCATAATTACAATTTTAAATTTCTAAATCACTTAATCATTACTCTCAACAAATAAATAATTGCATAATGTTAGAATCTTATTTTAAATATTCCGACATTTTACATGCCTTCTAAATCAATTATTTTCTTAATTTCTATGAGATTGCTTTAAAGAGAAATGCAGTGTTTTTAAGGGAGTAAGAGTGTTAGAGTATATAACATATCCTGGGGCCTCAACCATCAGCTTAAGCTTTTGGTTGAATTGGTTCCTTGACATGGTATCAGAAGCAACCGTGAGAGGTCACGGGTTCGAATCTCAACCACCCCTCATTTAAAATGGAATATTCAGCGATATGTTATATACTATAACAAAGAGGATTCTAATATTTTTATCGTGTGGTGTAATGAATGTGATATTAGACGAAGAGAATAATATGGATGAAATTAAAAAGTATTTAAATGTATAGCTGTGATTAGAAGAAGGTCTAATTCCAAATAATGAAATAATGTAAAATAAATGAGACAATTTAAAATAAAAATTAATGCAAATTAAAAGGAATATTAAAAGTTATTATGTGAAATATGAATTGATAAAAATAGAATTGTTAGAGTAATTATGTGACAAATAATACTTAGTTTTCTAACTGTTTTAGATAATACTTAGTTTTCTAAAAGCCTTGCTCATATGGGTTATTAACGATTAGTGCATGATTAGATTTGAAAATTCAAAAGCAAAATGATTTTTCAATTATAATGCTTAAAATACATCTCCTTACCCTACTACTTACTTTCTCCGTTCTGAAATACTCGCTACATTACTAATATTAACACTATTGATCGTTTAAGCTTATTTTATATATTGCAACTAATATGTAAGCATAAATATAGTTAAGTTGGATCTTATTTGAAACATCTAATCGCATACTTTCATAATATTAACTTTTTATAATTTTTAGACGTGTATAATTCAATATATAAATGATCAAAATAATGCATTAGATAGCGTAAAAAGTCAAATTTAGTAAGTATAGTGGAACGGAGGAAGTAGCTTACTAATCGATAATGCTAATACACGACATGAACAAACATTGAAGATGATGGGTAAAACGCCATTGATTCATCAACGAGATCACCAAGATTCTGGTCGCCAAGACCTTCGATTTGGCTGGGGTTTGGGCACGGTGGGGGAAGGAGGCCAGCGTGGGGAAGGGAGGGTGGGGGGTGGCTTGGCGCAAGGGTTTGGTTCTCTTTTTAATCATAAAAGTTTATAAAGGAAAAACTTATCAAAAATACAAAGCTAAAGAATACGTTGTTTTTAACGGAATTTGCTACCTTTTTATAAATTTGAAACCTTTTTGTTATGACTTGGAAAAAAATAAAAAGAATTGCCAAAATGATGTTTCACCAAAACCTTGTTGCCACCGTGTAGACTTTCCATTCCTAAATTTTAAAAATGATCATTAACACTTTTTTAGCATTATCTTCGTAATAGAATTCAAGATATTAATGATTAAAGTTTATAAAACTAAATATATATATATATATATATATATATATATATATATATATATATATATATATATATATATATATATATATATATATATATATATATATATATATATATATATATATGTCAAAGAGCAAGAATAAATAAATGAATAAACAAATTTGAGTAATCTCAAATTTTTTAATTTTTTTAACGTAAAGCCAATTTGTAGAGGAAAATATAGAGGGTGAGTTTTTATAATGAATTACCAAATTTTGGATTAGTCTTTCCGATTATGGAAGTTATGCTATTGATTACTCATTGCTATACAATACTATAAAAGAATTGAATTTTCACAGGGTGATTTTATAGTATTTTGCCAAATATAAGATTTTGTTAAGTTAAAATGTGATTGTGTGATATATTTAAAAGATTTTATTATATTAATTATGATTTAAGTATTTAAGGGTAAGTTTCAAAAAAATTAATTAGATCAAATCATACAATCATATAATCATATCAATATATCCTACATTACTATGAAAAACTGAAAAAAAAAATTCAAATGACAAATTTATAGAGTATTGCCAAATGGAGCATTTTTACATGTTCAAATGTGATTGTCTGATATTCAAGATATTTTTTATATTAATTATGATTTTAAGTATTAAAGATAAGTTTTCAAAAAGATTTTATCAGATCAAATCATACAATACTATAAAATAGCGGAAAAATTGCAAATGACGATTTTATAGAGCTTTGCCAAATGAAAACATTTTTACTGGATAAAATGCGATTGTGGTTATGGGGCATTCAAATCATGTTCACTATAATATGCAATTGCATCTTTCTTTAAATTTTTATAGGTATTTTCATACTAATAAACTTCGTGCATTGCACGAGTTTATATATTAGTATAATATAATTCCCATCTATACTATTAATGGTAAAATGTTTTTGGTGTTTTTTTGTAAATATTTTGAAGTAAGTTTTGGATTAAGTTATGACTTCAATAATAAGGGTCTAATTCTAAAATTAGAACACAGGCCTCAAAATGTTTAAGACGACCCTGTCGATAATACTTCACTATTATTGACTTGGATGTTAGAATACTACCAAGCAACAGTGAAACGACAGTAATTTTCAGATACAAAAAACAGGGAGATCAGATTTGTTTTCTTTATTTGAAATTGCTTGCTGATCAAAATCATCATCATAACTACAATTTTGGAACTGCAAACTGTACCAATTCTAGATGCATATCTATACTGATTCTTCTATACTATATCATTCTCATTATAGTTGAAGATTACCCAAATTCGAACCAACAATTGAAACATCATCGGTACTTTGATTCCTCGTGTGATCACTCGATTCTCCCGTCTGGGCGGCACTTGGCATTTTTCTAGGCGGGGCAGCAGAACACACGGGCACAACAGTCCTGATTTGTACTGCAGGTGCAGTAAATCCTGAACGGAAACCCACATCTTGCATTCTTCCGAACCTAGGCCTTGCCGGAAATGAACCCACACCACTTTGCATTCTTGGATTAGTGACCGGGGTTACGAAATTCCTTTGGGTGGGTCCCGCCGGAACACCTCGTAAGGCTGTTGGAAAGTCCGGTCTTGTGTTGCCATGGTTCAACCTAATGTTAGCTGGCCTTGCAGAATCAAACACAGTTGAGATATTATCTCGGGCTTCGAGCGGAGCTGTCCGGGGTATACTCTGCTGTTCGGCTTCTTTTTTAAGCCTCTCATTCAATATAGGGTCGGAACTAGTACAGGCGAGAACCGGAGCATTTGGAGGTACTGCCGGAGAATGAAACGAAGGATCTTTGAGTATTTCCTCTTGCATTTCTTGAATAGTCACCATAGACCCAGCCGTCATAGGATCAGGCATTACCTGATTTGAGAAGTAGTAAGGCGAATTACCTGTACGCATAGTAATCCCAGGAGTAAGAGAAACGGGTTGTTCCCCGGTCACGCAGTACGGATAATGGCTCGGCTGCAACATAGAAGGCATCCATGGAAGAACTTGAGTGGATGGAAGAACCGGTGGGATAGGAACAGGAAGTGCCATGACCGTGCGCTGTCGTTGTGCAAGCTGTTCTTGATACCACATAACACTTAAAATTTCAGGTGGGATATTATAAGATTGCCAGTCCAGACGTCGGGTGCCAAATGAGGTTGGAGTCGACCGAAGGAAAATTCTGCCGGTTGTAGGCGCAGATGACCTCTCAGGACCCTTTTGCTGATTACTTTGTGAGGAATTACTTGACCCTGCAGGGTTTAGGCTGGCAAGAAACCGAGCAACAACTACTTGTTCCTGCTCTTCATGACTTACGGAGCTAGTAGCAGAAGAAGATGAGCTACACTGAGACACTGCATCTGCAATAAAAACGGTAATTCAAAGGTCGAGAAGGAATACATATAAATTTGTAACTGCACCTGAAGTTGTAATGTAAGACTAAGGATGGGCTATCATATGTTTACATGGAAAAATAATTACAAACTACAATTTATTAAATAAAACTAACATATAACATATAACATTCGCTAAATTAAGAAGTTTATCCTGTTTAGCTAGGTAGTTTTGGGACCCATTTGCTAAAACCAAACAGTACGCGAGTGAATTCTTATACATTGGACCAAACAACACTAGTATATATTTACTCAATTTTCCTATCACCCTTTTGGCTTCTTGTTCTCATATCACATAAGAATATCATAGATAACAAAAATTATTGATGAAAATTCAAGAGAGAAACATGAGCGTTTAAGATAAATCATGAACGAGCCAATTCTAAGGGAGGATACACCCAAGAGCACAAGAGTATTGGAAAGGAAGGGACCAAGGGAGAAGAAAGGAAAATAAACAAATTCCCTCAATAATATCATATGCTAGGTTAGAAAGAGGAAAGAAACTAAAAGCTCCGATAGTACTTCTTATCGAGTTTGGCCGGTTTCTACCGCTGAACCTTGTTGTCTTCATTGCCATCATATCTTCGGCTTTTTCAACTCTCTCATAACTATGATATCCTCAAACCATCACCACTGTTATCAAGAGAGGTACCGCTGTCCATTATTACATCCCACTACACCATAAATCTTTGTCATAACACCTTCCTAACAACTGAAATAGTTTCATGCACGTATTCGATCATTCAATTTCCAGATCTTGAGTTTCAATTGCTGATATTGACCGTTAGAAGTTTGTTTCCATTTTACCTAAAAAATGTCTATCTTTTTCTCTCAAATGATGGCATGCCATCAGGTATGTGATTCTAGATTAATTGATGGTGTTGTAAAGGGGTGAGATAATGTCGGTTCATGAGATGGAGGTGTTAAGATTTTGTTGGTTGTCTTGGTGATAAGCGGTAGAGGTGTTTGCTGTAGTAAAGATGGTGTGGCACTGTGGCAGAGGAGTTATGGTCACTTATGGATCAAGGAAGATCGAGACAGAGAGGAGAAATGGGAAGACCTATTCCTCATTGAATCCTGAAAACCTTAATGAGCCCCTCCATTTACTTATATGGAGAACTGTCACATGATCACTAGTCTCCTTGTGAATCCCAAATAAAAAACAACAAATTATGGTCGGTTTTTGAGCTACTTTAGGGTCATTGTGAGCAAATCGCGAATTCAAAAAGCGAATTAACTGGCGAATTATGTTACGCTGATTAAGACTAATGAGAACAACATTAGGACATGAGCTCGATGTTCACACCGTGATTACAATCTCATTACGATGGGAAGGAACTTAGTAGTTATGAGACTTATGACTTAATTGGTGGCAATAAATAGTGCATACCAGGACCTGTATTATAATACTCAAGTTCTATTGATTACATATACCCCTTTAATAATTTTATGTAAAATAATGTCCGTAGCAATGCAAGTAATACCTCTTTTTTTCAACTTAGAATTTCAACTTAGAACTCCTTAAATTCATTACTAATAAGATCAGAAACAGGTTCGCACTAACAAGTTCAGTTCCATTCAATTCAGTACTCATAAGTACTTCTCATATATTTATAGTATATGCAAATGCAGTTCAGTAAAATTCAGTCCAGTTCAGTTAAGCGAATTTCACTTGAAGAGAATAAAGCCTAATCATTGCCAAGTGCCAATCGAAGGACAATTAATGATATAATGAAAAGTAAGTGCCAACAGTGGAGGAGATAAGTGCTTTGGTTGCAGAATTCAAAATAATAGTCATTCAAACCCAGTAGTAGGTGAACTATCAGCTAATATCAGCAATCCATTTGCCATAAAGAAGTAGGAATTCGAAAGAGATAATTCATACGCACTTTGTTTCAAGGCAGACCAAGCAGCCATAGCTGCATTTTTTTGAGCTTGTTTCTTTGTTTTAGCTGACTCTCCAGTAAATGTCATTCCTGCAAGGTCAACTGTGCATGAGAAAACAGGAGTATGTCCAGGGCCAGAACGGACAGTGGTGTAAGAAGGGAGGTTGAGACCAGCTCTGTGAGCTGTCTCTTGAAGCAAGTTCTTATAAACTCCAGTTTCATCCTGCATCACAATGAAAACAAAGGCACAGCTTAAAAGTTTGTTAACAAATTTGAACGGACAGAGCACATAATAAAGCAGCTCAATCTGTGGCTTGAATATAGGATCTTTACTCCTAAAATCCTTACTAGCTCAATCTCATCTCAAGTTTGAAGACCGCAAAATTGACTGACCAAATCACAGCCTCAGGGGACAATAGGAAATTGATAGAAATAGAAAATAGAAAGATCCCTAGGAGTTTCCCAATAGATAGAAACAAGTACACAAGACAGCCAAAATATCATATTGTAATTGACATGATGTCCAAAAATATGATTTTCCATTGACTCCTCAAATCTTCTATTTTAGGGTATCAAAATATAATAATTTATATCAAGTGCATACTTTTGTAATAAAAGTCAGATGCAAAAACAGCCCACAAGAGGTAAAGAATAAATTAGCAAAATAATTCCAAAGTCATTGTCATCATCATACCCAGTATTTCCCGCTCATAGAAGATTGAATTCATCTACATGAACCAATGGATTAGTTTAGTACTTAAGTGATTGCCCAAATAAATTCTCTCGGTATAGTGTCATACTAACTACAAAAAAGCTGCTCATTGTGCTCCACTATGTCAGTCAACATATTTATCAATTACTATCCTATGAAATTTCCTGTTTGTAAAAGACTCAACCCAAGAACTGAAAAAAATCAAAAGGCATGATTCAAGTGATTAGGAACCCTTCTAAGTTTTTCAAGTACTCTAGCTACGGAAAGCAAAAGAGTCGCTTTCTTAGGTACTTTTCCGATCTACCTTTGTTTCCTGTTATAGACATTAAACATAATCTGTTTATAAAATCTAGAAAAACTTAAAATGGTAATTGGTAACCTTGACTTTGCTACATAGTAAACAAAGTATTTCTATTAACATTATAACCCTGAACTATGACATTAAATGCTGACTACGGTGTCAAACAAGCCCACATCGTTGGTATTGGCTGTGTCATAAAGGTTCTCAAATTTACCTGACCGGTACAACCCAAGTTGTAAAGGTGTAAAAACCGCTCTTTAGACTGTTTCAAGAAATACTCCATAGTTTTGGCCAATAGTTGGCAGTATGACAAACACATCGTCCCAGTTACCGCATCAACGCGTAACATGAATCTCCAAAGGGTAGTTCGGTGATATTATGTTTTTAGTATTCAAATAATGGTTTAAGTTGTGCTATAGTTCAAATTTACCATGTGAATAAAATGTTATATGTAGAATTTCCCTAAAAAATATATTATTCTTGTTAGTGAAAATGAGAATAAATGCATGTATCATTGCTCTCTAGCTAGTAGTTACCAACATAGCTAGGGAATATAATCCAAGTGCAATCTACCAAAGTATATAATCTAGCATAAGCTAGCTATACATATTCCGCTTTTTTTATCGCGCCATTTTTCTTATTTGACAGTTTTCTATTACTTGCACCAATACCCTTTATAGTAAAAAAAATAATTAATTACCTACTCCACTTTATTTGTGTGGCCCACCATATAATCCTTAAAAAAGAACAACACCGATATTTTCTTTACTATCAAACAAAAGTAATTATACTTTTCACATGTAAACTTTGATTCATCTATTTTGATATAAGCAAGGACAATATAGATATTTTTGTATAACATATCACAACCTTAATCTATGTGCAAATTTACTTGGGTGCAACTCAAAAAAGAGGAGGAAGTATGATCTACACTTCATCACAAGAGAAAAAAGAAACATAGTAACAGAAAATATATGGAGTAAACAAAAAGAAGCAATAAAGGAGTCTAGATAACAGGGTTTATATATAGGAAGAAATTTATGTTCGAACTCAATCAGCAAAATTAATTTAGAATATTCACCAAAACTTCAGCAACAAGTGTTTTTGAAGGAACCCTCTCCGCCAGCGTATTCAAAGCAACTTCTGCAGCTGCATGCTCAGCCTGTCTTAGAGTAGGGAAATAGCTTGGGCTCTCAAACGTCTCTCCATTAAAGTTAACAGTAGCCTTGAAACGTGGGGCATGATCTGGTCCTTCCCGGATACAGGCATAAGATGGCAGATTGAAGCAACTTCGTTGAGCTAACTCTTGCAATTGGTTTTTATACATAACTAGACCAGTTCCTGAGGAAGTACATTGATCTCAATTGAGTGAGCATAACACACATTGAAAGCATGAAATCCCATATAGGCTGTGCTAATAACAACATTACACATTAAGCAAATTCCAGAAAAACAATTAAACATTAAGCAATATCAAAACGCGCCAATTAGAAAAAACCCAATGTCAATTTATCCTTTCAAATGACTCACATAAACACGAATTCAGTTAATTCTGGATCGAACCTAGTTTAAATTAAGTCAATGAAGGAGACCAACTCGTGCCACTAATAATATACAAATTTCTAGCAAACATTTATCACATAAACCAAAAATAGAATAGGTCATAAATAGGAAGGCAAAGATTACACAAATCCAAATGCAAGGATAACTAGCATGGTTCATTGGAGATTTGAATTTATTTATTTGAGAGGAGGTGGTTCATGGTACACTATATCTGTGTTGGTGCCTAACCAAAGAATCCAATAAGTATTACAAAAGATTGTCTAGTATAGTTTCTACTAAAGGCACATTGAGAGTTCTAGTGTAGTTTCTATTAATGGAAGATAGAGAGGTAATTTTTCATGGATACAACAGAAGTAGGAGAGACAAATTCAAGTTGTGATCGTCAAACTTTTATAAAATCTTATAATGAAACATAAAATAAGTTTCTAGAAGTACTTCATAAGTCATCTCTCCTCAAAAAGAAGAAAAATCAAATAATCTACAAAAAGGGTGAACAAGAAAGAAAAAGAAAATGAATTCATTGAAAATCCCATTAAAATCCAATCATATTTCTAAAAATCAAACGCAAGAACCAATGCCTTATGTTGGGTGAACCAAGCCAAAGGCAAAGAACAGCTCTTCCAAACCTAAATCCCTCTTGCTATATTGAAATGGATGATTAAAATTCATGCCTAAACACATAGGGTTTATAAACCCAAAGCCAATCAACATGGTTTCATAACATGGATCAAAGCCCAATTATTTACTCCACATTTCACACAAATTTCTCACCATCTTAACCAACAGAGAATATTACAAAATCATACACTAAAACCCTTCAAAAATTACAATCATTTTCTTATTCAATCAAATCAGATACTACAAATAACTACCAAATTGTTCAAACAAAAAAAACCCCAATTTTAATCAGATCAATGAATACAGAATGTAATAAAGGAATCTACAAAAACCCATTAAGCTATTTAAGCAAAAAAAAAAAAAGGAAATTCTTACCTTAGAGCTGGGAGTTTTGGTTTGGATAAGGAGAATTCAGATGGAGAAATTAAGCTGAACAGAATAACAAAAGATTAACCCAAAAAAGAATGAATATTCAAGGAGGATTGCTTGAGGTTGTTGCAAGCTGCAAGTTGCAAATTCAATTTCTGCGCACATCAATTGTTGATTCTCAAAAATTTTCTCCGTAATTTTTAGGGTTGCTTATGATTGTGATTATGATTATGCTGAATTGAAATAACTAAATTTGATCTCTCCTTAATTTTTTCACTTTCGTATCACTTGGTATGTTGATTGTTGAGTATTTGGGACTGGCGAATATCGATCGTCAAAAGGGTCACTACTCACTAATGTTTTGAATTGGTTTAATCGGTGGTTATATATTTTTTTTGCTTTTTTATAGATGTTTTTTTATATCTATGTGGGGATGGTATGGGTCGGATTTGAATCGGGTCCAATAAGATTCATATTTAGACCTTAATTTTTTATTGGAATCAGACTCGGATCCGGATCCGTAGGATCTGGATCTGGGTCGTTCCGAACAATTTTTCTTTTTTTTTGAATATTTAAAAAAATATATATTATTAAGTACAATTTTCAACCATTTGCATGAAATTATTTGAACATTTTCGACTCACGAGGATCTTCTAATAATTTACACTAATTGAGCGAAATATATAAAGTTTCCAACATTCAAGTTCTTATAACGAAATATTTATCATGTCTTTAATTTTTAAAGTATAGATACAACGATCACATTTTAAATTACATGAACCGACAAATTTCAAAATCACGTAATGTTCAAAAATTTAACAAAATTTCAAATCAAACAATTAAATACACATGATAGGTAATATATAATTTTATTTAAAAGTATGTAAATGGGTTCATGGGTCAGATCTGAGTCTCAAACGTGTAGACCCGGACCCAGATCCTAAGGTCATGGACCCAGATCCGACCCGGATCCATAGGGTCCAAAAATAGGTGGACCAAGACCCTTAAAATTAGGGTCAGTTCGGGTCGAAGACCCATGCTCATCCCTATATCTACGTGGTGACCTCGAATTTTCAACTTTTTTATGTAGTAGATAAAAATATTAATTTTTTGGTTCAATTAAGTATTATTTCGATCAAATTTTGAAATATGTGGTCAACTAGGGTGATGACGACGTTTGTTTTTTGAAAAAAGATATTACGTTGGGTAAAAATGGCGTACAATTAACAAAAAAAACTTCCCTTTTGTCTACCACGTGGAAAAAATTAAAAGGTTTAGGTCACCACAAAGAAAAATTAAAAGGTCAAAATTAAAACTCTCAAATACATAACACTATAACCCCAAACACAAACCAATATATACCCAAATATATATAATGTTATAATTCCAAACAAAAACTATTATCTGGCCACTATATAATGTTATAATCACAAATATATGTTGTTATAATCATATATATATATATATATATATATATATATATATATATATATATATATATATATATATATATATATATATATATATATATATATATATATATATATATGTGTGTGTGTATGTGTGTGTATATATATATATATATTGTTATAACTTTAAATATATTATGTCATAACCCAAATAAATTATGTTAAAACCCCAAATATAAGTTGGTATAACACCATATATATTATATTATACTCCCTCCGTTTCTTTTTGTTCTTCCGGTTTAAATTTTGCATAGTTTTCAAAGCAAATTTTTAACCTTAATATCTCTAAATACACATAATAAAAAGTTATAAAAAATACATAATAAAAAAGTATTCATTAAGACGAATCTAACGAGATCTCGCATGGATATATTTTATCTTTTAAATATGTATCAAAAACATTAATCAAATTTCTCTCTCTTTAAGGGAAAATATTCCAAATAGGAAGAACATTAGAGAACGAGGGAGTAACCCCAAATAAATGTTGTTATAACCCAAAAATATATTATGTGACATTTCACATTTCACATTTCACTTCACACACGCGCGTCAATTTTTTTTAAATTAACATAAATTAAATTTAGACTGAGCTTTTAAGAGTCATCTTTACAAAAAGACCATCTCAAATAAGTATTTGTTAAAGATATTTATATTTAACATACATTTTTCTTTATGGGTTTGCGTACTTCAATACAAAACCTTATTCTCATATACATTTCCATACTAAATTACTAACATATTTACCTCAGTCAATAGGCACAAAACCTTATGGGTTTGGGTACTTCAATTAATTATTTATTTATAAAATAAGTGAGATAATCTAAAATAAAAATTTAATGTAAATTAAAAAGAATGGAAACTGGAAAGAGAATTTTAATATTAGAGAATCAAGTCCAAAATGTTATATAAGGAAAGTAAAACATGCTCTAACTATTAGTAGGCGTTCAAGTCACTCAAAAATGTTACAGCATGGTTTAGTCTGAACACTGAATAGAATTGTCGTCCACAAAATTATGTTGCTTAGAAAGTATATATTGGCCATGCCGCAATTCACTCAATTCCCATGAATTTAGTTTCTTACAAATATATCTTTATAATGGTTTACATTTGATAATTGCTACTATAATGAAATTTGGAATTTAAAAATGTTGATCTTTCACACAAAAATAATGAAATTCTAAAGAAATCATTTTCATAGTTTTAAACAAGTAAATAAGAAAAGTAATTATGGAATATGAACGTGATAAGTGACTAGGGATGGTCATAGATTTAAGACCCTATTGGATCTGCTCTAGCTTCGTCTCTTTTTTCAGAGTTGTTTCGGTAATGAAACGAGGAAGTGGAAAACACTTGAAATACCGTTAGTAGAAGTGTTATCAGGGGTGGCGATTCGTTGGAAGGAAGCGACTTGAATTCTTGCAAAACAATACGTTAGCCTTGTCCGGGGGTGATCTCTAGGAAAACCCCTCCAACGCTCACATTAGAACATGGATATGAGAATATGAAGTAAGTGATTATAAACTGAATGCAAGAAGATGTTGTGGATGATGTTACTGGAATTTTGGTAGGCTAATGAAGTATAGAATAAGTAAGGTTACTTAAGATTATTTTCAGATGATCCTTTCCTCTCTGATGGTTGTCCATATTTATAATGGTGGGGAAGGGAGTTACTATAAAAAGGAGAGGTTGAAGATCATGGGAGCAGCGGGCAGTTACCAGCCTTGGGAGAAGGATCACCAAGCAATGAGGAAGAGTGGGAAGTTGGGTCAAACAGGAAGTTATTTTGCTGGAGGGAGGTTAGGGTATTTGGAGGTAATTAGCCTTTGGGCCTCTCAAGGAAGGAGGGAACTCAGACAAAGGCCCATTGACCGAAAGTCAAGGTCAATCCGGAAAGTCAAAGGTCATTAAGGTAAAATGACATTAATAATTTAAACAAATAAATAAGTTAGATAAATGATACCATGACAAGAGTCAAGGTCTTATTTTTTTAGAGTCAGAATCGGGTTCTAGGCCCAAAAAAATAAAATTTGTCTTGGTATAGGTTTAGAATCTTCAAATCCAGACCTTATCTCTAAACTCATTTAAGACTCAGATCTGCTAGAACCGTCACACCCGCTTTAGACCCAACCTATTATTTGATTCAAAATTATTTTTAAGTTTGATCTAAACCTATTTCTATAATTATTTGGATTTTAACTAGACTTATATAAGTATGAACCCTAAACCCATCAGATCCAACAAGCCTGGATCGGGGTCTAAAATTTTCAAACCCTAAGGGTTCGAATCCGAGTGTAAATCCGACTAATGATCATCCCTACAAGTGACAATAGTAATGGTACACTAGCTGCAATAATACACAACATTATGCAATTAAAATATATAATTGGAAGATACATGAAGAACAAATAATAAAGGGTTATGATTTTTTATCATTATTGCTTATTATTTTCGTTTGACACTGAAGACTATTGGTAACATAATGTGCTTGAGACTTAACAATAACGAATTATCGAACTAATTGATTGAAACTCCCCGCCGTTCTTAGTTGGTGGTTGGTAATCATATACAATAACTAATAATTTACCTCATTAATTGCTACATTTTCCATTATGATGTGATTATGCGTGTGAAATGATGGACTTTATACGCAAAATCGCAAGTGACTCAAACCAGGGGATATTCCAAGACTGCTGGGCAATGCTTTGACAAGGGTTGGACTGCCAAGCCCCTTTTCAACGCAACAATGAAGAGTTCCTTTGATTAATCAAGGGAACTATCAATGTTCTTGGATAGTATGAAGTGCAATCTTGAAGACTGATCAAGGGGTTGCACAATCACGAAGGGTAAACTGACTCTTAGGAACCCAATTGCAAGCAATTGACAAAAAAATTCGAACGTTGAATTTTTTTCTGAAAAATTTTCATTAACAACAAACTTGTCTTTACATGGGATCATAATCACTATTTATAATGTTTAAGCATCAAGGATAGGCTAACTACATGAGGGCTAACTGTTCTAACGGTCAAATACTCACGTGCCTATACATGTGCAACTAAAAAAAACAGAAACAAACACCCAGGCTTCATCAGGCTACTGTGGTGCTGGCTGTCAACTGGGTGACCTTGGTCTCCAATTTCAGGCCTCCTCCAATGACTTCCAATAAGACTCTTGGGCCGTGGCAGCTAGGCCCGTGTGTGGAGATTCCAAATTTACCCTCCACGTCATCCCAATGGTTCAGGTCGTGTCTGGGTGAGCCTTCCAAGGTGGCATGGTCAGCTATTGACGTCAGTGCAGTCTGTTGGTCTGTGCTGCCCAATTCTGTAGGCCTATGTTCCCTTATTGTCTTGTTTAGTTGCAGCTGGTTCCTCTTAATTAATTCATCCCTTCCTTGAGTGTCTTGATTGCATGGAAGGTTCTTCTTGCTTAATCTTGAAGTTGGTTCTGAAATAGAAGTTGATTTAGAGACTTCAAGCACACTTGTGTTGTTCATGTCATTGCTTTGATGTTCTTGGCTTTTGTTGCTGCCTTTTGGGTCTTGATTTGGTTCAATCCCCCCTTCTTGAAAAGGAATTGTCCTCAATTCAGAGTCTTCATAGTAAAGTGCGAGATCACCAATGTTAAATGTGGGTGACACACCATAGGTGGCTGGCAAATCAACAGTGTAGGCATTATCTCCTGCTTGGGCTGTGATCTGGAATGGGCCATCTGCCCTTGGCTTCAGCTTGTTGCTTCGTTGTTTGGGAAATCTTTATTTGCGTAGGTACACCCATACAAGGTCTCCAACTTTGAAACGTCTTCTTTCCTTGAATCCTTTGTCTGCATGCTGTTTGTATTTTTCATTGGCATGCATGATGTTTTGCTGGACTTGGGCGTGTATCTGTTGAGCTGTGGTCAGCTGCTTCTCTGCATTCCACGTACCTCTGTCCTGCAATGGTAAACAAACTAGGGTAGTAGGGGTCAAAGGATTAAATCCATACACACATTCGAAGGGGGAGTACTTAGTAGTCATGCTTGGGCACCTATTGTATGCAAATTCAGCATGTGCAAGCTTTTCATCCCAATCTCTTGTGTTCTTCTTAACTAATGTTCTTAGAATATTCCCCAACGTTCTATTGGTTACCTCGGTTTGCCCATCCGTTTGAGGATGGTATGCGGTGCTAAACAACAATTTTGTGCCCATCATGGTCCATAGGCTAGTCCAAAAATTGCTCAGAAATTTAGAATCCCTATCACTCACAATGCTTTGGGGTATGCCATGCAATCGTATTATCTCTTAAAAGTATAATTTGGCTATGTGTCTAGCATCACTAGTCTTGGTGCAAGGTATGAAATGTGCCATCTTTGAAAATCGATCTACTACAACCATCACAGCATCCTTTCCTCTAATGGTTCTTGGTAAGGCCACTACGAAGTCCATACTAATATGTTCCCAAGGGTGGTTAGCAACTGGTAAGGGTCTATATTCCCCTTTGTGAAAGGTCAGCTTGGCTCTTATGCAAACCTCACATCTCAATACGTGTTTGCCCACTGTGCTTAGCATCTTAGGCCAAAAAAATGTTGTGCTACCATGTCTAACGTTTCTTGAATACCAAAGTGCCCTGCTAGTGTGCCCTCATGCACCTATTTGACTAAAGTGTTCCTTAATGGTGATCTTGGTATACATAACCTATTGTTTTTGAACAAAAACCCATCTTGTATGTAGAAAGGTCCTTGGGGTCTCTGTGTGCACTCCACATATATGTCTCTTAATTCAGGATCCTCGAGGTATAAAGGCTTAATCATCTCAAAGCCTAAAATTTTGGCTTCTAATATAGCTAACAAATGATATCTTCTACTTAGAGCATCAGCTACAACATTAGCCTTCCCCGCCTTATACTTAGCTGAAAATGTGAAGGATTGAAGAAACTCTACCCATTTGCCATGTCTGGCATTCAACTTACTTTGCCCATTGATGTGCTTAAGTGATTCATGGTCTGAGTGTAGGATGAAAGGTTGGACTTTTAGGTAATGTGACCATGTCTCTAATGCTCTTACTATGGCATAAAACTCTCTGTCGTAGGTAGAGTAATTAAGTCTACTCCCATTTAGTTTTTCACTAAAGTAAGCAACAGGCCTTCCTTCTTGGATTAGTACAGCTCCAATCCCTTTCCCACTAGCGTCACACTCAACCTCGAAAGGTTTAGTGAAATCAGGTAGTCTCAAAATGGGTGCCTTGCACATCAACTCCTTAATCTGTTCAAAGGCTTGTTGTGCTTCAATGGTCCACTCAAAGGTACCCTTTTTTGTACATTCTGTTAAGGGTGACATGATAGAACTAAAATTCTTAATGAATCTTCTATAGAATGAAGCTAATCCATGGAAAGATCTTACTTGTGTAATAGATGTAGGTGTAGGCCAGGTGCTAATTGCCTCAATCTTTACAGGGTCTACCTTGACTCCTTCCTTTCCAATTATGAATCCTAGAAATTTTACCTCAGTCATCATAAAAGCACATTTCTCTAATTTCCCATAAAGTTGTTGTTTCCTTAAGGCTTCAAATAATTTCCTAAGGTGATCAAGGTGTTCATCTATAGTCACACTATAGATCAAGATGTCATCCAAGTATACTACCACAAATTTCCCAAGAAAAGGTCTTAGTACCTCGTTCATCAATCTCATAAATGTGCTTGGGGCTCCAGTTAACCCAAAGGGCATTACCAACCACTCATATAGTCCATATTTGGTTTTGAATGTCGTCTTCCACTCATCACCTTCTCTCATTCTTGTCTGGTGATAGCCACTTCTAAGGTCAATCTTACTAAACCAACATGCCCCTGCTAATTCATCTAGCATGTCATCTAGTCTAGGCATGGGAAATCTATATTTAACAGTAATGTTATTCACACTTCTGCTATCTACGCACATTCGCCATGATCCATCTTTTTTTGGAACTAGAAGTGTAGGTACGGCACATGGACTCAGACTCTCCCTTACATATCCTTTGGCTAATAATTCTTCCACTTGCCTTTGTAATTCTTTAGCCTCAGTAGGATTTGTTCTGTAAGCTGGTCTATTAGGTATAGGTGCCCCTGGTATTAGGTCTATCTGATGCTCGATGCCCCTAATGGGTGGTAAACCTTGGGGTAGGTCATCTGGAAACACATCTTGGAACTCATCTATCAATTTTTGCACTATTGGATGAATAGGTGTGTGTGTAGAAGGTGACTCCTTAGTGAACATGATGAACACTATATTCCCTGATCTTAGCTCCCTATCACACTCTTTCCTTCCTATTAAGTGTGTGGGTGATGGTTTGGCCTTAGTGGGTGGTATGGCCTTGTGAGGGGGTAGTGGCATCAACTCTTTAGTCTTACTCTCGTATCTTAGGGAATATACATTGGTGAAACCATTGTGGATAGTTTTTCTATCATGTTTCCATGGTCTCCCAAGCAACACATGACAAGCATCCATGGCTAAAACATCACAAAGCACTTGGTCATTATATGTGCCTATGCTAAAACTCACCAAACATTGTTTACTAACTGTATTTCCCGTGCTATCATCTAACCACCTTAGCTTGTAAGGTCGAGGGTGAGGTTTAGTGGTCAATCCCTATGTTTTGACTAGCTCTTTGCTTACACAATTGGATTCACTGCCTCCATCGATGATCAAATCACATAATTTGTTCCCGATCTTACATTTTGTTTGAAAAATGTTCTCTCTTTGGTCTGAATTCTTGACCTGTGGGACCATGTGAAGATTTCTTCTGATCAATAGATAGTGAAGCTCTTCCTCAAGGTAAACATGCTCTATGTCTTCCTCCTCCTCACTCTCCTCAGTGGTGTCTTCCATCCTTTCCATATATCCACAGCTATTTATTCTAAAGGAACCCTCATATTCATCCTTAGGTGTGGGTGGTAGCTTGACTTCCTCCCCTTTGCCTTCTATGTGCACTAGCATAGCCCTTGGTCCCTTCCTACTATTAATTTCTTCCCATTCTCTTTGTGTGAAGGCTCGTGCATTGGGGCAATTTCTCTTATAGTGACCATGCCCATGACATTTAAAGCACATGATATCTCTAGGGTTCACTTCCTTATCCTTGCTAGCATTTGATTTCTCTACATAAGGATTGCTAGAGGCACTGTGGGACTGTGCAGGCTTGGTGGAAGTGAAGTTTGGTGTAGCTGTTTTGTTACTGGGATACAGGTTCTGTGCAGGTGCCCTGAGGTTACTAAATTCCTTGCCTCTGTTCAGTGTGTGTGCAGGTGGTGTGACCCTTTTCCTTGCTGATTTCTCAAGTATCAAAGCACTATTACACGCTCCCTCATAGGTAAGGTTCTGCATAACCTCAATCTTCTCCCTTAGGTCCTCCCTTAATCCACTTAAGAATCTCCCAATCTTCATCTCCTCTGGCTCATTTATCTCATATAGGACAGCCAGCTTCTCTCCCTCTTGAATATAATCTGACACTGACCTGCTGCCCTGCCTTAGGTTGCTCCAGTTGGTGTACAGCTGCTGTTTGTAGTTGTGTGGGATGTATTTCTTCCTGAGGTGCTTCCTAAGCTTCTCCTAAGAGTGGATTTTTGGTCTCTCCTCTCGTGTTCTTTGTTTCTGCACACCCTCTAACCAGGTTCCAGCTAGCCTAGTTAGCTTGACCTTAGCTATTTTGTATTTTTGATCTAGATGGGTGTCTTTGTACTCAAAGTATCTCTCTACCCCCTTCTCCCATTCAATGTAGGTTTCTGGGTCATGTGAGGTACCATCAAAGTCATGCACATCCACTCTTATGGTCTTGTCCTCTCTGGTTTTCAAAATGTTGGGATTCTGGTCTACGTGTTGGGGTTGCTGAACCTGGTGTTATGTGGCATTTTGCAAGGCTATGACAGCTAGACTCAATTGGTTAACAGTGTTCACTAATGCATCAAGTTTGTCATTGGTATCCATGATGGTCTAGTATGAATGCAGCACTTCACGGGTATACAAGAAGAATATGAATGCAACAGTTCTGTTTTTGTGCAACAACAATTCAATTGATTATGTGTTCAACCACTTCTCAAAAACAACAACAATTATCTTTGCACCAAAAGCGAATTATTGATTCACCTTTTGATTTGTTTTTGTTTTATAGTCAAATGCACCAGAAGATTTCAATTGATACAGAAGAAAATTACACAAATCAAAATCTAAAGCAGATTGTTCGTTTGTGATCTTATTATGTGATATGCAATTACCAATGATCGATTTGCAGGAAAAAAAATGCAATGATGATGTGAATACAATCCTTTACTTATCAATTCAAAATGATGAATTCCTTAGTTATTTGTTGATTACAGCCAAATATGCACGAGAAAGAAGAAAAAAATCAATTATGAACAACAATTTCACAAAATCAGAATTTGAAGAACTGTTCTGTGATTTGTTATGCAATGCACAGTCACGAATATGATCAATTTGCAAGTAATAGACAATGAGATGTGAATGTAACCTTCTATTTTATCAATTCAAAATGAAATTTATACAGATACGCAAAAATGAAATCGCAAAATGCAGAAACTCCTTCAAGAACTGGGTTCTTTAGGGTTTCAGAATACTCTTCGTGAGTAATCAAATTAATGCATGCACGATTATCAATCAAATTAAGGGGAAATGCAGTGAATTATATTCAGGAACATTAATTCACAAAGTAATTAAACAAAAGGAAGAAAAACAACCGAAATTTGTAGAGATTTGCCACTGAAATCGAACACGAACAGAAAATCGCCCTCTTCTCTGAATTTTGATTTCTCTGATCATTCAGTCATGATATTGAGACTTCATCTTCACCAATGAATGAGGATGAAATTCAAGCCCTACACGTCCTTGCTATGATACCAATTGATGTGATTATGCGTGTGAAATGATGGACTTTATACGCAAAATCGCAAGTGACTCAAACCAGGGGATATTCCAAGACTGCTGGGCAATGCTTTGACAAGGGTTGGACTGCCAAGCCCCTTTTCAACGCAACAATGAAGAGTTCCTTTGATTAATCAAGGGAACTATCAATGTTCTTGGATAGTATGAAGTGCAATCTTGAAGACTGATCAAGGGGTTGCACAATCACGAAGGGTAAACTGACCCTTAGGAACCCAATTGCAAGCAATTGACAAAAAAATTCGAACGTTGAATTCTTTTCTGAAAAATTTTCATTAACAACAAACTTGTCTTTACATGGGATCACAATCACTATTTATAATGTTTAAGCATCAAGGATAGGCTAACTACATGAGGGCTAACTGTTCTAACAGTCAAATACTCACGTGCCTATACATGTGCAACTAAAAAAAACAGAAACAAACACCCAGGCTTCATTAGGCTACTGTGGTGCTGGCTGTCAACTGGGTGACCTTGGTCTCCAATTTCAGGCCTCCTCCAATGACTTCCAATAAGACTCTTGGGCCGTGGCAGCTAGGCCCGTGTGTGGAGATTCCAAATTTACCCTCCACGTCATCCCAATGGTTCAGGTCATGTCTGGGTGAGCCTTCCAAGGTGGCATGGTCAGCTATTGACGTCAGTGCAGTCTGTTGGTCTGTGCTGCCCAGTTCTGTAGGCCTATGTTCCCTTATTATCTTGTTTAGTTGCAGCTGGTTCCTCTTAATTAATTCATCCCTTCCTTGAGTGTCTTGATTGCATGGAAGGTTCTTCTTGCTTAATCTTGAAGTTGGTTCTGAAATAGAAGTTGATTCAGAGACTTCAAGCACACTTGTGTTGTTCATGTCATTGCTTGGATGTTCTTGGCTTTTGTTGCTGCCTTTTGGGTCTTGATTTGGTTCACATTATTCTTAGAAGGTTGAATATTTAGCCAATTTTGGGCAAAAACTTAAACGTGTAACCTCTTAGTTCAAAAACACCAAATTTACACTAAATCATCAATTCTTATGAGTTTTAAAGCAGTCATCATATATAAATATATATATATATATATATATATATATATATATATATATATATAAATATATATATATATATAAATATATATATATATATATATATATATATATATATATATAAAATAAATCAATCGACATTGTCTTATTTGTGTTTTCTTCAATCAAAATTATTTAAAACTAGTATAAAACTCGTATAATGCACGGATTTCTTAGTGTAAACATTTGTTTCAGAAATGAAACGAGGAAGTGGGAAACACTTGAAATACCGGTAGCAGAAGCGTTATCAAGAGCAGCGACTCGTGGAAGGAAGTGACTTTAATTCCTGCAAAACAACACGTTAGCCTTGTCCAGGGGGTGATCTCCCAGAAAACCCTTCCGACGCTCAAGTTAGAACGTGGATATGAGAATATGAAGTAGATGATTATAAACTGAATGCAAAAAGATGCCGTGGATGATGTTACTGGAATTTTGGTAAGCTAATGAAGTAGAGAATAAGTAAGGATACTTAAGAGGATTTCTTAGATGTCCCCTCCTCTTTGATGGTTTTCCCTATTTATAATGTTGAAGGAGGAAGTTACTTCAGAGAGGAGAGGTTGAAGATCATGGGAGCAGTGGGAAGTTATCAGCCTTGGGAGAAGGATCACCAAGCAATGAGGGAGAGTGGGAAGTTGGGTCAAACAGGAGGTTATTTTGCTGGAGGGAGGTTAGGGTATTTGGAGGTAATTAGCCTTTGGGCCTCTCAAGGAAAGAGGGAATTCAGACAAAAGCCCATTGACCGAAAATCAAAGTCAATCCGGAAAGTCAAAGGTCTTTAAGGTAAAATGACATTAATAATTTAAAATAAATAAATAAGTTAGGTAAGTGATACCAAGACAACATCTATTAAAAAAATTAGATTTTCAAAACAACGAGGAAAATATATATTAACCTCATAAGTTTAATTTTTTAATTTAAAGTGTCATATATATAATTGATTGAATCCAAACTCAAGTCTTTCCTCTCCTCTCCAGGAACAAGTGATAATATATGTTCGTTGACCTTATCAATAATCTTGTTTGTTGGTGCTAGTATTGCCCTCTCTTTAATATACGCATTATTCTTTTTATTTTTTTTTGCTATTAAAATAGAAATCAATAAAGGTACGGTGAAATATTTTAGGGGCGATAACCCCAACCAACTTAAAGAAGTTTTGCTATTGTCCACCGATATATCTAGTTGAAGAGACTATATTTAAGGTTTGACGATCTATCCCATTGGTTGTTAGGAACTTTATGATCACTTGGAGGTTAAGGCTTCATCAAAGAATTTTCCCATTAGTTTCTTGGAACTCCACCAATATTCCCAGTACTTGGTTGGTCTTTATATGTACGGCTTGATGTTCTATCCCATTGATTTTTAGGAAGTTTATGATTGTTAGGAGATTGAGGCTTCATCGAGGGGTTTCCCCATGAATTTCCTAAAGCTCCTTCATCGTTCCTAATTGGTGCTAGGTGATCATGAATAGAGCTTGATGATCTATTTGATACACTATTGGGAAGCTCAACTCCTTTTAGAGTTTGAGATTTCATTAAAGTGTTCTTTTGGTTTCTTGGAGCTTCATTGTTGTTCCCAGTTGGAAGGTGATCATATGTTGGGCTTGTCCTTTTATCTGATTGGTGCTTAGGGACTCCATGATCCTTAAGAGATTGAGGATTCAACGAGGGATTGCTTGGAGTTGTTTTATAGTTCTTATTTGATGATGTAGGGTGATCAAGAATAGGGCTTGATGAACTATTCCATTGATTGTTGGAAAGTTCAGCTTTGTTGGGAGGTTGAGGTTTCATCAAAGATTTCCCTTGTTGGCCACTGGGAACATCGTCAATCTTTTTACTCAGTGGTGGGTGATCATGAATATTGCTTGATGGTCTACTCCATAGCTTGTTGGAAACTCCATACTCCTTGGAAGGTTGAGGCTTCGTCAAAGAATTGTCCCATTGCTTACTTGGAACTCCCTCTGTGTTCTTATTTGGGAATAGGTGATCTTGTATAAGGCTTAATGACCTATTAAATTGGTTGTTGGAGGGCCATAATCCTTTGAATTTTGAGGTTTCATCAAAGAATTACCCCAATGGTTGCTTGGAATTCCATCACTATTACTAATCGAAGATAGGTGTTCATGAGTAGGGCTTGATGACCTATTCCATTGCTTGTCGAAAGATCCATAATCCTTTGGAGGCTGAGATTTTATCAAAGAGTTATCCCATTGGTTGCTTTGAACTCTCCCATAGTTCCTAGTTGGAGATAGATGATCACCAATAGGATTGGATGACTTATTCTCTTCCTTATTTGAAAATTTATAATCCTTCAGAAGTTGAGGTTTCATCAAACTATTATCCCACTGGTTGCACAAAACTCCTTCGGTGTTTCCACCTAGTTGTGGGTGATTGTGAACAGGGCTTGATGTTCTATCCCATTGCTTGTCTGGAACTCTAAGATCTTGGGGAGGTTGACGCTTCATTATAATGTTCTCCTGGTGGTTGTATTGATGTGCACCAACATTTTTGGGTACTGGTGGGTGATCATAGACCAGGCTTGATGATCCATTCCAACGCCTGTTGGAAAGGCCGTATTCCTTAGGAGGTTGAGGTCTCATTGAAGAGTTACCCCATTTGCTATTCCGATTTTCACATATATTCTCACTTGGTGGGGCATAATTATGGACATGTTTTGATAATTTATCTTGATCGTCATCATCCCCACTTTGTGGTGAGTGATCATAGGATGATAAGTTATCCTGATGGTTGCTTGGGAATCCGTAACTATTTGGAGACCGAGGCCTTCCAACATAGTTATCCCAATGGTTATTGGTACATCCATGATTCAACTCCCCTAAATATTGATTCTTAGGAGTGTGATCGATATAAATAGAGTTGGATGATTTATCCCAGGGATTTTTAGGGATTTCATAATCTCTATAAGTCTGACGATTGATAGCAACGCTACCCAATTGATTCTTAGGACCTCCATGATCCTTCAAGATCTTAACCTTTGTTGGAGATTCATATCGATTTAGTGGATAATCTTTTGACTTATCCCATTGTTTAGGATCTTCATAATCTATAAAAGGCTCTGACTTTAACTGGTATTGGTCCCAATAAGTCTTCTTAGGAACACCATATCTTCTTTGAGGAGGTTGATCATAAACACCATAGTCATAATGATCTCCATCATCGCCAAGAATCTTCGATTTCATAGAAGAACTACCATAATGATAGTCTGATCCATAGCCTTGAACCCACAGCTTCACTGGGGAGCTATGTCGACCCCCTTTTTGCCTTTCATTTGGGCTGGTGGTGAAACCAGGCAGCCCATGTACTTCATCAAGAACATGTGTAATGAAATCCTCCATCTCACGAGGGCGACCATAGTTGTACTTGTCTAGTGAAGAATCTATGTTTACATGAGAGTTAGGATACTTGTATGCATCGGCAACTTGTGACACGATTTTTGTAACATATGTATGACTTGGCCTTTCTATGGAATGATCAAGGTGACCATTATCAACATAGCTTGATCTAGTTCTATATCCAAACCAAGACATTATGTTTTGGATGTCTACAATTTAGGTGGGTGTTTTATATGTTTTGTTGTGGCTTACTAAAGTCGTGAAGCTTCTTCATTAAATAGAAAGTTGAAGAATATATTCATTAGAAAAGCTACATGATATTGATTCCGACCATCACAACTCAAAACTTTCCATCATATATATAAGATTCTTTCTAATCTTTTTAGCTAAAATGTTAGAATCAAATTCTATATACCACTTGTTAGTAGGAAGGTGGTACTTTTATAAGATTTTAACACTTCATTCTTTAATCTTCTTGTAGGAGATATAAAGGGAATGAGAATTGTATTCAGCACCCAAGCCTACACCCAAGCCTTTTGGATTCTTGTTGGAACATCTAGCTTTATTGGAGGACATATCCTTTAACTGTCATATTCAAGAATCTTGGCACATGAAACGATCGGTAACGATCGCGATTCAATGGATACGGTGATAAAGTAAGGGGTGATGTGGACGTCATACAAATGAATATCGGCCAAAATCCTCGAATATATCTTAAAACTCAATGTTTTACTTTTACACCTTACAAATTACAATTTGGATAATACCAATTTGGTGAATATGGAAACCTTTGCTACGTGTTGTGTTGTTTTTTGCATCTTGACATGAACTTCAAATTGGAAACAAATATATAAGTGCCCTTTGGCATCACCAAAGAACCAGCATTATAGCAGCCCTATTTCACTATCACTTATGCAGAATTTTAAGATCAAATATACAAAACTTTTTCCTCGTAATAGAATAAAAATGGTTTTCAAGTGGCCCTTGATTGTGTTTGCACATTCTATTTGCAACATATGATTTAAAAGCACCCAATGATTTGATGAACTTTTTTATTATAATTTATTATAATCCGAAATCAAATAAGTATAATTTTGTGGTTTCGTCCATAACGGACTAAAGCTACGCAGAGATGAAGCTAGTTAAAAATACTAATTCATTAGGTTTTGACAAAAAATGGCATTTAATAAAGGAAAGATGACCCAATCTTTTACTAATAAGTCTAATAGAAAGTTGTTGCACACTATTTTTATTGTGCACCACTTCTGAACAATCTTTTTATTATCCTACACTCTCACTCTTTATTCTTCACTCCTCTAACCTACACTATTTAATTCATATTCCCCGAGTTTAAGATGAATATACAATATTTTATTGTGCATTAAGCCCACAAAAAACCAACCTTTTTTTTACCAATATGTAACTTTTCATGAAAACATATTAATAGAAAATAAAGATAACAAAAGTTTAAGAACTTTTATTAACATGTGTGGTTTCATAAAATGTTGAGAAAGTCCATATAACTTTATGAGAATTTAACATAGTGGACATTGATCAAAGATGGCTAAAACAATACTCCTTGTTTCTTTTAAAGTTTACTACTTATAATAACAATATTTGTAACCTTTATCTTCAAATTTATAAGAATGAAAAAAGTTAAACTTAAAAAAATCCATATATTTATAATCATCAACTCAATATCCAACACGGTCACTTGAAACTAATGCTGCTGTGAGGAAAAGATAGCATGGGTTGACGAGCAAGAGGACATACAATACATATAATTGAATCTTGAATATTTGAAAAACATAGAGTGAGATACATGATTTTTAGTCTATTAAAAGGTACATGTCCATGCCTTAAGGGCAACAATTTTATTTGTTTCATCATATCAAGAGTAATAGCATTATTGGAAAATCTATCCTTAGGTGTAGTAGTAGTCTATTCATTTGTAGTGTTATGAAAGTCTTCAAGAAGTCTTTTGTCCAATGTACAATACAAACCATTATAGAGATTACCAAGGTGTATTTGACCTTTCTTGGAATGGTCCTGGAACCAACAACCAAAAGATGAGAACAAGAGTGATATAGAATTATTAGTACATAATTTGTGCACTGATATTAAGTTGAACCGGATCTCTGGTATGTAGAGGACATCTTCGAGAACAAGATTGTTATCAAGATAAATGTCTCCAATCTTATTGATTTTCATTTAACTCCCACCAGGAATAATAACTTCAATTTTGTTGCTATCAATGCTCTTTATATTTTTGAATAAACTGATAGTGTTGCACATATGGTCTATTGCTCCACTATCAATTATCCAATTATTAAAGAGGCTTTGTGAAAGAAAACAAAATGTACCTGCTAGATTGCCAAAACTAACAAGATTAGTATCATCCTCATGTGCATTCTCTTTGACATCAGTAGGTCCATCATTTTTATTGAACAGAGAAAGTAAATTGTTCAGCTGTGTAAAAGTAAGACCGGTACCTCCTACATTTGTGGCATTTTTGGCATTGTCACCTATCATATTAGCAGCTATTTTCCTTCCCTTTGACTCCGGATAACCATGAATTTTGAAGCAACGTTATATAGTGTGGCCTATGATTTTGCAGTGATCACAAAAATAATTGTTGGTCCTCTTGCCTCCTCCATTATTTTGTGTATAAGGTCTTTTATAGTTACTGTGATGCTCATTGTTTCTTCCTTGGTCATAATTCTTCCTTTTGTCACTAAAGAAAGCCAAAGATTCGATAGGAGCTGTTATCTTACAAATTTTTCGGTGTCTCTCCTCTTGAACCAGCAAACGATATGCAGCTTGGATTGTAGGAAGTTCACTCATCATCAGTATATTTGTACGAGCTTGATTATACTGCTCATCGAGGCGCATCAGTTAGTGAATTAACCTCTGATCTTGTTGGCTCTTTAAGAAATGTTTGATCAAACCACAAGAACATCCATTACAAGAACGTATAGGAATAGGATCGAGATGATCAATCTCATCCCAAATAGACTTGACTCTAGTGAAATAATCAGCTATACTCATAGAGGCACCTTCAGTGAGTTTTGTAAGCTCTTCTTGTAAACTATGCAATTGCGCAGAAGATGATTTTCCAAATCTCTCTTCTAAATCATATCATATTTCTTGAGCATTATTGTAGTACATAATGCTCTTGGCCACAACTCTATCAAGAGAAGCAATTATCCAGCCTATCACCATGTTATTACATCTCTTCCAGCACTTGGAGTCAGATGAGTTTGGAGGAGGTTTAGATGTTGTGTCATCAACAAAACTAAGTTTGTTCTTTGCAGTGAGACCAATAATCATCGAGCTCTTTCAATCTGCGTATCCGGTACCATCAAAGGGTGTTGAAATGAGCTTTATACCAACATGATCTGAAGGATGAAGATAATACACACTTGCTGGATCTTGAGTTGGATCAATATCATTAACAGGCACTTCGAATTTTGTGAGAAGAAAGAAGAAAGAATAAGAACACAGAAAAGAAGTTAGGATGAAATCACAAAAAAAATATCAGCATTGTTTGGCTCTGATACCATGTTAAACTTGGTGTAGACTATTTAGGTATTCAGCTATAGAAGATGGCTTGAGTAAAGAACTTGATATTAAGAAAGAGGAAGAATTTTATTATCAGTGAATGAATACAAATGCAAGTACAAGGGGTCCTTTATATATAGAAAAGGACAAGAGAGCACAAAATGGAAAGAAAAGAATAACAAACTCTAATGACGTGTACAACCATCTAACAAATTACAAAACAGAAAAGATTCTCTCTATTTATTTCTACAACCTTCTATTAGTATTTGTAACAAAAATACTTGTATTGATGAATTTGTAAGTAGCACAGTTGTATTGTTAGGATTGATAACTATAAAACACCGTATCATAGGGATTTCTTTAGCAGCGCTTTTTTTTATGGGTATGAATTATCGCCGTCCTTTTCTCCTCACATTCTGTTCATAGTTTTCTATTAGCGGGATACACCGAGTAGAGTAGGATGATGATGATGAAAACACCCTACCACTCCCCCTAAATAAGAATAACATTTTATTACATAAGCTCTAAAAAAGCAACAAATTTTCTGGAGTGAACACAAAGTTCCAAAATGGAATCGCATTCACCCCAAAAAATCAAAATTAAATAAAATTTCAAATTAAGTTACAGAAAACTGAAAAAATATAATGATGCTAAAAACTAAGGAAATAAAACTTCCAATCTCTTGTTCTTTAAGTAAAATTTCAATAACACGATCAACTATAAGTATTTCACTTCTATCGAGAATGAAATAGAAGAATTAAAAGCGTGATCAACGACAAATTCAAAAGTTGTCAGATTGTAACGGAGAGAAGAAATACCTTAAGTTGATCAACAGAGAAAAGAACCAAAAGATGAAGGACGGTAAAAGGAGGAGGCGGCGGCGGCGGCGATGAAGGCGGGAATAGGTAGCGATCAACGGGGACAGGAGATGAGAATGAGAATCGAGAATCCTGTCAGGATTCGGAAACAGCAAGACCACGAGTTATTTTTTTTATTTCCAGTCAGGTGAAATTGAGTATTGTGTCTATGTTAAATTTTAAATTCGTTTTGAAGTTGGTTTAAGTCGTGTTTGATTTCTAAATTGGGTACATATCGGATTATCAAGTTTGTTTTAAACACCTCTAAGATGAAGTGGATGTATGAATTTGACAACGTCTCACGGTAAGACAGATTTATGAGACGTGTTCATATTATTTTATAGTTAGGATTAATCATGTTTAATCAAAATTAGAATTATTGTAGAAAAATAAATAAAATGTTAAATTATTCTGCATAATTTTTTCAAAAAAGTTAAATTAAATGAAGGATAAAAAAAGTTAAATTAAATGAAGGATGTATTAAAGTGGTGGTGACCTATTTATGATAAGTTGGTGCAAAAATATTTTAGTACACACTAACCTATGTAAGACTTTCTCATAATAATTTAATTATTAGGAAAAAAAACATAATAAAAATTTAATTTAATGCATGATGTTAATGAAACAAATATATGTTAATGAAAATAAAAAATAAGTCGAGATCATTCGTCAAAGGATTTGATTTGACACTAAAAATAAGACTAAATCAAAAAATACTAGTTGAAAATTATTCAGACTTGTGCAATATGTTTTAAATATATTAGCTTAGTTCTTCAGCTAATGCACGAAATATCTTAATCCAATTATCATTATAAAATTGTGATTATAATTTGTATATATCTAAGATAACACATATTTTTACATTAATCATGTAAAATATTTTGGTTAATATCAAAGATACAAATATTTATTAATTTTTTTTACCGTTAGGATTTTTGGCGGCAAATAAATAAACATGATCTTGCGACACATATTATTAAGATTGACGACTTTAGTATAAATATATATAAATATGGATCAAATAATAAATTGTTTTGGTTTGATCCGATTACAATTTTTTTCAAAAACAATATTTTTTGTTAGAAAATAAAATTTTGGCAAAATATCATTATCCTTATAATCAATGCCATTAAAAAAAAAAGAAATAAACACCTTTGTGCGTGTACGTGTGCTTGTGCGAGTGTGAGCGAGAGTAATAGGCTCATAACATTGCGTAGTTAATTAAATATATGAGGCAGTCATTTACTAAGAGTGGCAATATCAATAATTGATAGAAGTATGAGAAATGCGTACGAATTTTAATTTGTATAGATATAATTATAGAGATTAAAATGAAATATGTGACACCATTTAAAATAGAAATATTCGGGACATATTAAAATGAAATAAATATGTGACAATTTTATAAAAATAAGGGTTATATTAGAATTTAGAAAGTTCAACTCAAAGACTCATTTCTATCTGCCCCATTTTAAGTTTTTTTTTATAAAAAAAATTAAAACTAAAAATATCATATTAGTGTTATCTTAAAATCTAGCATTTCAACTATATCAACATGTTAATTTAAATTTTTGGAATTTTTTAATTTAAAAATTGAAAAAGTGCTCCTTTTTATTTTGATCTAAATCTAATGTTTCATTTGATTTTGCACACTTACTTATGCATTACTTTAAATCTAAATAAATATCACTAGTTATGTTTGGTTAAGATATTAAAAAGTTAATAGGTCCCTCTTATTCATTTACTTGTCATTTAATTTTCACAATTATCGAAGTAATATTTTGCTTCTTAATATCTCTAGTTATGCTTGATTAAAAATATAAAAAATTAATATTAATAATCTTTGTATTGAGACGAATAAAAAAAAACCCTACTTGACTATATTTAACTTATAGATTAAGAACAAAATACAAATTGTTACTTCAATTCTTAATATCTCTAATTATGCTTGATTAAAAATATGAAAAATTAATATTAATAATCTTTGTATTGAGACAAATAAAAAAAGACCTTGACTATATTTTAACTTATAGATTAAGAATAAAATACAAATTAAAAGGGATTGGTGAATAATGATGAAAACTAAATGGGAATAGTAAAATGAATAGAAGGGAGTATTAATAAAAAGTACATTTAGATAATTAAACAAGATACAACTTATAGTTTAACTTATAGATTAAAAATAAATATAAATTAAGAGTAAAGGCAGAATAATCTAAAAAAAACAAATAAAACATTTTGATTAGAATAGGGAAAAGTAATAAATGAGGATTACTCCGACTGTGGCCCGTGGGATATCTATTATTAGGCTACTAATGTGGTAACTATGGATAGTCACAGGGCGGGTCTGATCAGATCCGAACTTAAATTATTTTTTTTTTTGTAGATTTAGACTTGGATCTGTATTCTAAGGGTCTAAAATTTTCAGACATAGACTCAGACTCTTTGAATTTGATGGGTCTAGGGTCCTTAATGGTTTCTTAATGGGTCTAAAAATATCTCTTTGACTTGTCACATTTGAACTTTTTGTAAGTCATTTAAGTATTTTACAAATATTTAATGCTAATTATTCATCTGTAGCATCGTTCGTATACGCTTAAATTCTATTACAAACAATAATCTCAGTCCATGAAAATCAAATACAAAGTAATTACTAAAAACACTTGTCCAAATCATAGTCCAATTTGCATAGAACTAAATATTATATACATATATATATATATATATATATATATATATATATATATATATATATATATATATTGTTAGAATACCTTGATTCAAATCAACTTGAAGGCATGTGGAGAAGAAGACATTAACAAAAGCTTAGAACAGAAAACAACTCTTATTCATTATTGTTGAAATCTGGAAAAATAGAGATTATATATAGGGAGAGGGAATGGATACAAGGCTTTTAGAAATTAATGATGACTCAGCAAACCTAACCCCAAATCCCCGTTATGACTTGGAGTGTCCAGCACCCCCCCCCCCCCCCCCCCCCCGCAAGGTAGGCAGGGTTGAAACATGCCTATCTTGTTAAGAAGAGTATTAAATTGAGCAGAGGGAAGTGCTTTGGTGAGAACATCTGCTAGCTGACTGCGAGTAGGCAAATAGGTTAGTTGTGAGAGACCTTCTAGGACCTTTTCCCTTGTGAAGTGGCAATCGAGTTCTATGTGCTTGGTCCTTTCATGGAAAACTGGATTTTTGGCTATGAATAAAGCACTTTGATTATCACAATGTAAGGTGACAGGTTTTAGTTTGTCAACACCCAACTCTTCAAGCAATCGAACAATCCATGTTACTTCAGCTGTAGCACTGCTCATGGCTCTGTATTCTGCTTCGGCTGAAGACCTTGAAACGGTACTTTGCTTCTTACTTTTCCAACTAATTGGGGAGTTGCCTAGTAAAAGAATATACCCAGTAATAGATCGTCTTGTATCAACACAAGCTCCCCAGTCACTGTCACTAAAAGCTTGAAGAAGAAGTTTATCACTTGCTTTTAAAAGAATACCCTGGCTGCTGGTATTGTTGACATATTGCAGTACATGGTGAAGAGCAGTATAATGTGAGAGTTTTGGAGCTTGTAAGAATTGGCTTAGGGTTTGTACTGAATAAGCCAAATCTGGCCTGGTATTTGTTAAGAAGTTGAGTTTGCCAACTAGACTTCTATAAAGGGTTGGGTTATCAAAATCAGGACCTGCTGTAGCACTTAACTTTAGATGCAATGGAAGAGGAGTGACTACTGCTTTCGTAGTGGTGATATTTGCCTCTGTGAGGATCTCTTTTGTAAATTTTTGCTGTGCTAAAGAGATGCCTTCAGGTGTGTAACCAACTTCAAACCCAAGAAAATAATGAAGCAAGCCCAGATCCTTGATGCCAAATACCTGATGTAAATGATGCTTGAGATTGTTGATACCAAGCTGATCAGTGCCAGTAAGGACTATATCATCTACATAAACTGCTGTAATGATGACCCTAGATGCTTGCTTTCTAATGAACAAGGAGTAATCATTCCTTGATTGAAAGAAACCTTGACGTGCAAGTTCATGAGTAAGTTTGGCAAACCATTGTCTGCTGGCTTGTTTTAGACCATAAATGGACTTCCTGAGTTTACAGACTTGGTCTGGTGAATGAGGGTGACCTGGGGGCAGTTTCATGTATACTTCTTCGTGCAAATCCCCATGTAGAAAGGAATTATTCACATCAAGTTGATATAAACTCCAACCCTTGCTTGCGGCAATAGCCAAGATACACCTAACTGTTGACATTTTCACAACGGGAGAAAAGGTTTCTTAATAATCTATGCCATATTTCTGTGTGTAACCTATAGCTACCAAGCGAGCTTTGAGTCTCTCCAAAGTACCATCAGCATGGAGTTTTGTTTTATATACCCATTTACATGCAATTGGTTTCTTTCCAGTGGGTAATGAAACAACATCCCAGGTATGATTTTTTGCTAATGCTTGTAATTCCTTTGTCATGGCTGCCACCCACCTTGGATCTTGTGCAGCTTCTTTATAGTAGGAAGGTTCTTTTGGGATATCCGAGTGAGCAAGAAGGACTGAGTGAGAGGGTGTGTAAAGGGCTAAATTACACCAATGGGTACTGGTGTTAGCTGATTATCCAGGAAGGGAGTAAACAAAATCATTGAAGTGTTGAGGAATTTTAGTTGGTCTGTGAGATCTTCTGAGGGCAGGAATATCAGGTGCAGAAGAAGATGTATGGGAAATGTCTGAAAGATCAAGAATGTTGGAAGCAGAAGATATACTGGAAGTAGAAGAAGAGTCTAAGGAGACAGAAGGAGAGGGAGGAGAAATGTTGTGTGTTGGCTGAGTGGTATGTGTTGGATGGATGGTGAAAATATCAGGTATGTCATAGTCAAAGAAACTAGAATTAGTAGTAGTAGAAGGGAGGAAAATTTGAAAAGTAGATGTAGAAGGAGTTGAAGGAGATTGAGAGAAATGAAATGGGAAATGTTTTTCATGAAAAATGACATCCCTTGTAATATGAACTTTGAATGTGTTGAGATTTAAGACTTTATAAGCTTTTTGATTTGGTGGATACCCAATAAAGACACATGGAGTAGCCCTAGGATCAAATTTTGACCTGTTTTGTTTCAAAGTGGAGACATAACAAAGACATCCAAAAACTCTCAAATGATGCAAACTAGGTGATTTTCCATATAATTTTTCATAGGGACTAACATTGTTTATAGACTTTAATGGTGTTCTATTTATAAGATGAGTAGCAGTGAGAACACACTAATTCCAATAAGAAATAGGAAGTTTGGATTGAAAGAACAAAGCTCGTGCAATTTCAAGGAGATGCCTGTGCTTTCTTTCAACAATGCCATTTTGTTGAGGAGTATCAACACAGGTTTTTTGTAAGACAATACCTTGTGTGAAGTAGTATTGTAGAATTTCACCTTCCGTGAGTTCTTTAGCATTATCACATCTTACAGTTTTAACATGTAAATTAAATTGTGCAGAAGAATAGGCAACAAAATTTTTCAGAATTGAAACAGCATCAGATTTGTAGTTTAAGAAATGAACCCAAGTATTCCTTGAGTAATCATCAACAATAGTAAGGAAAAGATTACATTTTGTATAGGTGGGAACTCTGTAAAGCCCCCAAATATCAACATGAATGAGCTCAAAAGGTTTAGTTGTTTTTATTGTACTAAGAGAAAAAGAAGATCTAGTTTGCCTTGCTATAGGGCAAACTTGACAAATGCAATCTATAGAAGAACAATTAACAATATTCTTTGTAGCTATTTGTAGTTGTGGAAAAGGCAAGTGACCTAATCGGAGATGCCACAGCTTAGCAAGTTCTGCATGTTGGACATGAACAGCATGACAAGAGATATTAGGAACAAGAGTATGTAGTTGAGTGGTTGAAGACTGGAATTCATGTGTTGTGCAGTAGAGGCCTTGATGTAGATTACCAAGAACTTGAGGAAGGGTCAAGTGAGGGCCCTGGATCATACAAGAAGAAGCAGAGAAGGTGATGTCACATTTAAGGTCCAGACACAATTTATGTATGGAAATAAGATTATAGTGAAAATCAGGAACATGAAAAACATTTTGCAAAGTGATATTCCCTGGTAAAATAACAGAACCCATATGTTTAATTTCAACTTGTCTACCATCAGGAACAGTAATACTATGAGCATGGGATTGTAATGGGGTATAAGTGGAAAACAGACTTAGGTCATGGCAAATGTGGTCTGTGGCACCACTATCCAGAATCCAAGTAGGAGTTATGCTACTCATCATACAGAATTTATAACTAGAGAAGAAAACCGGAGAAGTACCTGCTGGTATTATTGGTTTTTCGGCATTATTGCCTTCAGAATTCTGATTCTTGGATAAAAGATTCATTAGTTGATTGTATTGATCAAGAGTGATAGGTGGAGGAATATCAGAGGAGTCTGCTTGAGATCGTATATCAGATTCATCAATATTGTGACAAAGATTGGTTGATTTCTTATCCCTATTCCAAGTGTTGGGGTGTCCATGGAGTTTATAACACCGTTCAATGCTATGGCCTGGTATTTTGCAGTGATCACAGAACCATATAGAATTCCTCTTGGCCCCAATCATTTTATTAGCAGCAGCATTAGTGTTGTAGGTGTTTGTGGAGTAAGTGTTTCTGCCATATTTATTATGATCAGTAAATCTTCTTTTGTCAACTGCAAAAGCCATAGCTTCAAGTTGTGTGATAGTTGGAGCCTTGGTTACAGCTTTTTGATTTTCTTCTTGTAAGCACATTCTATATACTTGATTGAGAGGAGGTAAGGGTTGTAACATTAGAATATTAGTTCTGACTTGTTTGAAATCATCAGTTAACTTCATCAAGAACAGCACAACTCTCCTTTCCTGTTGGGATCTGAGGTTGTTCTTGGTAGAAGAGCAATTACAGGCATTACATGAACATACAGATAAAGGATCATGCATATCAATTTCATCCCAAATGCTTTTGATTTTGGTGTAGAAATCAGCAACTGATTCATCAGATTCTTGTTTAACATCCAACAAACTTTGCCTTAAGGAATATAACTGTGAAGCTATAGCTTGGCCATATCTTTCTTCCAAATCATTCCATATCTCAGTTGCAGTTTTACAATAATATACACTCTTTGCAATATTTTTTACCAAAGAACAATGTAACCAAATTTTGACCATGTCATTACATCTATGCCAAGCTGCATGATTGATATGATTTAAAGGAGGTTCAGGAAGGGAGCCATCAATGAAACAAAGTTTGTTTTTGGGGATAAGGAAAGCATAATTGATCTTTTCCAATCAATAAACCCTGTGCCATTGAATGGTTCTGGAACAAGTTTAATAATGGTAGTATCTGAGGGATGAATGTAGAAATGGCTATCATAGATGGTACAAGGATCTTGATTATGTTGAGTATTTGGTGGATTTTGTGCTGGTTCAGACATTTTGACAAACACTTGGTGTGCAAGGAAAGGAGAAGGTCAAGAACGAAGGTAAGAAAAAACAATTGAGTCAAGAAAAAACAATTGAGTCAAGAAAAAACAAAACGCAAGAAAACAGAGGTGATATCAACAGCAAAAGATGACAAAGAAACCAATTCCAAAAGAAACAATGAGGCAGAAGAATCAGTAGAGAAAGATCAAGAACGGAATAGAAAAAAAAATCAGAAAACCTGTAAGGGCATCTAATACCATGTTAGAATACCTTGATTCAAATCAACTTGAAGGCATGTGGAGAAGAAGACATTAACAAAAGCTTAGAACAGAAAACAACTCTTATTCATTATTGTTGAAATCTGGAAAAACAGAGATTATATATAGGGAGAGGGAATGGATACAAGGCTTTTAGAAATTAATGATGACTCAGCAAACCTAACCCCAAATCCCCGTTATGACTTGGAGTGTCCAACATATATATATATATATATATATATATATATATATATATATATATATATATATATATATATATATATATATATATATATATATATATATATATATATATATATATATATATATATATATATATATATATATATATATATATATATATATATGGGGCAAATATTATGATTAGTTATAAGATTTTTTTATGACTGATTTATATGTATTAATCAATAAATTATTATCTTATTGATTGTAAGATTCAATGATTGATCTATTGTAATATTTAATTTCTAAAAATACACGTTGGACATTAATCTGGCACATCAACAATATTCTTCACTAAAAATGAACCATTTGGCAAAATCAACCTAATAAGGACACATGTTATTTTTCATCATTTTTATTAGATTATATGATGTATGATATGATAGTTGGGGTGGGGAAGGGTTTAAGATTTTTTTTAATTATTATTTTAATATATTTATCTTTTATTTAATTAAAGATATTAATACAAACTTCTTTAGTTGATACTAACTAGGATAAAAATTTTAATTTCCCAGGAAATGCTAAAATGAATTGTTTTTAGTTAGTAATTAACGTAGAAATTTAAAAAATTTCAAGGGAAGTTAATCACTACAACTTGTAGAGTTTAATCACCATGGTACCTTACACCTTGATAGTTACAATTTCTTATGTTATTCAAAATTACTACAACAATCAAACAACAAAGTTTAATTTCTAGAAAATTACAAAGAGAATTAAATTAAATTCTCACGGGAATTTAATTTCAGTGACAGCCAAACGAGTTCTAAATTTAGTAGGAATATATATATTAACCTTTCTAGTTATGTTTTTCTTTTTGTTTCTCAATCGGTCAACAAGTCTAGTATGAGACCGTCTTATCGTGAGATGGGCCCATACAAGCAGCTCATTAGTAAAAAACATAAAAAAATTATAAAAAAAAAAAATCATAGTTATGCAGAAAGCAGTTTTTTTTCATATTTTGAATTGATCCAATTGAACTTGCCTCACATAATGAAACTTAAAATCTTTTTTTTCATTGAATAGAACAAAATAAGATGTGTGGACATGAAAATAGAATGTTTTGCGATTGTTTTGAAGCCCACTTTAATTTTTTTTCCCTCCAGCTCTTAAAAATATCCGAAAGGGCACTATTTAACAAATTTATTAGACAATGTGTAAAAATAATTAAGATAAAAACACGTCAATCCTAGTTGGCAATAGCAACCACACGTAATCATTATACTTGATCACTTTTTAAGGCATGTATGTAAAGGTAAAAAATACTTCTAGTATCCTGCACAAGGTTTAATCTTTAAATTTAGGTTAAAAAAGAGATCTTTAATTCTTACATTTTTAATGTTGGAATGTTGAACTACTACACAAGAAAAAACCAAGTCAAAATCATATCATCATATCATACATACTACTCCAAGTAAAATATTGAAAAATGACAAATGTCACCGATTATATTAAAATATTTACCCAATTTATAATTTGACATTTTTTAAAAATCATTATACATACTAATAAAAATATTGAAAATTGACAAATGTCAACCTTGAGGATGATAGTTTACATCACAATATTAACCTAATTTAGAATTATGTAGTGTTTGGGAACAAGTATTTCATTTCAAATTATGGATTTCAATTATGACAAGGTTTGGGTTGTCATCCTTAAATTCTCAACTTTAACTACGTTAAATACAATGGTGGGATTTGATCCAAGTCCGAATTTGAAAATTTTTTATTTGCCAAACAGTAAATTTGAGCCAATTCCAGATTTTCAAATAAAATTATTGTTCCCAAACATGACATTAGATTTTTTTTAAATTGGAGCTAAATTAGGTAAAACATTTATATAATTTATTATAGATATTCTATATGTCTAGCTTAGAATTTAATACATTTAATTGAATGAAAAGTGATATATTCGATAAATATTTTTAAAAAATAACTATTTAATTTTTCTTTAAAAATCATGTATTCGATAAATTTAATGGCAATAATATACTTGTATTATTTTTTAAATTTACATTTTTATATATTTTATACTAATAAATTCATGTATTACACGAGTTTATATACTAATAAAACAATGTACATGAATCAATTTTACATCCAAACCTCAATGAAAAAGATTATAACTAAAGAGAAAATGAAAAAGGCTTAAAAATAAAAAAAAAACATTATTCAAACAATGAGAAAAGATATTCAATTATGAAATGTTTTTCCTACTTTAACAATTTTAAATTAGGCTTGTAAAAGAAGCTTTCTGAGATAACAATTTTATTGTATAGTCATAAATTAGTTGACATTCATCAAACATTTCAGCAATAAATAGCCAATAAAATTTGGTTAAATCATCATGCATTATGAGATTGTCATTTGAAAATTTTCAAATATTTTATCATATTGTCTGATTACTTATTTCTCTTATTAGGTCCCAAAAGAGAATGATTATTTTTCAAATGAAAAAGTTAAAACCATTAATTAAACCAAATGAACTCTTTGTTTCAAAAAAAAAAAACCCCAAATGAACTCTTTTTACTTTTGATAACACTATGCAAACAATAAAAAAAAACAAAAAATTCATAACCTACAAGAAAAATATTAATTTTCAACCACTAAGTTACAATAAATATGAGTCTATACACATTGTGTTATTTGATACTCCACTTTACTTAAACCATTTATAGTTTAGAACATTGAGGATGTTTTTTAAAATAGTTGCAGGGTATTGTTTGATAAATTACTTGAATTATATTTTATTGAACACATTACGTTAAATACATGTTTAAAATTAGCTAATTAAATTAATTTATAAAATTAAATTATTAAGATTTACTGAACACCCCGGAATCTCAACCAAGCTATGTAACTCAATTCTTCAATGCTAAATTCACCCATACATACAAATGACAATGATTCATGTGATGCAATTATGCAAGAAGTGAATACCAATTAGCAATTACTTTTATACCAGTCAACAAAAATAGTAGCAAACATGCAACACAACACTAATTATGAAATATTAAGTATTGTATGTAATAGTCTCACAACATAAAACGAGTCCATATAATTAAATTATTTTATAATTTCACTTTAATAATCACTTTGACACTGTAAAAATATTTAAGGAAACCCAATAAAAATTATTTCATTATAAAATGGTCACCTTTGAGAATTTGTGATTATGAAAAAGCAAACATGATTAGTTATCTTATGGATTTATTAGTACTTATAGAGTACTTGAAAAAAGATGTTTCAACTTTTTCCTAAACCTTAATTCCACTTTTACCCTCATCTCTTCTGTTCAATTCAGACCCACCACGCTCCTGTCTGAAAATCTGCTTTACAGATAAACAAAAATTAATCATCTGGATCTAATCTCACTTCCTTTCTTTTATTTTCCTTTTATTTTTAATGCTATAATTTCATTTTTTTTAAATTACATTATTTTATAATTCATCTATGTCAGTGCTTACTGATTGGTTACCCATAAACTGTACCAAAAGTACACTACTTTAGCCTCATAAATTACAGTTTTCTGTAATGATTCATGATCAAATCATTGAAAGATCACTGATTCCCAAATCAACATTTTGATTATTTTTCACTGTATTTTCTTGAATTTGTCAAAATATTTTCTGGGTTTTACTTGACAAGTCTTAATTTTTCTGGGTTTTAAAAAAGAATTGATTTTGTTGCTTCATTTTTACTTCATCCAACCAATTTTCTCTCTACTTTTGAATTTATTCTGGGAATGAGTGTTCTTTAGGCATTGATTCTACACCCTGTAGTACTCTGTACTCACCTCCATATTTTTTTTTCTATAAATAGGCCGAGGAAAAGGAAGGGCTAAATTAGATTCAAACTCAGACAAAACCCGATTATCGTTGCCATTTATATTTCATATTTTTTATTCTATTTTTGTTTTTTTACTGTATATTAAGATTTTTGCTTATGTTTCACTTCAAGTCTTCAAAATATAACTGTTCATCTATTTACTTTATCATCTCTTAACCAATTTTCTGTTTAATTTGACATTGAATATTGGCATTTTTTTAGGGTTCCTGATTTTTCAAGTTCTCTTCTTTGATAAATTTGTAAATGTGTTTTTTTTCTTGATTTTTATAATTGGGTAGTTTGAAAGTTTGTATTTTTGTTATTATTTTCTTGCATATTTTGAAAGCATTGATTTTTGCTAGTTTTTGTGGGGTTTTTGGAGAAAAGATGTTGATTACTAGTATTAAAGAGGAGATCACATTTCCTTTTGAAAATGGTATAGAAATCCTGAAATGCTCAGATGTTACCAATGGGATCAATCCACATGAAGAATTTTCCAACATTTCTATTAATAGAAATGTGACATCTGAGGATGAGCACACACAGAATGATCTCAGTCAATTAGTGTCAACTTTAGAAGGTAAACTTTTTGTAATTTCTTGCACAATTTCAATTATAATTAAAATAATCTGCAAATTACCGCCTTGAAGTTTAGTACTTTTACCTTAAAGTTTAGTACTTGTGCCTGAATGTTATATACTTTGATACTTTGTGGCTATAATTTGCAAAATATAAATATTAAGGTTGTAATTCGCAAAAGTACTATTTAAGGCTGTAATTCAAAAATCATTCTTATGATTATTTATTGTTTATTGAATATATTTATGTTATGCAGAAGAGATTTTGGAATTAAGATCTAAACAGAAGTTTTTGGATGATAAGAGAAGAGGGTTGTTGAATAAGATATTGGATATAAAGGGTAACTAACAACTAAATTGATGGTTTGATGTGTTTGTATCTTTGTTTTGATGCTTAAGCTTGATGTTTTTGTTCATATTTAGGAAGCATAAGAGTATTTTGTCGAATTCGGCCATTGTTGTGGAACCCTATCAGAAAACATGATGATCCCTTTGTGGTTGATATGGATAAAGTTATTGTAAAATCAGCAGGAAGTAAGAAAGAATTTGAATTTGATAAGGTGTTTTCTCAAAGTTCAACACAAGGTTAGTCTAATAATGTAGTAGATAGTTCGTTTTTCTTAAGGATTTTTCGTTGCAGGATCTTTTTTTTGAGGATCTTTCTCGAGCCGAGGGATTCTTTGGCCGCATCCTCCTTTATGGGTATGAGTTGTCGCCTTCCTTCCCTCCCTAGATCCGATTCTCCTTTATGGGTATGAGTTGTCGCCTTCCTTCCCTCCCTACATCCCTGATCATAGTTTTTTATGAGTGGGGTACGAGTGGGGTACACTGGGTAAGATGATGATGATAGTTTGTTTTTGGTTTTCAAAGGTTAATTTATTGGATTGATCATTTTTGATTGATTCATGGTTTTAGTTAAATGTTATATTGTTGATTGTTGAATACTATGTAGAAGATGTATTTGTTGAGGTTGAGCCAATTCTCAGATCTGCACTTGATGGGCACAATGTCTGTATTTTTGCTTATGGTCAAACTGGCACTGGCAAGACCTTTACAATGGTGAGGATTTTGAATCAAAAAATTTGATTTTGTTCTTATGATATACATTGAGAAGCCGAGGGTCCCACTAGTCGCAACCTCCTTATCTCTATTAATAAGGGTATGGTCAGGCGTCACCCAACACTACTTTGACCCTGATCATAGCTTCTATGAGCGGGATTTACTGGGTATGATGATGATATACATCGAGCACTCTCATGTGTCCATTTTGTACAAGTTTCTTATGATGTTAGTTTGATCCTATAGGAAGGGGCAAATGATCAACCTGGCATTGTTCCCCGAGCTCTTAAGGAGCTTTTTCAGCAAGCCTCACTACATTCTACTGGTTCTGTCACTTTCTCCATGAGCATGTTGGAAGTTTACATGGGCAACTTAAAGGACTTATTGGCTCCAAAACCAGCTCGGAGAGCATATGAGCCAGTCTCACGATGGTAGTTTCATATCACTAATATTTTGCACCTCTTTGGTCTGTAAGTTCTAGGCCACATTTGATTATGAACCGCCTTAAAATTTACAAGTAAAAACATCACAACTTTCATTAGACATATAAATCTCTACGCCTCTTATCAAGTCGTATGATCTTCCTTTCGAGTTCTATAAAAAGGGTGTCGACTAATGTTATATGAAGTTTCAAATTTGACTTTCTATGTATCGTTTGTTATAATCGATTCTATGTTGAACTCTTCACAGCAACCTAAATGTTCAAGTTGATCCAAAAGGAATGGTCGAAATTGAAGGCCTTACAGAAGTGCCCGTTGTAGATTTCTCTAAGGCTAATTGGTGGTACAGTAAGGGAAGAAGAGCTCGCTCTACTTCATCGACTAATGTAAACAACGTGTCTAGCAGATCGCATTGGTGGGTTCTATTACCCATTTTTTCAGATACTGCGTTTCTTTTGCACATTGTTTCGGATTATTTTGGTGAGACGTTTACTTTATCTGTTTAGTTTTATGTATATCTAGCTTAACGAGGATCACGATTGCTCATCATGGAGATACACCCGAAAGTCAAACTAGAATCAGCAAGTTGTGGATGGTTGATCTTGGAGGGAGTGAACGGTTGCTGAAAACCGGAGCTACTGGCCTTACATTAGATGAAGGACGTGCCATAAATCTCTCGCTTTCTGCTCTTGGTGACGTTATTGCTTCCCTTAGAAGAAGACGGAATCATGTTCCCTACAGGTATTGGTCGATATAAAATCATCGTTTAGAGCTTCAAGGTGTGTCTTTCCTTTTGATTGATTCGTGCATAACCCAATCGATTGTCATTTATCTGCAGAAACAGCAAACTTACCCAAATTCTGAGAGACTCACTGGGTAAGTTTAGTAGTTTTTGTGCATACTTCAGATTCTATTGTCATTATGACTCAATATACTTCGACTATGCATATACTCCAACTTTTTCTACTTTCTACACATGGTATTATCTCGTGCGTTTGTGAGCACCTACAGGTGTTCATTCGGGTCATTGGGTCAATCTCGGGTTTTGGGTCGATTCAAAATCAGGTCTTGTGTCCACATTGATTTCTACATTATTTTAAATTCATTTTGAAGTCGGGTTAAATCGGGTTTGGTTCTAAGGTCGTTAAATATCGGGTTATGGGGTTTGTTTTTTAAACACCTCCAGAGTACTTGAAAATGCAACTTACCTAGTCTTTTCTGTGATAAATTTGTTAACGGGCTTGTACACAAGAAGACCCGCATAGAGAAGAGTTGACTGCACATAAACCCGATGACGTTCCATCCTAAAACCAATTGGTAATAGGAGTAGCCCATCAAGCTTATATGTTAGTCAACATCCCTCTAATTGTTCGATGGAGGATCACATGTGGGTTATTTTTCCAACATTCTGTTCATTTGGTTTAGGAAATGATTCGAAAGTATTGATGATCGTGCATATAAGTCCCGTTGAAGAAGATTTAGGAGAAACCATTTGCTCTATGAGTTTTGCCAAACGAGCAAGAGGCATAGAATCAAACCACGAATTACCACAGGTGCTTTAGTTGTGTACTCATCATTTTGTTCATCTTTTTGTCACGCGTTGAAAGTTCTCGTATTTCTTGTTTATGTTAACACCAGGAAACTAAAAATTTAAGGCAAAAACGAATCGATGAGCTTTGTGATGAAATGAAACAAGCTGAAGACGAGCATTTGAAAATAACGCATCAGTTACAGAAGGCTCAATTCCTTCTTAGTGAGAACAATCGGCTTCATTCAGCTGCCTGTAATAAAGTGGAAAACGAAGAAAACAGTGCAGAAAGCACGAAAGACAGTAAGAACGAAATTGTCAATAATACTCCTTGTGATTCCGAGAAACCAACAAAAAAGAAATTGTTGCCACATTTTATGACCTCAACGGCTGCCAGTCGCCTGAGGCATAGCGCTGCAGTAAGACAGCATCACTTTGCAGCAAGAGTTTTGAGGTCGGGGACTAGAAGCTCTATGCAACTTTCGGCTTCACAGTCCTTGAGTTTTATCGAGCCACGTCTTAAAGCAGTCCTGAGAAGCGAAAGCAAAAATGTTCAGACAGAGACACAAAACTGCAATAGTGGGGAACATCCGAAATGTTCCACATTGTCGCGTAACAAACCCGTCACACCTTCACTTGCAAACAGCAGAACGACATTCCCTCGTCATAGACGAAGGATGTCGAACCTGATTTGATCTGGGTTTGATTGTTTTGAAAAGTTTATATTTCTGACGTTCGAGTTTTCGAGTGTGATCATTCTCTGATCCTTTGTTAAAGGCTTGTTTGGAGAGCAAGTCATTATTTCTTGTGTTGTTACAAGGCTTGCTGATTGATTTGCAGCTTTGTTTTGATTTTGTTAGCCATGATTAGCAACATAAATATTTTAGTATTGTTGTTTTGTGTTGGGCTAACAAGTTTTTGGAATTAAAGGGCTACCTTTTATATGGCCTAAGGCCCTAATGTTTGATGGGTGACCCTAGAAAGGGTAGGCAAAGGTGTAGATGTTATGTTGGGTTTTAGTTAGGTTTTAAAGATGTCTAAGTGACTAAGTGTAACTAAAAGTAGCCAAAACTTTTGGATTTCTGACAGAAGTATATTGAAAGAGCTTGGTGTGTTTGGATTTGTTATTTTGTAGTATATCTTGTTAGATTTAGATGTATGCATAGTGTGAGAATCAACTTTTGTCTCAATTAGAGCAAGTATCATTTTTCTCGGGTAATATTATATTATCTCTTCTCTTAGCCCTCCCCTTCCCTCACTCAAGATTGTCTCGTTTATTTTTAAATTTCAAAATGAAAGATAAAAAGGTCCTTAAAATTTTAAAGCATAATAAATCATATATTTTGTTATGTGGAATGAATTTTGGTTATTTCGAGAAAAATATACAAGCCTTTCTGGAGTCTTCTATTATGTTGGCACTTGGCAATACTAGCAATAGTGTGGAGGTTTGCCTTTAATTGAGTGAAAAATGAATTGCAACTCAAGAATCAAGATGATACGCGTAGTTGCCCTATCAATAAAACATTTTTGAGCATTTTTGTTTATAGAACCTATAATCTTTTGAGTTTTGGAGTAAACATATTATAATAGATAAAAATAAAGAGGAGTAGATTTAAAATTGATGGATCATCCAAAAAGGATATTCATTGCAAAAGTGTTTTACCGTTCATACACTACTTCATCACCGATTGAGGTATCTATCTAAAAGTAATTGTTCATATACACTTCCATTTTAATGTTTATCCATGTATTTGTTCATCAATTTATATAATACTCGCCGTGTTTTCAAATGTTCTTCCGATTCACTTTTTTCCGTACATTTCAATACAAATTTTAAAATCAAATAATTTTAATTGTGAGTTTTTAAAAATTCTAAAAAGATGACATTTAAAAAGTATATATTGAGACGAATCTAACAAAATTCTATATGAATATGTTTTTTCTTATAGGTCGATCAGAAATCGTAGTTAAAGTTTGACACTAAAATTCATAAATTTTATTTGAGAATAACATATAAAAATGAAGGGAGTATATCTTTTCAACTCATATCCTTTTATGGGATTATTCGAGTGCGTAGATTCCTCTTTTAACTTTTTCTTATAGGGGTATAAATACTACTCCCTCCTATTCATCTTAAGTGTCTCATTTACTTTATGCATTCTATCCAATGCACTTATTCAATCCCTAATAAATCGAGTTATGTATAATTAAAAATTATAAAAAGTTGATATTAATAATCTTTACATCAAAACAAATTAAATAAGATCCCACATGACTATGTTTTAACTTATAGATTAATAATAAAATGCAATTTAAGAGTGATAAATGAACAGTGTCTCAAAAGTAAATGAGACACCTAAGCTGAATAGGAGGGAGTACAATTTATTTATTATCTTCTTCACATAGATCCTAACTTGTGCGACATGAGTTAGGAGATGTATAACCCATAGGAATTTAAAAGGGAAAATAAAACCAAGAAAGACCCTTGTTAGTTGCTAGAATTGATTTTGATTCTCCAACACAAGCAAAACCAAAAAAAAAAAAAAATGGGGCTATTTTCATCATCTTCATCAAGCTCACAACCAAAAGGGATAGTAATAACAGTACCAATTCTAATACTTGCTCTATCTTCTTCTGCCATTTTTCTCTTCTTCTTGCTCTCTTCTCTCTCCTCCTCTTGCTCTTGTCCTTCTCCTCCCACCCTCTCCGGATCTTTCCGCGAACCTTCTGGAACATCTCAAGAAAGGGTTTCAACAACAACTGAAGATATTGAATGGGTTAAGAATCAAATTCAAATTAATGGATTGCATATGCAAGATAATATCTTGCGTAAAGGGATTAATCCTCGTACCAGGGCTCAACAGCTTCAAGATCTCCAACAGTATGTTCCTTTTTATTTGTTTTCAGTGAAGAATTGTGTTCTTATGTGGGTGTGTGCTAATTTTCAAGTTGATTGTAGCAATTAGGATCTTGATCTGATCTGATTTGGGTTTTTGTTTGAGCTCAATTAGGTTTTGTATTTAGGTTAAATGCTGGCATTTAAATTCGTTTTAGTAGCTGTCAGGATGTGATGAGTTAGGATTAATCGGAATCTGATGAGAAGTTGGGTATGTCGAGATTGATTGTTTGTTTTTTTTTTATCTGTAATTTTTCGATTGAATATTTGGTTTTTTTGAATTAAATTCACATCTTCAATTTGAAAATATCGGTGACTTTAGTTACTGTTTAAGTTTAGCATGCTTGTTCATGTCAAAAGTCATTGAATTTCTTCATGCCTGTGTTTGTTATGTGTTATGACGTAAACAAGTCCAAGAAAGAAATAGACAGATTAATAACAGAAATCAAACAGGGATTTAACTTGTTCACTGACAATGTGTTAGCTATTTCCACTGGGAATCTAAGGGAGAAACACAAATACAGAATAACGAGGATTGATGGGTTATTTAAATAATATTGAGAAATAACATAATTTCTTGATGTAACTAAATCTGAACTAATTAGGTTTAGACTCATTACAAGCCCAGATCTGAGACCCACGCCCCCGGACAATTGTGAAGCTAGAATAAGAAGATTTAGATCATATTATCACATTAGGTTTATCATAGTCTTTGATAGGTGTGCCTTGTCGGTATTGAGGATATGACGAGAGAGAATCGATATGGTGGTTTTAACATGTGCAACGGCCAATTGTTGGCAAATCCGTAAACTAGGACTCATTTATGGTTGAAGTAGAAGACCTCAATCTGTTGGGATTAAGACTTTGTCACTTTTGTTGTTGGTGTGGTCTATCCTAAGGGACATTTATAATTTAATAGCCATAATATTATTTTTGCTTACATCGTTTGATGATGCTATATTTTTCCGATTGTAAGGGGTATTTATAATCCGTAAACTAGGACTGATTTATGGTTCGCTAAATGATTTAGGTACAAGGGTATATCTCATTACGAAGGAGATGAAGCTAATAACCACACAGCTTTGCCCTGCCCTGGTGAGCTTCTCGTTGAAGAGCACCATAGCAACTATGGTGAGCCATGGGCTGGCGGCAGAGATGTGTTTGAATTCCTTGCCGAGTCTGCCCACCTTAGTCCAGATTCCCAAGTTCTTGAAATCGGATGTGGGACCCTCCGAGTGGGGTTGCATTTCATTCGTTACTTAAAACCCGAGCATTTCCATTGTCTAGAGAGAGACGAGTTATCTCTTATGGCAGCGTTTAGGTATGAGCTTCCATCGCAAGGTCTATTACACAAGAGACCCATAATTGTCAAAGGTGAAGACATGGATTTTAGCAGATTCGAATCTGGGATTGTCTACGATTTGATATATGCTAGTGCCGTTTTTCTTCATATGCCTGATAAACTTGTTTGGCTTGGGTTAGAGCGGTTAGCAGATAAATTAAAGCCATACGATGGACGTATATTTGTGTCTCACAACATAAAGTTCTGTTCTCGACTTGGTGGGGACGAGTGTACAAAGAGGCTGGCAAGGTTAGGGCTCGAGTATGTCGGGAAGAAAACACATGATAGTCTTCTTTTCAATCACTATGAAATTTGGTTTGAGTTTCGGCGAGTAAAGGCTTAGCTGTTCGATCCATTTCTATCCCGCAATATGCACAAAACAGGACAAAGAATTTCCGAATTTGTAATTTCAGGAGATCGTACCATTACGCTGACTAAAATTTCTGTTAAGACGGGGGACTTCTTTTGTTCGCTAAGTGTTGAACCATTGCACCTTGCTTCGGGAAAGTTCATTGAAAATTTGATGGTTGGGTGGTGATTCTTTCTTTTGTTTACTGTTAGCTGTATAATTCTTTGTAGAAGGTAACGATTATATTTAAGCAAAATCCGAATATTCGGTTATGTATATCGAAAATTATTTTTGCGCCTCATGTTACAAGTAAAATTGAACCTTTGGTTACATATACTCTGAAATTGCCCATCTCAAATATCTCATATTCTGTGAATGTCTAGTGAGATTGTGAGGTTTGTGCTTTTTAGTCGTCAAAGAGGAAAGGCTGCAGCGGGAAGAAATTATGCAATAGCAATTCTTGCTGGTATGTTGTTTTCTGTTGTATGTCATGATTTTGTTCTGCAGATGCCACTTTCTTTCCCCTTTAAAAAAATATGCCACTTTGTGTATCAAACTGATAATGGGTTGTTTGGTAATTGGTTGTTAATTGTTGATTTTTTTAATTGGCTTGTTTGACTAGCTAGAAATGTAACTGTTTCTTTTGACTTTTTATGTTAGTTGAAAAAGTTAGTTGTTTATGGAGATATTTGATAAATTTAAATTTTGATTATTGGTTGTTTATTAGAGAAAAATTGGGTCAACAAACTAAAAATCAATAGAAAAAGCTAATTAGAGTAGCTTTTTATTTTGGCTTGAAAGTCGGCCTTTCAGCTGGCTTAAAAGTTAATATGTTATGGGTCGGGTCATGAGCGACAAAATAATTTTAATCAGATGCCCACTAATCCGTTATATTAACTTTTTTTTAAAAAAAAAATATTGGTTTCAGAATGAAATCATAAAATGAACCTACTACTAGTTAGTTTGTAAAAGATTAGTTCTTAACTTATTTTTAGGAAATTAGTTATAAAAAGTTTCTGTAATTTCTGTTTCATTAGAATAGTTTTTTTTTATTGGTTTTCCTATGTAAGTGTATTGTTTCCACTAGTTATAATCAAGTAATGGTATAAAAAGTTTTTGTTTCCTCCCTCTTCTAATGCTTTCTGTCCGCTTCTTCAATGTATTGCGTAGGATTAGTTTTTGTCCTCAATCTTGTTACATAGATAATTGTACTTTTTATTGTGCCACAAATAAAACTGGAGACGCGTTGTGTCGACCCAATTTATTCGGGTACTTGATTATCGGGTATCTGGATAAATCGAGTCATTAAAATAGTTACCTGACTAACCGGATATTCAATTATGAACACCCCTAATAAAAACCAGCATCCAAACACCATAATAACTAAAGGTGAACTAATTTTGTCACAAAATTCACAATTCATAATTGAGCCCTTATTGTGGAATAACGGTTACTCAAGACTATGACGATTTTGGGGTTTAAGAACTATTGCTTCATAATTCATGAATGATGGTTTCTTTGGAAGCAAGGGTTGGTTGCAAAGTCGTTTGGGAACTGATTTAAATTCGTAGAAAATTGCCCTCGGAATGATGTGTACGTCCTTTATTTTGGTAGGGTGATTTATAACTCTTTCTTTTTGGATCATAGTGGAGTATAGTCGCATAATATATTTGAGGTTATAATAATATTTATTGGGGTTATAACATAATATATATGGTGTTATAGCAGCATATATTTGGGGTTACAATATTATTCATTTAGCATTATAATATAATATATTTGAAGTTATAACGATATATATATATATTTGAGGTTATAACATAATATATATAGGGTTATAACAATATATACTTGTGATTATAACATAATATGTTTGGGGTATAATATAATATATATGGGGTTATAACAATATACATATATTTGAGGTTATAATATAATATATATGGGGTTATAACAACATATATATTTGGTGTTATAAAAATATTATATCCTCAAACACAGACCATTATATACCAACTACATAATTTTAAAACTCCTAAATACATAATATTTTAACCCCGAACACAGACCATTATATACCCAAATATAAAATGTTATAAATCCAAACACAAATCATTATTTACCCACTATATAATGTTATAACCCTAAGCACAAATCATTATATACCAAAATATATAATACTATAACCCCAAACACATATATTATAACTCTAAACACAAACCATTATATACCCAACTATGTAATGTTATCACCCCAAACACAGATCATTATATACTCAACAATATGCGCGTGCTTAAAAAGTTTAATTAATTTATTTTTAAAATTACAAATTGGGCCGGTTCAAACTTGAGATATCTTTACAAAAGACGGTCTCAAGTAAGAATTTGTACGTATTAAATTATGTGCATTTCTTATTTATGTGAAATTGTTAATGATATTTACTATCAAAGCTCAATCAGAAACAACCTAGTCATTAACAAGTGTATAATAAGAATAAAATTACATATATCCGACCCATTCTAATTGGGTGTTTGATGGAAGGTCCAATAAAAAAAATGATGTATATGTTAATGTCCATACTTTGATTTTGGGTCCTACGTAAAAAGTTATGTAATTTTCATATAGTGTTTCATGTCATTTGATAATGAATTTATCACAAATTCCGGAATTTGAAAAAAATATGAAATAGCTTTGAGTGTTTGGTTGTTTATTTTTTATTTTTATTTTTTTTAATGTTGGAATTTTTTATTGTTCAACTCATAGTCGAAGAAGTTATCAATTCAATATAAAATCATATCTCTATCTCTTTCAAAGAGAGGGTAGAGAATAATGCGTGCAGTTAATTAAATTAAACCCTTAGAAAAAAAGAATCTTGCAAAGAGATGAATGAGTGAATCAATACTGCACGAGAAAATCTAATAACAAATCATAACACAAGTTATTGAGTAATTAGAATAAAAATCAAATAAATAGAAAAAATTAAATTAGGTAACTAAATTAAATTAGCACGAGAAAATCTAATAACAAATCATAACACAAGTGAAAGAAAGCAATCAAAAGTATATGACACAAATTCTACACCTTTAACTATTCCTATTTCTGATCAGATTAAAAACTATTCCTAAATAAAATTGCAAAAAATTGTGATTCAATCCATCTACTAACGGTAGATATATAGAAAAATAACTCAATATTAATAGTCCATATGGTAGTAATTGTAAATTGATAGTGAACGTGATAATTAGAAAACAATTATTGTTCTGAATATTTATAGAAATTGTCTAAAAAATTTTGCATTTCCTTAAATATTGACATTATGACATAAAATTTATAAGGTAAATAATTTTACTTCACAAATATATCTACATTTTAAAATATATTTATACTATATATTAAATACATTAGCCTCAGGCCCTCAAGTATACATGCCAATTCCACATTGATATTTTCTCCTCTAAAAATTCTAAGGGTAAAGTAGATATTTATGTATATTATTATATTAAATGTATTAGTTTCTGTTACAAATCAAGAATAAATATTTGTTTCTATTATTATTAATCAAAATATTTTTCATAATAAACATAAATATGTTTTCATCATAAATAAATATTCAAATATAATATTTAACGATATATATAAAAAATTTACTCCCTTTGTCCAATTAGAATTGAAGCAAAGAAAAAGTAAGAGTTTTTGTTTCAGAAAAAAAAATATTGGTAATAAATGAAAAGAGAGAATGAATTACGTGGATGATATTAAAAGAGAGATAAAATGTATGGATGAGATTAAAAGAAAGTTGTAGGCCATTGTCCAAAAATAGAAATAATGCAAAGTAACTCAATATATAATAAAAATAAAAATAATAATAATAATTGAAAATTAGAAAACCTAATGTTCGAATATTCAATTTTGTAAATATCCTGATCTAAATATAATATTCAGTTTAACAATCAGATATCCAATATGATTTATCCAATCTTAAAATTTAAAATTGAATACTAAATATTCCGGAATGAATATTTTTGCACACTGTATAAGAACAAAGGTGATGCTCATGTATGTAAGAACTATAGAGGGAACTTCAAATAATAAAATGAAATTGTGTGAAAGAGTAATAGAGAAGAGAATCAGACATAAAGTGGTTATTAAGGAGAACCAATTCAGCTTCATGCCAAGTAGGTCAACTTCCAAGGCAATTCATATTTTGAGAAGGCTGATGAAAAGGGAGCGAAAGAAGAATTTACATATGGTGTTCATCGACTTAGAGAAAAGCGCATGATAGCCTATCATAAGGCATCATCTAAGATAGCCTCAGGGCTAGCGGTATTCTACAAAGGTACATTGAGGCAATACGGGACATATATGACAGAGTATCGATTAAAATGCAAACACCAGTGGGTTAACAGTATATTTTCAGTTAAAGTAGGCCTAAATCAAGGATCAATACTAAGTCCTTTCATTTTATAATCATTTTGGAGGAGATTTTTAAATCTATATGCAAGACTGTACGATGGTGCATGTTATTTGCTGACAATACTGTAATGGTAGCAAAAACTAAGGAGAAGGTTAATAATAAATTAGAGGAGTGGATCGGATGACAGTTTTAGAAGGTAGAGGATTGCGCATAAGTCTTACAATTTTAAAACATTTGCGATGCTGCTTTAGTGGGACATAGTCGACAAGGGAACCAGAGGTGACCATTGGTGAAGAAGTTGTTGCATGTACGACCAAATTCAGGTATTTGGGATGATTATTCAGAGTAATGGATAGATTGATGGAGATGTTACTCATCAAATACAAATGGTTTGGCTAAAGTGACAAGCAACTATTTGGGTACTATGTGATAGGAAGTTTCCAAGTAGGTGAAAAGGTAATTTTATTGAGTTGCGATCAGACCTGCTAGACTATATGGGACATAATGTTGGCTCGTAATATATAGGATAGAAGTTAGAGAAATGTATAAGTTGAGATGGATGTACGGACACACAATGATGGATACAATCAAGAACTAGGAGTTTAGAGAGAAGCGAGGGGTTGCCCCTCTTTCTGCAAATATGTGTGAAAATAGTTTGAGATGGTTTGAGCATGTGTAGAAAAAGACTTTTGATGGCCCGTGAGGAAGATCGAAAGTATCATAGTGGAGAGTAAGATAAGTCGAGAAAGACCTAGTAAAACGTGGGAGAAACAAATTAAAAATAACTTGCATGAGTTACACCAATCTGATGACTTTCTCGCTTATATGTTGGTGTTCTTGTTTCTTTGCCTTTTACATACCATATTTTACTCGTTTTATTACCTAGTTATTTATTTATTTATTATTTATTTATTTATATTTTTTTATGTATTTTTATATATATGAAGGGCAAGCTTGTGTTATATGATGCGGGCTTGCAAATTTAGCTTCATTCAATCCTTTTCGTTCGTATGTATCTCTCTTTCCAAAAAAACTTTTTAGAATTGGGGAACTCTTTGGCCGCATCCTTCTTTATGAGTATGAGTTGATGCCTTCTTTTCTACCCAAACCCTACTCATAGTCTCTATAGATAGAATATACTGAATTCCATGATAATTAATGGATATTTTTGCACACGTAACATATATAACATATTTTTCTCACTATATCTCAAATCGTAATCAACAACTGCTCCTCCGCAAGTAGGCTCGGGTATTCAGCCTCGTCTATCCTTCCTTCTCAAACTTCCTCCATTCTCTCTCTCTCTTCTATCTTTGTGAAGAAGCTTCCAGCAGATAATCAATCGATTTAGGGTTTATCCTTTTTCTTACTCTCAAGGTGAATTTTATCCTCAATCTGATCCTCTATCTTACAATTCTTCTGCATCAAACAGCAGATCGTATAAACAAGTATAAATTTTGGGTGCATAGCCGAAATTCAAGATTGCTTTAGACTTGGAGTATGTGTTGGGTGAAACTATTTGATTGTGATATTTTTATGGTTAATTTTTTATCTTATGATCATTAATTTCTGCTTTTGATTTCTAAATTCTTTAGGGTTTTGATTTTTGTTTGTTATGGTAAATTGAAAATTGGGTTTCGTTTGATTAGGAAATATTGATTGATTTGATCAATTAAATTATTTACGATTGCGAATGTATTGGATGTCCATGATTAATTTGATTGTAATCACAATCACTGTATATAATTAGCTCACTATGTAACACAAGCTGCGATCTTTTCATATTTGATGAATTGTGTTAGCTGCATCATAGTTTAGTTCTGTTTCTTAGAGCATTTTGATTGACTTGAATTAATTTTTCATACTTGATGGATTGCCTGGATACTGGAGTTACTGATACTTTTGACATTTGTGGTGTCAGACTTGAAATTGGGATTGAGTTTTGGAGATGAATCAGAAAGGATTGATTTATAGCTTTGTGGCCAAGGGAACAGTGGTTCTGGCTGAGCACACATCCTATTCTGGGAACTTTAGCACTATAGCCGTTCAATGCTTGCAAAAACTGCCTTCGAATGGTAGCAAGTATACATATACTTGTGATGGCCACACATTCAACTTTCTTATTGATGGTGATTTTGGTAATAGCTTTTGTGGTGTGAATTTATGATCTTCTTTCTGTTTGATGTCAACATAGATACTTATTGGAATTCTATTGCTTTTTTCTTAGTGTTTCTTGTTGTTGCCGATGAGGGTGCGGGAAGGAGTCTTCCTTATGTTTTCCTTGACCGGGTAAAGGATGACTTTAAGCAGAGGTATGCTGGAAGCATTAAAGATGGCGATGCTCACCCTCTTGCTGATGAAAATGATTCTGATGATGATTTGTTTGAAGACCGCTTTAGCATTGCATACAACCTGGACCGGGAATTCGGGTATGTATGAAGCTATGAGCTTGTCACTTTCCTTAGATTTTTTATGGGTTATATATGTTTTAATTTGCTATGTCATAATGGGTTCTAATACCTTTATTATGTTCGTTTAGACCTAGGCTTAAGGAACATATGCAATATTGCATGAACCATCCCGAGGAAATGAGCAGGCTTGCCAAAGTCAAGGCTCAAATCGCAGAGGTGAAAGGAATAATGATGGATAACATTGAGAAGGTGAATGCATATACTTATTTTATTGTCTATTATTCATTTCATCTCTTTGCACTCTCTTAATCCAAACATGGTTGTCCGCCATTCTTGGTAATTATTTTTTCAAGGCTATCCTCACACAAACTATTAAGTTTTTGTATTTTTAATGGTATTAACTATTCAGGATCACTAGAATAGCTAGATGTTCATAGTTTATGAGAAATTTAGTGTCCTTGCTATTTTGCCCCTTTATTTGTTCTATTTTATATACTCCTCCATTTCATTAACAAGTTCTCGTTTAGTTTTCAGCACTATTTAACAATCACATTAAATTAATATTTTATTCTTAAACATAATCAAGTGGAATTTTGTTGATCCGTCTCAATGTAAATTTTATTAATCACTTTTTATAATTATTCATTATGGACAACTAAATATATTAATGATATGGAGGTAATACAATTTATAGTTATAATGAACTGCCTGTGTTGGAAGTTATTACTTATTAGATCTTCAAGCATTATGAGTTATGTGAACGCCTTGTGGCATTCGAAAAACTTGAGCTATTGGCAGGACACCTTTTTCGTAAGTTGGATTATACTCTATAACATTGTAGCTGCTAGTGCTTCAAATCCTTTATTGGTGCTTTATTAATCATACATTACCATCCTACATTATACCAATATCTTGTGCAAGTTATTAGCATGCTATGAGAGCGTCATATTTAACACGTGGATGTAGTGATAAGTATGCAAAGGTTTAGGGGGTTTAGGTTGTTGACCTAAAGTGGTGGGCCACTTCGCACAAATGTGGAGTTAAATGGGTTATTTCTTTACGCTTCACCCTCTATAGATATATTGTTAGTATGCATGGGTTTATAGGTTTCCTTCTCTAATTGATGTGCCACATCTCTTAAATGTGTCAAATGCATAAATATAATTAGGCTTTAGTAATAAGAGACCAAGAAAAAACATGATGTTTAGCTAAGATTGGCATATTGAAATTTTGGAGCAAAATAAGGGAAGTGTTTGAAGTTGATAGATTTTATGAAAAAATATGAAATTTTACGCATGCATGAAACATGGTGAGTTAGTAGAAAGGAGACTAGATTCATAAGAGGAACATATGCAAATTGTAATATTTTGGGTAAGATAGTATAAACATAGTTGGTGTAATGATGAATGATTTATTAGCTAATGATGTGGTAGAGGTTTGCAGATTAATGATGGGAATTAGGATTATAAGGATGAAGCTTGTGTATGAAAGAAAAATATTGCATAGCTAAGAGCATTAGGGAAGAGCTAACTAGTGAGATGCAAAGTACTTCCACATTACAAAAGTTGTATATAGACAATGATTTAAGTGGATTAGCTTTGTAAATGAGATTGTGGATATGTAACGACAAAATGGAAGGAAGAACTTATTTTAGGTTTTGAAGAACCATATGATTTGTTTGTAACTAACATGTGATGTAGAAAACGTGAAATCCATGTGGTGACTTATAGAAATGTGGGCCATGGTGAATGCGATCCAAATTAATTATTTGTCTCAGATAAATGATGGGAAGTCTTGGTTGCATCTATGGTGGTGGTCATACTAGCTGAATGTATAACCATTCAACGTAAAATCTTTGTCCTTTATATTTGTATGCATTAACATCTTGTAAAAATATACTTCAAGGACAAAGAAGGATTAAATGGAGAAACCGGAACCTCAAAAATGTAGGTTGTTTAGAATACCTAAGAGGATGTAAATTTCAATTTGGACGAAGGTGAAGAATTGTATTACTTGTGCATGCCAAGGATATGCTAGGAATTTAAATAATAGGAATGATAGTGAAATAAGGAACTAAAGGTCACAATTAATAAGAAGTAATGCTATTTAGCTTTAGGAAAATGTAGGAATGAGGATAACATTATGAAGCATTAAAAAGCCAAAATCAAGACAAAATAAATTGTACTTAACATTTATACATTGCATTCAAGATATATAGAAAACATCTCGATGGGATGGTCTAAAATGATCGAACTTAGAAGTATCTTACTTGGTTGTATTGTGTCCAATATTACAATACAACATTTTTATCAAAGATGAAGAGAGATATGGAAGGATATTCATATGGGTTGTTCAATGGATGTCAAGAGGGGGAGAAAAAGAGACAACAATGGAACATGTAGAAGAAAATAGGGTGTTTATGAGACGAATAAATAGAAGACTTAATGTGAAAGAAATTTTTGAAAAACATTTAAGCAAAACAAAGCACCAATGGATGGAAACATTTGGAAAATTTTAGGGCAAATGAGATTGAATATATTAACTAAACTCTATAAAAAGAAACAAAGAATAAACAAGATGTCAAAATATTGGAAGATAAATACTAAAGTACCTATCTACAAAAACAAAGAGGATGCAAGACTGGTATCTTGAAATTATGGTTTGAGTCATACCATAAAGCTATGGGAAAGGGTGATTAGACAACACTTGTGAAGATACACAAGCATTTGTGAAAACCAATTTGGCTTTATGCTGCCACAATCTACTATGAAATCTATTCATACCACTTGGCAACAAATGGAGTACTACGGTGAAGAAAAGTAAAAAATGAAAATAATTGGTCATGATTTTTCATTGGTTTTGGTGAAGACTTTGACAAACTGCCAAGGAAAGTACTTAGTTATTTATGACAAAAAAGAGTGCCACATAAGTATGCTAGTATAGTCTAATTTATGTATGAGCAAGTACAAATCAAGGAAAATACTTATTTGTTTATGATAAAAAAGAGTATGCAATCAAAGATTTTAATATTTTCAATCACGTTACGATTGGTCTACATCAAGGTTTTGCTTTGTGATGAATATTAATACAAAGTACATTACAATATGGCAAAGTACACAATTCATGTTATAGTTTCCTTTAAATATGGACTGCTGTATGCACACATCCTTCCTCCATGACAAGTAACTTTTTGCTTCTCTTTTGTTCCCCTGCTTTCATCTCGTGAAAGAAAGAGATGGGGGATTAGTGTTTACTGTTTAGTGGCTTGAGCTGTAATCTATTTAATTCGTCTTCTAATTTTTTTATGATTCTGTAGGTCCTAGACCGGGGAGAGAAAATCGAACTTCTTGTGGACAAGACCGAGAATCTTCAGTTTCAAGTATGTTTAAGAATACTTTTGATTAATGTGATCTTACTATTTGTTGATGTCTATATGGAAATTATTTTGTTGTGTGGTTGTGTGCAATACAGGCTGATAGCTTCCAGAGACAGGGCAGGCAATTGCGGAGGAAGATGTGGTTTCAGAACGTTCAACTGAAATTGATTGTTGGAGGTTCTATTATTGCCTTCATCATCATAATGTGGCTGGTAGCATGTCGAGGATTCAAATGTTGACAGAGCAGAATGAGACTTTTGGTCTAAAGCTTGGATATTGACGTTACCAGAACATCTTTTACCTGTACAAAAACATTTGAAAAAGAGGACATAAGAGAGGAGTCATGAACTTTTGTATTCTGTAAATGATAAGTATTGTGTTGACTGCTGAATGTGTTGGCCAGATGGTTTATCTGAAGTTTTCTTTTAGGTATGTTGCTTTTCGTAGCGTTGGCTATTTGCTGTTAACTCTACAAATCTTTTATCGCCGTTAACATTACAAGTCTTTCGTCGTGATATGGATGAAGATGAAGTTGCTCTAGCGGTTAAAGTTTCAACTCTTGATGGTTAAAGGTGGATATTATAATATGCTCATGGAGCTATGCTTCACAAGTTAAATCAGTGTGTTTTGTCTTTTTAAGTCTTTGTGATGCAAAGGTACAAATATGATGGCTTTTACATTAAAAAATTACTTGCTAAAAAAAGAATAGAAAGCAGAACTCATGTTGCCACATCCTCTAAAAGCTCAAAATAAAAACAAGTGCTAGTACAAGACTAGAGTATAATATTTAATGTTTAGTTATTTGGTCTTATTTATAATAAATTCAGTTGCTGAAGAATCCCAATAGCTCAGAATAAAATGGGAACGAAACGTGCAGTTTTCTTTTGCTGGGGAAGATTGCTCAATAAAACACGTGAGAAAATGAAGCTTCTTGTAACTCTATTCAGGTTAACCATGTGTTTCTTCAGGCAGACGGAGTCGATGGTACCGCTTCCTCAGAAAGCCTAAAACCAATATCACAGAATAAGTCATTTTAAAAAAACCAGCACACCAAACTTTTACATACACAGCCTCCTTCTGGAATCCATTAATATTGTATCATGAAACCAAACATAGTCTAAGATGAAAGGTTTTTAAATTGTTCAATGTTACGAGCTGGACACAGAGAACTTTAGAATATGTTCAACGTTTTTAAAATATGTTCAATGCAAAGAGATGCAAGGAAACATAAAGAAAGCTTAAAGTGGCTCTCTCTAGCATCAATTCAAATGCTAAATATAACCATTCGATTTTCACCATATACAAGAAGGAATAATTTCTCCAGAGTCCAGTCTACCCACGATAAAAAGAAGTTTAAGAAACTATATGCTATCATATACAGACATGTCTACAACAAAAAGGTAGTTTTCCTTTACTTGCTAGTTGCTTCCTTTAGCACACAGAATCAAGTTCATCTGATATTACTATTTATATGCAGATCCTTGTACACACAAATCTTTCTTGACGACTACAAAAGAGATTCTTCCCTGTGTGAAAAGTCCTTCAACATTTATACGCAGTTTTAAACAACCCCATTCCTCACTAAATGATGATCACAAATGGCAAATATTTCAGTAAAGGACTATACCTTATATCTTAGAATTGTGTAAGCAGTTCAAGCTTGCGGGTCTGGAAAAACTTGCAGCGGCCTCTACCACTGGACTCAATTTGCTCACTGTTCCTCTTGCACCCAGTGAAGCCCAATGTGCTTAATTTGAGCTGTCTCTTGCCGTTCTTGTTAGCTGAACCATCCTCATCCAAGTCAGCATCAGCTTCCCTTCAGAATAATGCAGGCAAATAGAGATCGATTACTTATTTAAAAAAATCAGATGACCAACAGATATTGCTTATTTGCACCACAATCAACCATGACAATTACCAAGGACATGTTTCATTTCTGTCTTGTATTTATGCGTGTGTGTATTCATTTATCTGTATGAAGGGTAACAGAAATGCGAAAGATATCATAATTGCTAGAAGAAATAATTGTTAAATAAAATATGAGCAAATTCTTTTTTTTTTTTTTATCATCATCTCAGGTATCCCAATTCCCATGAAGCTCTTAACAGTGAAAGGGAATTAAAGCTGATATAACTTAAAGCAAAATGAACTAACAGCTAGTGCAGCAAAGAAACTGGCTGGTAGTTAACAAAAACAACATTCCGTTACCCTAATGCCATTTGTGTTTGGGAGTTAACCGCCGACATGAAAAAATATGCTCACTGCAGCCCAATTCCACAGGTTATATAAAACACATCTTCACACGACGCAGTTTCTAGTCATCAAATGCTGGCTTAAGCACACATAAATGGATAAAGGGATGGAATCAAGCCCTTCCATTCATTTGGTTTTGCTTTAATAGCTTACAATAATAGATTCATGAAGTTGAATCACACATGAATCAGAGATCCAGAAATATGTTGTCTGTATCTAGCTAAGATCTTCTCTTAGTACGTAGACAGAAATATTTTAAACAACTCTTTATTATAGATGGTTATGCCTGAAACACGCAAATGTTTGAGTAAGATAGGCTAATAGCTTAAAACAATAAGATACCCCAAGTCATGCCACATCACATCGTGACACCATCCTAACGAAAAGCATCTGTATAAGCCATCTGATATCTTATATATTCAATCCATTTTCATCACAAAAAAGTGAACTATTGGAGACATAGTGCACCGGGATTATGTGGTTTTCAAATCACCCTAGAACTGGCTTAAAAAGCTGTATTTACATATTTAAAATGCTAGTATCGATTCGATAATTTGAAAACCTTTACAATTTGGCCGATACAGTAACACACGACCTTGTTTTGCACTATATTTGGAGAGAAATACAAGCAAGAGATATAGTGTAAAGTTATATTACATTATGAAGATCAACCATATGAACAAACAGAGCCAGCATATTACTAGTCAAATAAAATGATAATAAGAGAAAGCTGCAGACCCGCATATACACAATTTTAGACAAAAAAATGATTGAATGAGTCTCACCATGCTACTTCAACAGTGTCTTTAAAGTAGGCGGTGCAAGTACCCCAGCTGAACCGTACCAATGTTGGGAACCCAAAAACAGAATGTTTGTGATGTTTCAACCAGGCCTTTGTCTCAGGATCTGTATTACAATGTATAACAGGGTTATCTAAAAAATGACTAATGCTTTGAATGACTAATGCTTTGCATAGACTCCTTCCTATAGAAAAGAGGAGCTCCAAACCTCCAGGATAGCCAGATCCAAAGTTCCTGTGCAAATTATCGGCTGATTCGTCAAAGGGCCAATCACGCAAAGCCCTATCTCTAGTGACCTAATGCAATCAAGTCGTGAGGTGAGATTGTTTTCATAGGATAGTTTATTATAAGAGAAATGAAGGAAACAATAGTTACCTTGGCAACAATACTGGCTCCACTAACAACTGGATATAGACTGTCAGCTTTCTTAGCGACCACAAATTTAATGGACGGAAATATTTCAGATAATTTGGCACTGTACTTGTCGGCATCTCCAACTGTATCCACAAAGACCTTTAGACATAGATCACTGTCAGGCACCCGCTAGGCTACCCAAGGAAATCAATATTAAATTTATACATGCATGTACCGTTCCTTTTATTTTTTTTTTTTAAAACATGAGAACACAGTATAGCTGAACCTGTGACTAAAACCTTCCATTCATAAGATGAAATATAAGTAACTGATGGAAAAAACTAACATCTTACAAGACCCCCTTATGAAAATGGCTAAAACAGTATTTTAATGAGTGGACTCTAAGACTAGCCCAACGAGTAAACTGACAAACAAGATGCAGTATCTGACCTCTCAATCGTGTACAGTTGGTTAAAGAACTCTAACTTGCATAAACGTGATCTTTATTACTAGAAGTTTTGGTGTTGGATTAATGGACATAGCAATCACATATAATTCATAATGGAGACATAAAAAATGGTTATCGAGTCGCATGTATTAGAGATAAAATGAGAAAAGACTGAATACATTCATTTGGGTAATTGCAAAGACAACTGGAAAATACATTTCATTTTCCCAACGCCATAAAATGGTTGCCACATATGTGAAGTTTGGAGGGTCGGATGAACAAAACCTTACCCTTATTAGTGAAAACAAAAATGTTGTTTTCAATTGGCGCTTGATAACAGACATCATGATCCAACTTCATATAAATAAAAAGTGAATATGATTCGATAACCATTTTACTATAGTCTATTATAATCCAAACCAAAGAACTATAAACCTTTGGTCCAATCAAAATAAAGGATAGACAACTGAAGAGCTTTAAAGTGGAAGGGGTAGGCCAAAGATGACCCAAATAGCAAGAGTAAAGAATGACATGAAGAGTTGAAAACACATGATATATGAATGAATGGAAGAAGAATAAAATGTACATCTCTTAGCTTATAAAATCATTGGGATTGACCTTTTTATTTGTGTATTAGTATTAGATAAGACCGAATAACATATATTTTTTATATGTTACGATTCCAATTGTTTTGGATCATGCAGCCAACCTTATATGATGAAATTCAGTCTTAGGCATCATTGTTGTTGTAAATTAGTAAATGGTTATATATTTGAACACAAGATTTTTTTGGTTTCACAAAATTCAACGGTTCCAAACATTGTAATTTGAAAAATAATAATCAATGTTGAACATTTCATTTGCATATTCTTAGAAAAATACAACATATGTTTCATCATACCTGCGTAAGAAGCACCCCCATTTCAAGCACTCGGGTGACAAGGCCTATTGCAGAATTATGCGATATTTCATTAAGGTTTATCTTATTCCTGATAAAAGTAGGGAATGTTGGAAGTTAGCTAAAAGACTCGCATATGAGAATGAAAGGGAGAAAGAGATAAAGCAATGCATTAGCTTACTTCTTCAACATTTTGGCCGATAGTTCTCGAGGATCTATTACGTCAACGCTCCATCCAATTGACTCATTGGCCTTCAACGATTCAAATAACTCTTCCCTCTTCTCTTCCTTCAGAGTTTTCGAATCTAAAATATGATCAAGGGTGAATAGAGCTGGTCATCACATATTGAGGTATAAAAGAAAACTATTATTTAAGCTAACACCCTTACACATTGCAGACAAATAAAGGTCGAGAATGCATTTTTAATGTTACCTAATGACAACACTAGCATCACATAATTACACTAAAAAAACCAAATATTATATAGCACATAAGTGAATTTTCAGGCCAAATTACTTCAAAATTGAAGTGAAGAATAACTGCTTAAATTAAATAGCTTCTAGGTAGCAGGTACTCTATCATGTAATATAATTCCTCCATTTTTATAAGTGTACCATTTCTTCTAACCATGTGAAAGCTTTTTGGGAGAAATGTATATTTAAAAACATAATTAAGTATAACAGGTAGATAACAGAACTCAAAATTCAATGTACTTAAGTCAAAAGTTCACTAATCAGAGAAACTAGATTGGTACAACCGTACAAGGTATAGCTATGATTCTCGATGAGCGTCCAATTATTTACTCAACCAACCCTTGCTCCCCAAGACTTAAAGATATGAACCACTTTCAAGAAAATCGAAATGACTACTACTGTAAAATTATAAAGCTGGGGAGATAATTTACTAGATCTAAGAAGCAAATTCCATTTCTATACTCATTCTAGGTACCGAAACAGGGCATGTTGATCCACCGAATTTTGTATGTATTAGTATGGGTTATTAAAAAAATACATAATTAAATGAAAAATAGCTTTAGATTCCAAAGATTTGAAAACTAGCATCACATATGTGACATTATTAGCAGATCTCAGAAAATGTAGCATAGTTAGAGTTTGAGTTCCGGAACAAGTAAACCTTCAAAACATTGTAGCACAGTTTCTTCATTTTACATTCAAAAACTCAATGTTAAAATATTTCCGCATGGTACCATTTTTCTTTTAGAATGAAATTTAACTTAGTTTGGTGAGTCAAAAACTCAAAATCGCAGAGTCAACTATAGCCCAGCACTGGAATAAGCAAAGAACTGAGTTACCAAGTTATTCCAGAATAAGTAGTTACAATCCAATGGTACAGGCTACTGACTGAAAATAAAAATGATTGAAATGACAATACAAGAACTGAGAGCACAAGTTTTGGGATCATGTACTAATTAGCAAATTGACAAGCCCACTAAGACTTCGTTTGAGTTCTCTATTGGAGCACGGTAAGTATGCTATGAGAGTCATTCCGAAAACATTGTTTGAAAAAGCATTAGTGCATCTATCATGATGTCCAGTCCAATCAGGTTCATTAGCTCTAGTAAGTTTTTGATTGCAAACCTTCCTACAAGCACCAAAGCTTAATTCAACTTCCAAAACCTAACATTACACTATGTAAATAAGGAAAAATTTTCATTCACATTAGTTCTTTAAATTAGATAACTAAATGTTGTAAATGTTTCAGAGGTTGAGTTGGAAGAGTAAGGAAGTCACTGAACCAGAAAACTTTGCATGATGACAAGCTCACCAAATTTGTGTTGTAGTATTCTTTTAGAAAAGGAAAGTATAAACAAGAAAATTAATCTAGCAGATGCAACAATTCTTAAAACCATGTACTCTATCCAAATGAGGGTCTCACTTTCACTAATTTCAAGATTTCCAACAGAATTGAAGATGAATGTACACGATCTGGATAGTGATGTCAGGATGTGAGAGTTATTCAGTTCAAAAGTTTGCACAAAAAAGCCACGAAGCTAGAAGCAAGCCAGTAACATTGCCGGTGATGTGCTATTTTTAGTCTTTAGTGAAGTATTTAATACCCTGCCTACAAATAATACAATTGTAAGGCTTAACCAAACACCAAAAGACATAATCCGTCAAGAGTATAGAGAAACCACTAGACGTCCAAAACATAAACGAAGAGTAGAAAAAAATTAAAACAAAAGAGAAACAAGAATAATTATTGAGAATTCATAGGATGGCGTCTACAAAATGAAACAAGGGAAGCTCATATAGTACTTTGTGAAAAGGGAAAGAGCTTATCTCAGTTTTGATTCCATTCCACTACTCTAACAAGGCATAGTGATCAGTGCAATGCAACCACAAATTCACCATTTGTAAAAAATAAAGAATTCAGCAAGAATCATCTAATTCGTCGACCACTAAAACCCATTATTCATAGTAACTATATCAAGAAATTCCAAACTCAACCTATCCTCTTTTGACTATCATAGGTAACAAAGAAAGGTACTCAAAATTTAAAAGTAAGATGCTTTAAGGCAAAAATCCGCCTTGGTGGGGTCCATTTAATGGCATTGGGTGATGCTTTAAGAGAAAAAGGGTCACAAAGGCACAAGGTCCAAAGCCAAATAGAGCACAACACGTAACAAACTCAAGTCATGATTTATAAACTAGCATTACACAATAAACATTAGAAAATTATCTACAAATTGCAACAACAAAAAATGCATAAAGATGTTGCAGCCTCCAAAATTTCTCGAAAATAAGGAGTCAATCCTATACGATGTTACCTAACTCGCAAGCTGATTTGCCTTTTCAATTCACAATTCCTCAAAACGCAAAAAATAGCCCAAAACCAATGATTTATTCACCATTCTGATTCGCAATTCTCAAACACATTAGCGAATCATGTAACACTATCCCAAATATAACATATACTTCTAGAAATGTAGAGCCAAACTCAATGCCAAATACATTTAAAGTACAACTAAGTTGATTACTAAAGTAAAATACAGAAAATTAGACAAATTTCAAGTCAAGATAGATAAACCCTAGAAAGTAAAGAAGCATAAACCTAATTACTCAAAAGGGCGAAACCTGCAAAGTTCAACGAGGCAAGAGTAGTCTGAAAAGAAGCAGCACAGTACAAGCATCCATACACCATTGGTCCTGCATCCCAAAAAAAAAAACAATAAACATTTTGATTATCAAATGGAAAGTGGGAAAAAATGGAATAAATTCAAGTAAAAAAATAATGAAAGAAGAGGAAGAAGAAACCTAGAACGGGGCCTCTTCCAGCTTCATCGATACCCATAATGCAAGGCTGGGATGCCCATTTGGGTAGTATTGGTGTTACTTCACAATTTGATTCCATTTTCTGTGTTTCTTCTGCTCTTTCTATGTTTCCCGCCATATATGATGTTAGCTGTACCTCCTTAAATCAAAACAAAAAAGCGTTTTGTGGAGTCTTTTCCCTGGGATGTTTGGTAGATGGGAATGTAAATTTTAAGACTTTACACTTGCACTACGTGCAATGCACAAATTTATTATTATAAAATATTAAATACTTCTTTCGTTTCATAATACTTGTTACATTTTCTATTTTTGGCAATTTCATATTACTTGTTACATTTCCGTTTTTAGTAATAAAACAATCATTTAAAGTTCTATCTACTCCTATTTTTATCCTACTCTATACTCTATACTCTATAATAAAATATATACTATACTTTATAAAGTAACCTAACAACCTATTTTTCCTTTTTCTTTTTCAATTAACAATAATAAAATACTATACTCTAAAAAGTGAACAATCAGCTACAGTGTAGGTGAATCACTTTTCTTAATTCTCGTGCCCATGCAAATGTAGCAACAATTATGGAACAGAGGAAGTAGTATAATACCCGTGCATGGAGTTGTATGCCTTTATATTTGTACTCCCTTCGTTCTCTTAGATTTGTAAAGAGAATGAATTGTGTTGATGAAATTAAATGGATGATTTTAAAAAAGTGATAATAAATAAAGAGAGAATAAATTGTGTTGATGAAATTAAAAAATAGATAAAATATATGGAAGAGATTAAAATGTAGTAGGTCATTGTCCAAAAATAGAAATGATTCAAATTAAGTGAGACGAACCAAAATGATAAATGATGCAAATTGAGTGGAACGGAATAATTATAAAGTTTTTTATAATTCATAATTTTCTTGTTAGCAACTTAAATTTATTGAACTTTAGCGGGCCTCTTTTACCCATCAATTATGATTTATGAGCATTGAAAATAAAGTTAAAGATATACTTCACCCGTATGGTTTAACACACTTTTTAAAGATGTCTATACAACTTTCTATTTTTGTCAAAGAAATACTTACTATTTAGATTCATTGCATACGCTAGATATATTTATAGGGAAAAAAAAACATATTCTTAACCAAGATTTAACCTTTTGAAAGATAGGTAAGTTTAATTGAAACGTTCAGTATAAACATTTTTAAGTAAGTTGAATGATTTCAAAAGCAATCAAACAAAAAATAAATTTCAACACCTTTTTATCAAACTCATAAATGAACACTTATTATAACTTTAAAGTATATTGTAAGTATATATTATGATGATTATATATATCGAATATGTAAATTTTTTAAAGCAGTAATTAATTTTTTTTATTATTTATCAAATACATTATTTTTTTTATTCAATTAAATGTGTCAAATTCGAGATTAAGTATATAAAATTATTCAATCAAAAAGACAACATTAACATAGAGATTAATAATACTAATTATATATTATATATAGGATATGTATATATAACAAAAGAAAGAAAAATTTTAGAGATATTTGAATGATATTAGGAAAAAAAAATTCAATGTGATTGATATTTAACCGAAGGAATATTTGGTATGATCAAGATTTATAGAATAAGTGACCATTTTTGATTGATATAAAACGTATATTTGTTGAATGATTTTAGGAAAGATTGATAATAGCTGACTATTATAATTGATATTTTACATGAGAAATAAACTTTTTATTTGACTGATATTTTATTGCTATAATTAAGATTGATAGAATAAGTGACTATTTCTTATTGATATTTTATAATAGAATATAAAATTCATGGTTGATATTTTGCTATATTTTGCTTTAGTGTAATAGATATGAAGCTTAATTGATATTTTATTTTTTTTGTTGAATCATTTTAGGAAAGACTGATAATTATTTGACCATTTTTGATTGATATTTTATAGAAGGAAGAAACGTATATGATACCAAATTTTTTTTTACTATTTACCCAATTTAGCTGAATGAAGGAATTTTCCAATATACCTTTTTGTCTTTTGGAGGAAAAATTGTAATATTTGGGAAATTAACATTTTAAAACGAGTAAGTTTTAGAAAATTATCAGTGCAAGAATGATCTTAAATACATATGACATGAAACATTCTCAATTTAATTTCTTCACTCTTTTCCTTTTGTTTTATTTTGATTAAAAACTCAAACCCTTTCTCCCTCTCTCACCTCAACAAACCCAAAAACACCTTTCTTTTTCCTTACTCGTATAAACTCAAGGAATCAGGCACCATTCCTTCTCCCTCTCTCACGTCGACAACCCAGAAGCCAAGAACACCTCCCCTTCCACGAAATTTCTCTTTGAAACCTTCAAATCCGTATTTCTCTAAATTTCTTTGAAGAAAACGTCAATGGTTGCGAGGGCATGACCCGTTCTTCTTCCCTCTGAGCTTCGAAGGACCTGCGTGCTAAATCAGTAAGTTCTTCTTCTTTCCTTCGTGATTTTCTTCTCTTCGTGATTTTCAAGGTAGATTATCTATACTTCTACATTCTTGATTGTTTTGTGTAAATTATGGCTAATCGATCTTTCTTGCTCATTTTTCCTCTGAATTCGAACCACAATGAGTGTAGAATCATCTGAAAATTTCCCTCCTTGACCTGGATTCTGCCGAATTAGGGGAAATTCGAGTGAGTTTGGGCAGGTTGTGTAGACATTAAATTCAAGCCAAAAACAAGCATTGAATCTGTTCTTTCTCGTTTCTTGTTTTTGCTAACAGAAGGTAATCCTTCTTGATCTCTTTCTTTTGCTTTTTCTTAATAATCATGCTCTTATTTATATATAGGTTACTTTCATTGGCATACTTTTACTTGCTTAATCCTTAACCATGAATTAAGCCGTAACCATGAATTAAGCCCTAAATATTGATGAATCTAGTGATGATTGATATGTGATTACAAGAGATTGTGATTGAGGAGTTTTGAGAAAGAATGCTAAAATCAAATGTAATTTGGGTTTTATGATGTATAAATGGTAGATTGTGGAATATTGAAACAATTTGTTGGAATTATTAATTAGTATGTAATTTATAAAGATTAGAATATCGATAGGATGTTAGGTGTAGAAAGATTATGGAGATTTGATGTTCTTGAATATTATGAGATTCTTGTGAAATTTCTAATGGTGGATAAATCTTGTTATTGTTATTAATCGAATAGTTGGGTAAATGTAAGTGTTGGATATGACCTTGATTATATACGATTGGTTGTTCTTGAGAGTATCTAGGGTTTGTGTGGAAAATATTAGTTGAATGGATAACTTAGCTGTGTTCTTCTTTTTGGATAGTTTGTCATTCTTAATTGATTTCTCGGTTTTGAGTCTAGATGAAGATAGAAGTGTTTGAATTGGAAATGCAAAGGGGATTGTGGAGACGTACGATCTTTACAAGAATATAAGCTAGTTTTAAATAAGGTTATATATTTTCTAATGATTTTGGGGATTAGAGTTAGAACTTGCGCAATCTTTGAAATTAGAAATATTAGAATAGAAGATGGAACTAAGATGCGGTCTTAGGAGGAGATGCAATGAGCTATATGAACCTAGTTTGTAGTATCGAACACTTTGTTGTGATGTGATGTTTGTTATGCTTCAGGAGACGACGTCATCGAGGAACCTTTCTAGTGATTGCGGAGAAATGGACTTAGCTTCTTGAAGCGTCATTGGTGAGTAGTAGCAGTCCCTCAAAGGGTCTGGCCAGACTATTTCCTTGAAAATAAACCTTCTTGCTAAAGCTCTTTTGAAATTGAAAATTGTTGAGACAAATGTTGTTGTTGAATGCTTATGTTGATATTATGATATGGTCAATGGATCGGGCTTGCGAGCTGGTCATTGACGGAGTTGAGGAACATTGTTCCCTGCTCCCTGTTTTGAAGCGAATTGTCATTTAGATATTGACTAGCTTCACCCGAGAGCGACATAGCCTTAGAGCTATGGGGCACCTTTCAAACTAGACTCCCTGTGCGCACATAGATCTAGGAAATTGATGTTGCTTTTAAACCTATAATTTGAATTGCTAAGTTTTGTTGTTTTGGATTGTTACTTCTCGTTCAGTTTGATCTGACCCTTTGTTGTTTTCAACTTTTAGCTTGTTTGCAGATTGGAACCGGTCGGGAAGAATGGGTTAGCGGAGGTGATTAGAGGTTCTAAGGATGTATATTGAGCTAAGCATGTAGGAATTTGTAGATTTGTATTAGGATTTTGGATAAATGTATATTAGATTTGGTTGTGTTGGTTATATTTGACTTGTAGAAAATTGAATGATTATCTTGTGTTTTAGTTAGATGTTTGTTTTGAGATTTAGTTGAGATGGTCATGTTAAAGAGCTTGTGACCCCTTTGCTCAAGTTTTGGAAGTATGATTTCAGTTTCTTGGGAGATGAACCCCGTGGTGACCCTGTTTTTAGTCAACGGTAAGTCGGGTTGTTACAAAAATAATAAATGCTAAAATTACATGTGTCATTCTGAAAAACTCTTTGAGTATATAGATAGATAGATAGATAGATAGATAGAAGATAGATAGATGTGAGGATTGAGATAAGACTTGCAATGCGTCTCATATACGATTGTCTCAATATTAGAACGTTGCATATAAGATAACTCACTATAACCACATACTGCTTAGAAGCGCTCACATGTAGCTAAAAATCCGTCACATATAGCTTAAAACTGAATACATGCGGTTTAAAATCATATATAGCTTAAAATCAATTACATAGAGCTTAAAATTGATCACATAGTGCTTACTATTGACCTCTTTCATACTTTTTAAATTAAATGAGAATAATAATCTATTAGTGGAAAAATTATATAGTAATAATCATCACTTATACTTTAACAATAATCACTTATGCATTAAGAATGTAGACATAGATGATAAAATGAAACATATAGTGTAAACTTACATCTACAAAACCAATCGCATATAGCTTAAAACCAATCACATATATATTAAAGCAGTCGTATATAGCTTGAACTCGTCTTATTAATAGGATGGTCCTAAATAAGAATTTGTGTAATACTTGGAGATCTGACTTTAAGAAAAAATATCTTATAAGTAAATTTTAGAATGAGAAAGAATATAATAAAAAATAGTTATAAAATTATCAATTTACCCTTACCTATATCTTTGTCGCTTTTATTTCATTAATGGCAAAAGTGTTATCTTCTTACATATGCAAGTCTCACCACAATATTCTTTTGTTCCCTATGACATTAAAAGGTTGGATTTGGAGAATTGAGACTTGAAAATCCATGTCCATTCGTAATAAACAAATATGGTACCTTATTTAATTTAAGTCTCAACCCTAAAGTCTCAACTCAATTCTCCCTAAACAAACACCCCTAAATAGCTTTTTTATTTCCTTAGAACAAATAAAAATAATAATAGTGGTCTATTAGGAAAATGTAATCACAAATTATTATATGAGACGATCTTACTTAAAATGTTCTTCATATATGATTTTAATGGTTCATCTCATACATTTTACTTAAATATAAACTCTTTATTTGAGGTCCCACAAGAATGATTCAAATATAATTAGAATTTTGGTGCATCGAGAATGAGTCTTTTGTAACACTTAGGAACGATCAATACAAAGCTGAGTCAAATATGAATAATGAGTATAGAATAATACAAGGAGGAACAAAGGAAGAATATAATTGGAATGTAAGTCTTACATTGGTGTATTTGATTTTTGTTGATTTAACTAATTTTTACCAATTGAAAATGATTTTAATTTACCGATTAAAACTGTTTCTATTGATTGTAACTAATTATTACTGATTGAAACTTGTTTATACTAATTGTAACGGATTTTTAGTTATAAAAATATAGGAAAAATTATTCAAAATAATTCAATTTTTTATTGATTTTCTTACATAATCCCAACTTTTAATTAACAATGAATAATCCCAATTTTAGAATTACTTATCCATAAACATTATTTAAATGATGGCCGATTTTTGCAGGTTAATTGCTATAAAAAAAATGCTAAATAAAATAAAAAAATCAAAATTATTAAAATTAAAAGGTGAAATAAAAAAAAAAAAAAACTTACTTGATTTTTTTTTTTTTCTTTTTTGATTTTTAATAATTTAATTTTGTTTTTACTTGATGCACTCTTATCAAAGACCCTTACTACTTGGAATTATTCTTAGATAATTTCTACTATATTATAACTAATTTTTACCAGCTTTAACTAATTATAACTAATTTATAACTATTTTGCTAATCATAACTAACTTAATTGGCTAGCTTATCAATCAACACTTACAACTACTCAAATCAACCTACGACTTCAATTAACAACGATTTACCAAACACGACATTACGCAAGTATAATTCCAGTTTGTCAACTAAAAATATCGGATATCATCTAAGTAGTGTAATACTAAAGACAAAAAAAAAAAAAAAAAAAAAAAAAAAAAAAGGAAAAAAAGAAAGAAGTAGAAGCACATAAAAAAGTAGAAGGACATGGAAGTGGAAAAAGATTTAATTAATGATTGATATTAGTGAAAACTGTGATTAGTTACAGATGAAACTATGTAAATCACATAAAAATTTGGGGCTAACTAAACCTAAGTATATAAAAAGAATGGGCATTATTCACAAGAGCTGCTTTTCCTGAGGCTTGATTTATACAGCTTGACCTGGACTGGCTTCTTTTCGGCAATTAAAAGATTATAATCAAAATAAGCTAGAACTGTACAGTGTTTACTTGTATCCTCCTCAATCCCCATTACTCATTCCTCATAGAATCATATTTAAATCTGAGAGGTCATCCATCGGTATTTCGAGACCCACGGAATCGTGATCTTGCAAACCATCTTCGTCAAAATTCAACCAAGAACTCAGATCTCCGTTGCCTACGTTTAGTTCTCCAATCGAGTCTAATTCACTTAATGGCAAAGAACTTAAGTCCAATACATCGTCGCATTCCTTGGATGAGTCGAGGATGTTTCCCGGAGAAATCAGTCCTTCTCGTTTCCTACTAGTATTATTAGGAACCAACTCGCTTGAAACGTTAGCAGAAGGTTGAACTGGATGTGTCGACAACTGTGCAGCCTTTTGCTTTGGTTTTGATTTCCTTTTTCTTTCACCACGTAAATTGGATATTGAGGGGCGCCCAGCTTTGGCACTGGAATCTCTTTCGCTCCTCTTACCCTTTGCAGCTCCCAAAAGAGCTGACCCAAGACTTGTCGATCTTATGGCAGCACTTATACCAACATCATCAAGCAGCACTTCCTTCTTTTTGCCTCTGTTTAGTATAGGTCCATTCTTCGCGAAAGCACGGTCTAGACCTTCGTGTGCATCAAATGGACTCCTATCTGATTTACAATTTAGGTGATCGAGTTGCTCGTGACCAGTAACATTTGCTCCTGTGAAAAAGTAAGCAGACAGACGTTGCTAAGAAAATTCTGGAAGGATGACAAAACTCATGGACACCACAAGACTTCAGAAAAATGGTTTGCCAACTGGCATTCTATAATGGAAATAGAATTATCAATCTGCATCAGTTCATTTAGATGTCTCTCTCTCAGTGCGTCGAATACATTAAAGCAAAGACTACAATGCCCACCACCATCCCCTAAAACCCGATTAACACAACATTGATTGAGGCTAACTTCTCGTATTGGATTTGGAGTTTGGACGCAAGACTGAGTGTTCCTTGCGAGACACAATTTTATGTTCTTTAAATTATATTTACTACAAGCATAAAACAGCAAACGAGCTAGTGTTCATATGTTTACTACAGTACCTGAAGCTCTGGAGTCCAGTCGCATTTTCTGTTCAGCTTGAATACCACTTACAGCTCCTAAGTTACTGCTAGGGTTTGCAAGAAGTACATCTCGAAGAGCAGGCTCGGTGAAACAACTCTTCCCTGTATCTTTAAATTTTCGACACCTAGCCAAGGTTCTTCTAATAAAGGCCAAAGCCATGTGTCTGGGGATCTTACTGATTCCATTTCTAGCAGCGCTACTACCACGTGTTGCCTGTAGAAAGATTTTAAAATATAAACATATCATGATTAATCACTCCCTTTTCCCTTCTTTCTATCATTGTCAGATACAAAAAATGTTAAACTAGTGACGTTTTAAAAAAAATTTAACGATTCCATGATCTTGGATCAAATCAATATTGATATACACACTATTTCAACTAAAAAAGTAGCAACTGCTCATTAATTGAGAAGAACCTTAAAGAGAAGCTGAACATCCATTCATGATTCATACAAAACCAGATTAATGACTTCTAATGACGGTACTTTTCCCACAGCAACACGTGTGACAACAAAAACACAATGATAAAAAAGCATCGCACAAGCATTGCTTAAAGTCATTTGGTACTGCTCTGTTATACTGTGAGCATAAAGCATGCATGATTCACTGGTTATCACATAGAAAAAAAGGGCATACTGACAACACAGCTAATCTAAACCGCTGTTGAATGTTGATGTTAACGCATCATGCCATTTTTGCACAATGTATATAGACATTTGCTACGTTAGAAATATGGTAAAATAAAACAGAATATAGTCTCCTACTCTTCCTTCATGCCTGCATCTTGTTTTTAACATTCTCATTAATCTTGATCAAAGTGAATGTTTCACTTTAATTTCTTTGTTATTGATATCAAAATGCACTTGCCTCTCGCCAATTTACTTTGTAATTCATTGTCCTCTAATGGAGTTGTTGGCCATCAAAAGCAGAATGAACTTACACCCACAAAGGAACCGTTTAAAGGCAAACAACTATGACCATGGAAAGAAATAAGTACCAGAAGCTTTTTGTAAGCCAACTCAATCAGCCTATTCATCGCAATCTGCTCAAGGTCCCTGGAAAAGAGGAAAGAAAAGGGGATCAATTTCAGCAAGTATATCTTTCTTACTCCTCTCTACTACTAACCCTTGAGTCATAGATAACAAGAAATCAATTAATCAGTTTATGCCAACAAGTTACAAGGAGTCAGAGTAGATCAAAATCCTACCGAGCTTCAACCTCCTTGGTGTCTTCTACAACTTTGCGTAAATTTTCCACGATTGCCTTCTTTTTTCCGGCCTGTGGAATCAGGAAAAAATTGTAAATACAGACAAAAGCAAGATATTTAGTATAAAAAACATGATGACATAATGTAAAGTTTAGAAAAAAATTATAAAATATATGCAGTAGAGGTTAAAACATCAACCCCTACACAAGCTGTTTATTTCTGTAATGCATGTTACAATTAATTCAGAATGAAGTCATAATAGAAGCAAAAAGTAGGAATTAAATCAAAGATCCACTATAGCCAGAACCACTATCATCTAGAACTGCATATCAAATTATCCATAGAACAGTAAATGAAAAATCCATGTTTCTTGGGAATTAAAGAAGCAATAATAGAAAAGATCAAACCATCAACCTGCTGGGTAAGTTGCTTTCTTAGTTGGATTATCTCTGAACTAATCGAATCGTCTTCTCCCTCTGCTAAATCAGGCTGCAAAAAAGAGAGAAAATTTCAGAATGCTAACAAGTATCAAAGGTATTAGCGGTATTAGCATGTATACTAAAGAAAAAGAATCAAGTAATCATCAAACAGATTTATTCTAATTTTTTCACTAAAGCAGGTCTCAGAATTGCACACAAACAGCACATTACAAAAAATGACCACTCTAGAGACATAAACAGAGACTTACCACAGTCTCTGGATATAAGCCAACACTTTGAAGTTCAAGCAGCAGCTTTTCATCCACACATTTCTGATCATACTCAAACTCAAAAGAATTCACGAAAGCATTCGTGTAAATAGCTAGAGATCCATTTGTATCATTATGGTAGTTCACAGGTCCAGCTTGACCAACAGAATATTTAAGGCCATAATTAACTTCCTTGATTTCCTCATCCGTAGGAACTTGAATGGTTGAGAATCTTCTATGACTAGCATTGCCATTACAAGAAATTCTGTCTTCCATACATGGATTGTCCCTATGAGCTACAAAATCACCATTGCTTATAAAAGAGTTCTCTTCAAATTCGTCTTCAACAATGAGAGCAGAGAGGACTCTCTGGTACAATGGGGCAAGGCTGTTAAGCCCTTTTTTGGAGTCTAATCCGTCACAAGAATAATTCTTATCCAGAAAGTGGTTGACAAGGTCTCCAGTCTTAGCTGACTCTGTCAATCCATTGTCTAGGATGCATATCTTATTTTCACCAGAAACAAAACTTGGTATCTGAGAATGTTTATTTTGAGAAACTTGACTCTGCGAGAAGACACAACTACATTCAGAAAAAATTGTCTCAACGGTAAAAGATATTATATAGACAGAATGAAAAGACACAAACTACTGCATACAAAATTCTAAAAGTTTATGTATACCAGGAGTAGCAAGAAAACAACTTTAACAAAATTTCATAACCCCAATGCACTAAGTGGCTCCCACCTAGTGCTCCTAGACCTATGTGTTCAAAGAGAAGCAGATAAAAAAGAAATTCAATTAAAAAGGACTATTCCACCCCACCCCCTCTTCCCCTCTCTATACAAAATAGAGAAAGACTATGCAAGTCAAGTTTGCAATAAGAACAACCACTAAAGAGGTATGGTAAATATTATTTTAATGAGCGCTAGTGCAAAACAAAATTCTAATAAATTTGCTATCAGATATGTAAAGAATGCTCTATTCTCCCCTCTGCCTTTGACGGTTTGATTAAAATACTATTGAATCATCATCTAGAAAATGTCCAGAGCTAAGTAGAAGCAACTGTTACAACCAACAGGCCACAAGGATGTATATTGTAAATCATTCTCTAGCCAAAAACCTCCTCAACTAAAGGAAGAAGGGGCATATTTGATAGAAGTCTAACAGCATTATTAGTAGTTCAATAGCTAATATCAGATAGCACCTAACGGTGAAATATTTTATAGCCAAAAGAAATCATCAAAAGTTTTAAAGATGCTTTGAAAGTAACAACTAGCAAAAGAGTTCAAGCACATACCAGATGGTTATCACCCAGGCCAGGCATCTCACTTTTATTTAGATGATCATCCTCCACAGCTTTCAACTGATACATGTGTACCAACCCAAACAAAGAACATCTTCAATTCCAAACAAACTGTTATAAGCAAACCTATAAGAAAAATTATTTAAAACGGACAACAAATTCACCTGATCTTCCAAAAAGGATTTGTCCTCTACTGTAACACAAAAAAGTGGTTCCATTCTTTTCCAAAATGAAGAAGAACAACCTTTATCTACAAAAACAAGCGACATTAACAGGGCTAATTTCATATGACATTAAGAAAACACAAATTTCAGAGTGAGACATACAACTGGAGTAGCAAGCAAACTGTGCTGCTGCCAAGAGTTCTTCACGATCATCATCCGACTCACCTGAAAAAGAACACAAAAGCAAGTCAATCATACAGTAAAAAAGCCACAAGCATCTTGCGAATTGTGATCATGAAAATAAGAAAATGCAACCATGACACATTTGATATCTAAGTTACTCAATTGACTTATTTATAAAAAAATTATGTCTTCAACTTTAGTCAAATGTGAAATAGGTGAAAGCAAGAGCAATGGACATAGTAAAAATAAGTATTCAAAGTACGAATTATCAATTTCAAGAGCATGGAAGCAAACTACGAATACTCATAGCAAACTGAAAAGCATTTGTTTCAACTTTTACAAATGGTGATTAAATCTGATCTATTGGCATGATCCACTGAAAGTAAACACTAAACCTGAAATAGGCATATCTTTCCCTTCTGGCCCATAATGATCTGAGGCATAGCTAGAAAAAATGCCACACAAGTGTTATAATCTATGAAGTCTTCATTCAAGTAAATTTTACATTCTCAAGAGCAATACGCATTTAGTTGGCCCATACTGTAGTCAATATTTCTAATAATCATGCACAATTATCAAGCAAAGGCTTCAAGGATAAGCTCATAAATTCAGCCTCTAAGTTCTAACCAAAGAAGAAAAAAGCAATTGTACCGTGTTCAATACAGTCAGCATTAACATTTTCTTATCTAAGCATTCAAGTTATGTTAACTATACAACCAACACCTCTTAGAAAAATCCTGGTGTGCTCTGGTTCCTTCAAAATCAGAAGCTAATCAAGATAAGCAAAACTACATACAATAAAATTCATTCTTGCACCATCATCATTAGATCAAATAGAACAGTTTGTTGAGACTGAAAGCTACTAGAACTTAATAAGCTTATCAGCACGGAGCTGACCTACATGGAGCTGAATCTTTTACGTGAACTCTAGACTTTTCCTTCCAAATAATTTCCAAATTAAACAAATAATATCATTGTAGCATGAATATGTGAACAAATAAAAATTATACCTGTGAAATCTGGAGAACTACTATTTGAAAGTGGTCCAAGACGAGTAAAACCCTTTCGATCCGAATGCTTTTTAAGAGGAGGACGGCCAGACTTACTACAGCAAAGAGGGAAAAAATATCAAATAAATAAATATATTAAGCTTTACATAAAAATAGAGCACTTAAGCATCTAACACTAAATTTCAGACCTTCCATTCTTCTCAGATCCAGGTCTAGCATTCCTAACAGGCTTTACCATAACTGGATTCTCCAGCTTCTCCCTTAATGGGGATATGCTACCCTTTAGAAACGAAGAACCCCTCCCACTACGACCCTGTCTACGTACACCATCACCAAGTTCATCCTTCACAAGCAATTTGTTCTTCTTTGTGAACGTTCCAGGACTGATATGCTGATGACCATTCAAACTTTTGTCATCCAACTCAAAACCTCCAAGATCCTTATCTTTAAGCCTGTTATCGGAAGCACAAATCTCCTCACTTTCAGATAATCTTGCTGGAGAGGATGCATTGTCTAATTTTGCCTTTAATTGCTGTGAGCTACTCATTATATTTCTAAGAGGAATTGCCCCATTTATAGAACCAGGTAATCTGGAGCTAGAATCAGTTGGAGTGCATCCTTCAGAAGATAGTTGTGCATCATCATGATTTGAAGTAGGAGATACAATGTTTGTTCTCCGATTACGGGAAATTTTATGAGGCCTCTGCCCCACCCATTGAGCCATTGGAGGAGATGAAGAATCAGTGGGTAGGGGGCGTTTACGATTGTTACCTCCTGCCAAGGAATGAACTTTGTTCCCAACTAAAGGTTGCTCCCAGTCTTCTATTGTGGAAGACATCCGTGAGAAGCAAGGAGATGAGTTTCCTACAGATGCAGAACCAATTCTGTGAGCCCTTGAAGCTTTGCCCTTCGTAACAGAACCAGAGCTAAGCACATGAGGATCTTCACGCATATTTAACCTGGATGTTTAGAAGATCATCACAAACAAATAGATCAGCATGTCTACCCAAAATAATAAAGAAACAAACCCATCATAAACCAATGTAATTTAGTTTGTATCAGCACTCAACAATTTAACATAGATGGCTGAATGTGAATTTAGATAACTGTTCTTCAGCAGCATCTGGGAAATCTCTAGGGGTTTTTTGCTTTATATGTGTAAAAATTATGCGATGGTGATTAATTGGAGTTCTGCAGGAATACCTACTGTTACGTAGATGGACTGAATTTGAATTTAGATAATTGTTCCTCAGCAGCATCTGGGAAATCTCTTTGTATATGTATTTTTTGAGCCAATATATTATCCATATCCCTAGTCTATACCCAATTACCTTGAAATACTTCCATGTGCGATAAGCCCTTAAAGAATATACAAGAACAAAGTGTTGGATTCCAATGCTTCATTGAGCATTGTCTTGTGCTAAATAAATTTTGTTTCGTTTTGGGCCAACTTGTTCTAAAGTGCGAGTCCTTGGTTTTTTTTTATCAGTATTTCTGGTTTAAAATTTGAATTTACAACTTGAGTTAAGCTACAGAACTCGATCATTCAAAATTCTGGCATGGATGGTTGGTGCATGCTGGTCTTGGAGCTCGAGTTTGAAATTGAAGAAATATTATTTGATGATCATTCTTGAAAATTATTTTTAGTTGTATGTCTTTTCCTTTAACTCATGAAAATTCATCTCTTGCAGATCCGGGTCTTCCAATGGCGCTACTGGGCACTGGCAGCAATAAAGTAGAAGGAGCTCCTTCACCTGTGAGCTTGAGTGGCCACATGACACCCAAGAATGAATTACACAAGACTTCATTATCTTGGGAACTCACTGGAATGAACAAGGAATGATTACTACAGAAAGAAAACTCCCAAGTATATATAATCGTTCCTTGTTTATTCCAGTGAGTTCCCAAGATAATGAAGTCTTGTCTAATTCATTCTTCGGTGTCATGTGGCCACTCAAGCTCACAGGTGAAGGAGTTCCTTCTACTTTTTGCTTCCAGTAGCGCCATTGGAAGACCCGGATCCACAAAAGATCAATTTTCACAATCTAAAGGAAATGACATACAAATATAAATAATTTTCAAGAATGACCATCAAACAAGACTTCTTCAAGTTCAAACTCGAGCTCCAAGACCAGCATGCACCAAGCACCTATGCCAGAATTTTGAATGATCTAGTTTTGTAGCTTAACTCAAGCTGTAAATTCAAATTTTAATCCAGCAACACTGATAAAAAAAAAAAAAAAAAAAAAAAAAAAAAAAAAAAAAAAACCAAAGGACTCGCACTTTAGAACAAGTTGGCCCAAAACGAAATAAAATTTATTTAACACAAGACAATGTTCAATGAAGCATTGGAATCCAAAGCTTTGTTCTAGTATATTCTTTAAAGGCACATCGCACATGAAAGTATTTCAAGGTAATGCGGTATAGACTTGGGATATAGAAAATCTATTGGCTCAAAAAATACATATACAACAATGGCCCCCAGAGATTTCCCAGATGCTGCTGAGGAACAGTTATCTAAATTCACATTCAGTCCATCTATGTAACAGTAGGTATTCCTGCAGAACTCCAATTAATCACCATCGCATAATTTACACATATAAAGCAGAAAGCAAGTATTATACTGTGGGGAAAATTCAGACCGTCATAGTAAATTTAATAGAAACAAATGACATCAATTTTTTGGATTGCAGAGTTATAAAAGCACCTGAAGCCATGAGCATCTGAAGAGTGAATTCCAGAGTCATTGCTTAGTCTACCATGCATGGTCCTCTTAATTTCTCCATCACCATCAACTGACCTAGGAAAAACACTACTTACAGAACGTTTCCTTTTCATTTTTCTGTCCCATCCCTCCCCAACAGCAGGCAGTCTACGAATTTTTTCTTCACCAAGGTCAGAACCACCCTCTCTAGCTCCATCTTTATCCTTTACCAGGGCTTGCCTAGGAACTCCATTGCTCCGTCCCTCCGCCTGAAAAAACTCAAATCAAAAAAATCAATGGAAGTGATATATAAATAGCAAAAGTTATAAGAGAACCTTTATAGGCAACATAAATTGAAGTCCCACGAAATTTTCATGAGAGGAAATTTCCAGTCTAAAGGAGGTCACAAAAACCCTAAAATTCATCAGTGTTTCAGTAAAATAACCCATGAAGGCATGGAATAATAACTGCTATTTATAGCGAATAAATACTTCAAATGAGCCATCAAAGACTCAGTTTGAGTGCGGACATACGCTCACTGAGCCATCATTTATAACCACAATTTACAGCATTCAGATGGCAGATATTATCAAGCGGTCAAGAGCTGTCTGTGGGCGTGTATAAACACGATGTCTAAATAATTCAATCAAGAAACATGAAAGTTGTTTTGTTACAGACACGTGTAAAGGATCATTTTGAAAGAATATGTGACAAGGTATGAGGTATATACCAATTTCTACAAATCTAAATAGTCCCAATTATCTGTTTGGTGATTTGCAGGCTTACATCTTATGCAGCAAAAAGGTACCAGAAACCATGGCAAACCAATGAATCCAACTCCAGAAAAACCTAGAAAAAAAATGCCATGTATACAGAACAGAAAAGATAAAAGGACATTCAATAGTTATAACATACCCGCAAGTCTCCCATGGGTGTACGAGCACGCTTATTGGGAACAAGATTCTTATTTCTTTCCTCTAACTTTTGAGTTGCAAGGTCTGATGAGTTTCGATGGGACTGAGTTCCCATCTTTGGCAAGTTTGAACCACTGGATCTTTCATTTGTTAGATGCTTCCTTGAGCTCAAGGCTTCAACATATTTGCCCAGTTTATTTAATGAATCATCCCATCTTTTTATTCTATTCCTGCATTCAGCAGTACAAACCTACTGTCAGCAACTAATCACATGTCAACAAAAAGACACTAATCCTTTGAATTTGTCAAGCACATGAAGCTAGCACCATCTCTTAAATATTTTTTAAAACAATTGAGCGCAATATACATTTAATAATTTGCAAGTATATCTATGGATCAGATGAAGTATAAACAAAACCAAGAAAATCAATTTATAAACCAATCTATAGTATGCATGCTTCTATCATTAAGAAGTACCTGGCCTTTACAGAACCATCACAAACAACTTCTTTAAGCCGTTTTATTTCTTCTATAGCCAAAGTCGAAGGAGGCTTCGAATGAAGGGCTCCAAACGAATTATCTTCAGAGACATTGCCGAAGGAAGAATCTAATGCCCTCCTCAATTCAACTGGTCGCTTATTTTTCAGATCTACCATATTAATGGGCTCAAGATTCAAACACTGCGACAATGGTGGAAGATCAGTAGCATGCGCAACATTCATCTTTGATGTGCCAGGTCCAGAGCTGAAACTCCTAGCCTCACTTCCCTCACGAAAGCTTCCAGACCTATCCAAACTAGGACTTGCATAGTTACTCCGTTGTCCATTAATATAGTTCCCTGAGAAGCCAGAGTCGTCTGGACTCACAGAACTCAATTCAAACTTCGTACTTCCAGCCATTATTTTAAATCCAAATAACTAACTCATCTCCAGATAAAACCTAAACTTCAACCTCGGACCATTTAGCAAGCTAATGAATCAACGCAATATGATTTCTCAAATCCAAAACAACCCAGAATCAATCAATTCCGTAAATTACATCCACCGAAATATCTGTCAAAACAGCAACTGATCAATTCAATTTACACATAAACATATGAACTGTAAAAGCAAAATTACCAATTACTATACATGAAACAACCCTAATTATTTGGTTCTAAGCTAAAGCCTAAAGTGCTGTAAAACTAAGATAAAATTCAAATATCATAGAAAAAAAAAAAAAAAAAGAAAAAAAAAAAGAAAAACAATTACTCTAATCATCCAACAATTGGACCAAACTAAGCGAAATACAACAAAATAAACAATTGATCAGATCAAAGCAAGTCAATTACTAAATCATATAAACTCGATCCAATTTGACATCATAAACGAGAGGTAAAGTCGTATTATTTGACAAATCATATACAAAAAAGAAAAAGAAAACTAAATTACCAAATATTAGGGTTACATAGCTACGGTAGAATAGAAATTTATCGAAATAAAAACAATTACTTTAATCATCAAACAATTGGAGCGAACTAAAAGAATCAACAAAATGAAAAATTAATTGAAGCAAGCCAATTACTTGATCAAAAGAAGCCGATTAAACTGAAGATAAATTTGAGCTAAAGGTTAAGTCGTGTTATTTTCTGTAAGCGAACAAAAAACGCCCCTACTTGCCTAGTAATCCTCCGAGATCTATGTTTTAATGAAAATGCACCTAAAATTTTTTGGATGAAATTTAGTCAAGATTTGGCTTAAAGAATAAAATAAGATAGAAATAAGGGTTTAAGATAGACAAAAATATAGATTTGTGAATTATATTTATATAAAGAAAGAGAGAGAAAAATAATAATTTGGGAATGATATTTAAAAAAAGGAAGAGAAAAATAATGAGTTTGTTAAAGAAATTTGAAGAAAGAGAGTAGGAGCAAATTTATATAAAAGTGGAGTAAATTGGGTTATAAATAGTATAAAATAGAAGATTATATTGTAAAAATGAAAATAAAAAAAACACACTATTCTTAATATCTAACAGTTGAAAAAGTTTAATATGAACTTAGTCTACGCTAATATTAGAATGCACCAACATTTACACTCCCCTCCACCTCACTTTTATACTCTTACAGATCACCTCACTCTACTCTACTTTACTCTTATGCTGTTACACTTCACTTTAAAAATTTTAAAAATTAAAAAAATTAAAAATTAAATTAAAATTTAAAAATTATAAATTAAAAAATTATAAATTTAAAAAATTAAAAGTAAAATTAAATTATTTTTTAAAAAAAGTTTTTTCTAGTTACTTTAGAGTTTGTAATAAAAAGTAAAGAGAGCAGAAATAAGAGTGTTAAAACTTATCAACAAAATAAACAATTTATTGAAACAATTCAATTATTTTTATCTTAGCAAAATGAACAAAAAATAGACCTAATTACCTAGTAAATCTATGCTAAGAGTGCTATGAAACTAAGATGAAGTAAAAATATTATTATAAAAATGAAAAAATTACTTTAACTAACTGCAAAATTGAACCAAGCTAAACTAAAATCAACAAAATAAACAATTAACTGACACAAGTCAATTACTAATATTAAAAAAATACTTAAACTGAACAAAATCAAGAAAACCCACAGATATAGCAGTCATCAATATGTATGAATAAATATTTACTATGTTTTAAATTAAAAATATTTTTTAAAAAATACTTTTTTTAACAGTGACCTTTATATTTTATGTTTTTTAGTTTTATATTGACTGGTAGAGGCGCCACCATCCCTCTCCAATTGTGAACTTTCCATTCAACAAGAAAATGAAACAGTCTCCACCATTCTTGCTACTGTTTTTGCAGCCCGACACCACTGTCGTTGTCGTGGTCAATCCTTAAAATATTTTTTGAAAATTTACTTTTAATACTTAAATATAATTTAATTATAATAAAATCTTTTTAGATGCCACACAATCACATATTAATATGTAAAAATATTTCATTTAACAAAACTTTATAAAGTGTTATTTGGAATTTTCTAGTCCTTTTATAGTATTGTATGATATGATATATGTTGGCTCTCACAGGTTTTGATGATGACTACACTTTATATAAACAAATGTATTTTTAGAGATTGTTTGCAGGTTAATATCCAATCGTGACTAAGATGTACCTATGACTTAGTCTATGAACGTGTACTCGTCAAAGGAATCCAAAAAAGTTAGAAAAGGTATATCGCTTAGGATGTCAAATGTAAACAGGAGATCTACTGTTCCCAAGTTTGATGATCTAATGCTACTGGAATTTGGAAACAGTGCAGTGTTTCCAGAATGGAGTCTGAAGAAAATACGTCTGCTGGAAAGTCTGATTATAATGTTTTTATGATTTTTAGTTGATGTATTAGTTAAAATTAATTTGTTGCATTATTTAAATATTAAGTTAATTGGCAAAATATTTTATAACCACCTAAAATATGACCGTATGATTTTCTAAGTATAGGAATATTTTTCTCCTTTTTAAAAGACTTTTATTTCGGATCTATATTTAATGAATAACTAAATTAGCTAAATATAGTGAAGCGAACAGCGGCTGAGATTAGTAAAAGGAACCGTGCCTAAGATTAGTAAAAGGAACCTTTGCTAATATTAGTAAAAGGGAACAATAACTAATCTACCTATTATTAGTTAAAGGGAACCGTGGCTTTTGCTTAAACACTTAAGCTTCCACTTATTTCTCCCTTATTTATTGGAGAGGTACTAGGAAATAACCGTGTGTTTGACCTTGGATTTTAAGATCCATATTATTCTCCTTATTATTTGGGATAAGGGAATAGTGGGTAGCTACCTTCTTTTTATTAGGGAAATTGACTCTATAAATAGATTAGGACTTAGTTGTTCCTCAAATCTTGCATTCGTATGAGCCATTAATTCATACGTGATTTTGGAAAAATTAACAAGAAATATTTTGTTCAAAAATTGCCAATTAACTTATAATATTTTCTTGTGCAACTGATTTTATCTTTAGAGAATTTTATCCTTGTAAAAGGGTTGTTGAGTGAATTATTATAACTAGACTTGGATGAGTCTAGGAGAGAATTAGAAAGCTTCCAGTGAAGCTAGAGAAGAGAATAGCTCGGAGTAAAGCTAAGAGAGTTGCTTTGAGTGAAGCAAATGAAAGGAGAAGTTGGCCTAGTAAGAGAAGCTTCGAGTGAAGCGAGTTGTTTTATGTAATTGTAACGAATTGCCTAAAACATAGGGGAGAGTTTTGAAATCCCGAGGGGTCGTGGTTTTTCCTTCTATTTAGGCGTAGAAGGTTTCCACGTAAAATTGTGTTGTCTCTTTCATTATTTCGCTCTAAGTTTTATTTCTTTTATCTAATTCCGCAAAAACAGGGCTAAAATACTTAAACTTATTAAAACAACAATTCACCCCCCTCTTGTTGTTCCCATCTCTAACACAATCTACAATATAAAAAATTAATAATAATTGAGTCTAAATATGAACCAAACCTTGAAGCCTTTCTTAGGTCACTTTGTAGTGGTTTATTTTGATGATATTTTGGTGTATAGTCAAAGTGAAGATGAACATGTTGATCATTTACGTCAAGTGTTTAGTGTGCTAGCTAAGGAGAAGTTATATGGCAACTTGGAGAAATGTCAATTCTTTTTGGAGTCAGTTAAGTTTCTTGGGTTTATTGTGTCAATTGAGGGGATAAAAGCGGATGAAAAGAAAGTTGAAGCTATTAGAGACTGGTCTATTCCTACCACCATTCACCAAGTTAGATCATTTCATGGTTTAGCTTCTTTTTATAGGAGGTTTGTCCCAAACTTTAGTTCAATCATGGCCCCTACCACCGAACTCACAAAACTTAAGACTTTTGAGTGGAATTCCAAAGCACAAGCAGCCTTTGACACCATCAAAAACAAACTTATCTAGGATAGGTATTGGAGGTGTCCTTACTCAAAACAACAAACCCCTTGCTTACTTTAGTGAGAAGCTCAATGATGCTAAGAGGAAATACTCAACTTATGATAAGGAGTTTTATGCTATCATTAGATGTTTAGAGCATTGGAGACACTACTTGATTGCCAAAGAATTTGTGTTACATTCTGACCATGAGGCCTTAAAGTTCATTCAAAGCCAACACAAACTTCAATCTAGACATGCTAAGTGGGTCGAGTTCCTACAAACCTTTCATTTCACCATTAAACACAAAGCGGGTAAACTAAACACCGGAGCTGATGCTTTATCTAGGAGATACTTGCTTTTGAGTACTTTGAATACTAAGGTTGTGGGAATGAAATTGTTAAAGGAATGCTATATTGATGATGTTGATTTTGGAGAAGTTTTCGAAAAATGCCATAATAAGCCTCAAGGACTTTTTTACATCTTCCAAGGATATCTTTTTCGAGAAAACCAATTGTGAGTGCCTAGACATAGAGTTAGGGAGACTTTGATTAAGGAGTATCATGAAGGAGGACTTGGAGGACATTTTAGAGAAGAGAAGACCATAGCTTTAGTAAGTGAGACCTTCTATTGGCCCAAGCTTGCTAAGGATGTCATTCCTGTTACCAAGAGATGTGTGCAATGTCTAAAAGCCAAAGCCCACAAAATATCTCAAGGTCTTTACCAACCTCTTCCTTCACCACAAAACCCATGGGAAGATGTGAGCTTAGAATTCATAACCGGAATTCCTAGAACCTCTTAACAATAAGGATTCCATTATGATTGTTGTTGATAGGTTTTCTAAAATGGCCCATTTCATTGCTTGTCATACTACACATGATCGTTAACATTGCTAATCTTTATTTTAAATAAATAGTAAGACTACAAGGGATAGCAAGAAGTATGGTAAGTGATAGAGATTCAAAGTTTCTTAGTCATTTTTGGCTTACTTTGTGGAGAAAAATGGGAACAAAGCTTAACTTTAGTAGTTCTAGCCACCCCCAAACTGATGGTCAAACCGAAGTAACCAATAGAACCTTATGAACCTTGTTGCGTGCCCTCATTACTAAGAATCCTAAACAATGGGAACAATTGCTACCACATGCTGAATTTGCTTATAATCGAGTTCCTAGCAAGACAACCGGGTTTTCTCCTTTCTTTATAGTTTATGGCCTTAATCCTTTAACCTCGATAGATCTTACACCTTTTCCTACACCTTTGAAGTTTAGTCATGATGCCGAGTCTAGAGCGAATGAGATTCAAAAGGTGCATAAGCAAGTTGTGGAAAGGATTGAGAAAATGAATAAGAAGGTTAAGGAAATAGTGGATCAAAAGAGAAAAGAAGTGATTTTTAAAGAAGGCGACTTAGTATGGATTTACTTGAGAAAGGATAGGTTTTCCACACAAAGGAAATCAAAGTTAAGTGCTAGAATTGATGGACCGTTCAAAATTTTGGAAAAAGTAAATGATAATGCTTACAAACTAGAGCTACCTAGTAGCTATGGTGTGTTTTCCACTTTCAATGTTGTAGATTTGATTCCATTTCATGAGGAGGACATCTTACCAAGCTTGAGGTCAAGCTTTTCCAAAGAAGGGGAGGATGATGTAGGATCACCTACATCTAGTTCTCCTGAGCTAGCCAAGATCAATATAATGATACATCAAATGGAAGACGCTCAAATACAAGGTCCAAAACTGAAGTCCTTTAATTTCGTAGTCATAAACTAAGTCTTCTCTTTTTGGTCGTATTATTATTTAAGTCTTTTATTTTATTTCGAATATTTCTGTTTGTTTTCTTTTACAATAAAAATTCTTAGAGATGATTAAGCGAGGTTTAGGATCAAACTTAATCATGTCTCATGTTAGGTAGTTGAGTTGTAATTTTCTTTTAAGTCTAGTATTTATTTTTGGCTCAAATGGGTTCGAAATTTACAAAGCGTGCGAAGCAAGAATCGAAACAAAGCATTCAGCCACAAAATCAATAAAATGGCTGAAAATCATCAAGGATATATGAAGATTATTGAAGGACATTTGCAAATCAATTCAAATCAAGCCAATCACTTTATTTCCAAATATCCTCTAGATAAAAAAATATAGCTGTTGGAGACTTGTTTTTATCCACTAGATTTAAAAATATAGCCGTTGGGAGCTTGCAAGTTGTAATCTTTGGTTACTGAATGCTTTAGTATAAATAGGCTATTTGCTCTCTTGTAATTCATTCACTTCCATTACATCTTTAATACAAACAAAAAAAATCACAAAAAAATCAACATATCTTTAAGTTGTTTAATCAACATATCTTTCTTAATTTTCCTTGTTTCAAACCACAAAAAAATCACAAAACAATTCCATTACAATAGAAACTAATCAGTCTTATTTATTGAATTCGAAACTCCAAAATACAAACGTGTGTTTATAGTTTGGTTCTTGTTTAATACATAGCCAACCTATATCACTAAGATATATTGTAAAATTATGTGTGCAACCTTTAACAATGTTACCGACACAATAGTTTACCACAAAAACTAATGTAAGGCTAAGAAAGTAAAATTACTCCTTAATTACATACTAGATAGATATATATCCATGTCATACATGATTTTACTAATTTAAATATTTTAAAAATCTCAATTACAAGATATAGTATTTTAATTTTTAATTTATTTTTTAAATATATGTAAAAAGAATAATTTATATTAATTGAAAACTAAACAAATATTTAAATTTATGTGCAATAGTGCAAAAAATTAGTCTAATTTTCCTAATTATAACATTTTTAGTATAGCATCATACCTGTTCCATTATACTTGTTACTGATAATGATATTTTTTATCACTATCAGTAGCAAGTATTTCAGAATGAAGGAAGTATATCTTAAAATTCTATAGAGGTGTAATCAAAATCAGTGTAAATTGAGAATATTATTTTGTGTCATTTAAAAATAGTAGTTCGCAATCATAAAAACAATAGTTACTTTAATTACTACAATCGTTATAATCCGAGCTACCATTAAATCAATTGCTAAAAGTGTCAATCAATTAAATATAATAATCTTTCTATCAGAACAATCTTTTCGATCAATATATATCATACTACTATAGAAATTCATACAATATATGGATTTTTTTTAATAAAAATATATATTAGTATGTAATAAAAACACAAATATGTAATTATACATTATATTTTTGAAGCTAAAATTTTTTCATAAGAATGTCACATTATAAAAATATACATCACACTAGCACAGAACAAAAAAGAACGGAATGAGTATTGAGTAATTTATCTTTTATTCAATCAATTAAAATTTAAACTGTAAAACTGACTAAATCAATCAATCAATCAAAAAATTAAAATAACATAATTGACTAATATTTTTTGTAAAATTCTAAATAGGTGAATTAATGACTAATTAATTGAGGAAAATATGCATTTCTAGAGTATTTTTAGTGAGATTATTTGTTGATTTGTTTATCTTATCACGAAATTATCTCATTGAGATTCTTTCTATCAACAAACAAATTAACAAAATACTCACCAATGTGGCAGATATTATATATTATCACAAAATAAAACTTAGCAAATCATTTAGCATACTTATCATTTATTCAGTCCATCAAAAAATATTTTTGTACAATTGATTCTGGTTTTGAAATTAAATTAAAACTGATTCTTGGATTTCCTCAAATAATACAATTTTCAGTCAAACAATACAATTTTCTTATTTAACCATGTATCAACTAAAAAATTATTCCAAGTCAATTATAAATTTTTTTTATTTAACGTATTAATTATTTTGCTGGCCGTAATGAAAATGCATAGTCAGCATACTCGTCCAATCAAATTCATTCCAAGTGTCAAAATTATTCCGGTCGTAACATTTGTCATTTTGCTTCGGCTTTATTAAAATGTACTAGTATAAAATCTCGTGCAATGCACGAAGTTTTTAGTATGAAGATTGTTATAAATATACTTTTTAAAGATATGTAATATTAAACATCATATATACTAAAGGTAAAGAAATAATTGCTAAAATATGTTAGAGTATATAACATATCCTGGGGCTTCAACCATCAGCTTAAGCTTTTGGTTGAGTTGGTTCTTTGACATGGTATCAGAAGCCAATGTGACAAAAGGTTACGGGTTCGAATCTCAACCACCCCTCATTCAAAGTGGAATATTGAGCACCATGTATGAGGAGAACATGTGTTGCATCCACACTTCTAGCCCAAAGGGCTCTCGTGTGAGGGGGCGTGTTAGAGTATATAACATATCCTGGGGCTTCAACCATCAGTTTAAGCTTTTGGTTGAGTTGGTTCCTTGACACTCAATCCAAACATACCCTAAAGTTAGAGTGTGTTTGGATAATTTTGAAAGGATAATTCTCATTTCCCTTTCTTTTCCTTCCATTCCCTCCTATAATAATAGAGCTATTTTCATTCTATTTTTCTTCTCTTCTTTTCCCTTCTCTTCTTTCCCTTGTCCTCCTTTTCTTTACTCTCCAAAATTATTATCCAAACATAATGTTAGAGTGTGTTTGAATTGAAGGAAATAGATGAAAGGAAAGGAAGAGATTTAAGGGATTGGATGGATGTATTTTATTAAGGTATCAATCTTTTCAAAGTTCGAAAAATTTAAAAGGAAAACTTTTATCTCTCTTCATTTTCCTTTTTCTTTCATCCTAATCAAACAAAAGTTTTATCGGTTCCATTTTTTTTCCCTTCCTTTTCCTTTGCTCCCTTTCCTTTATTTTCCTTTTCTTTCTCTCCAAAATTATTATACAAACATGGTGTTAGTGAAATTGATCTTGTTTCCTTTTTTTCAGGACCTTGAGCGGAGTGCAATGAATAGGTTAATTGAGTTGCCTTACAAAAAGCTGCTTAACTACTTATTTTTGTCCATGGTCAGAGTTGTTTGTCTTCAAATTGTTCCTTTGTAGATTTGAGTTTGCATTTATAGACAATGTATTAGAAATTAAATTGATGGGAAGCTAGCAGTGTCGTTTTTTACCATTTTCGAATTCTAAGCAAAACATAAAAATAAGATCCTTGTATAAATAAAGTTTCGATTCTTTTTTCTCCAACGATGGAAAATAATTTCTTTTTTCATAATATTAATGTCAAATAAATATACAAATTTAAGATCATATAATGATAAGGTACTTATGCACAAACTAAATTTTAATAATAAGGATTAACTTAATTTGGGCCCTAAATAGTTGCACTTCAAAACTATCCTAAGGAACGGGCCTAAAAGCCAGTGGATTTAGATATTAATAACAAAGAAATTAAAGTAGAAGTGTAAAACCATTCTCTTTGATCAAGAATAATGAAAAATGACTATAACATGATACATGCCTATAGAAAATATTCACCAAGAGATTACTAGTATTGAAATAATGGTTTTCTAGCATGCAGAGATGATATTATTATTTAATGAAATTAAGTTGAAATTATTTAAATTTTCTGACTTTGGAGTTTTCTTTGTTATTTTCCCATTTACTTTTGCAGGTTGCACCACTTGTTAAGAGTGAGGATAATGTCATATTATAAATATTTGAGTTTTTATAATATAGAAGAATTTAGTGATTTTAGATATTTGATCATTAACGTATTTAGATATTGAATAATTTGGAGACTATCATTAATTATATTATATATAATCTAATAAAAATACTAGAAATTGACAGATGTTATGTTTTTAGAAGCACTGATAATGACTAAATTTCATTGGTTGAGTGTAGATTATATAATTATATTAAATATATAATCTAATAAAAATACCGAAAATTGACAAATGTCATAGTCTTATAAGCATTGATAAATGACTGAATTTCATTGGTTGAGCGTAGATTACATGGCAAACTAATCATCATATAATTTAATAACAATTTAATGAAAAGACTGAAAAATTTCACATTATCCTATAAATCCTCACTACATGAAAGAATTTTATTAGTTGATGTTAGCTTATAAATAAAATTAACTAACCTGTTATTTTAGCCAACCTAAAAATTCACTAAATCGAATAACGTATTATTCTAAAAATAGAGTAAATCGAATGATTCTTGCTTAGATTGAGTTGTATTAAATAAATTGTTCATTAGAATTATTATATATCATAAACGTACCATGTTTATGAACTAAATGATTTGAATATTTTTATAAAACTAATAGCTAAAGATTTTTACTGCTTAGAATGGTATAAACAATGTCATATATATGTGTATTATTTTGTTAGAGTATATAACATATCCTGGGGCTTCAACCATCAGCTTAAGCTTTTGGTTGAAGCCCCAGGATATGTTATATACTCTATCATGGTATCAGACTTGTTTCGTTCCTAAACATCTATCTCTTCTTTGCTTTCTTATTATCTTCTTCTCCAATTCCATGGCTGAAACACCAAAATTTCATCCTGCTCTTACCATTACTAATGTGAAGTCTCTCATTCCTATCACACTAGACAATGAACAATCTCTTTATCACTCTTGGGCTACACTATTTACAAATCTTGTTAGGGTCCATGACTTGTATGAACATTTGGTTCCCCCTACGGAAGAAATAGCAAAAGCCGCTTTTCAGGCTAACAAATCAGCCGACCTTGCTTTTTGGAATCGTCTTGATGCGGTGGTGTTGCAATGGATATATGGTACGGTATCCAAAGACCTCCTTAATGCTATTCTCCGTCGTAATGACACGGCCGAAGGAGCATGGAAAAGACTTGAAGCTTTATTCCAAGATAACAAGGCTTCTCGTGCTACTCATCTTGAAGAAGATTTTGCTAATGCTGACTTTGAGTCTTTCGACTCCATTGATAATTTATGTAACCATCTTCAATCCCTCGCGGATCGGCTCGCCGATGTTGATGCTCCCGTTACAAATGGTCGACTTGTCCTTCGACTAACTGGGTCTGTACCAGAAGCTTATAGTGGCACGGTGGATTATATTCAAAATCAAGACCCCTTACCATCGTTCGAGAATTGTCGATCTCGATTAAAAATGGCCGAGCGTACCATTAAAGCACGGCTTGCTCGTGAGGCAGGAGGTTCTCGGGATTCCTCGGCGATGATTGTTGCTTCTCAATCTACTACTGACCGCAATCCCTCTAAACGCGGCTTCTCTAAAATTCGTAATTCAAGGTTCAAAGCAAAGGGCAAGGATCACGGTGATATTTCTGGTATGGGGGTTTATGCCACGTCACAGCCACGTAAGCAAGTAAACTATCCACACAGGCAAACACGTGGTCAGCAATATCCTAAATGGCATTCTAGTTGGCAGCAGTATCCATGGGGAGGCTGGGCTGTACCACCTTGCCCATATCCCAACTATCCCTGGCAGCCCAGACCTCCATACCAGGCCCAGCAAAGCAAGCCCAACAGTGGACCTACAGGCATACTCGGCCCACGACCAGTCCAACAGCCTGTGCAATCATACAATGCTATGTCGAATGCGGGTTCGCCTATCTACACTCCAACCGATATTGAGGCCGCTATGCATGCTATGTCTATTTCTCAACCGGATGGAAATTACTATATGGATACCGGTGCTACATCTCACATGACCTCGGAATCAGGTATACTCTCTCCTTATTTCAATTCTAGCAATAAACATCATAACATTGTTGTTGGAAGTGGTGATTTAATTCCTATAATTGGTCACGGTAGCACTATTGTACCTTCACCCCAGGATATGTTATATACTCTAACATTGAGCTATTTTATTTGAATTGATGAAATTGGCCCAATTTTATTGTTTGGCTAAGCTGAAAAATTGAAATTAGAATTGGCCCAATTCCAACACAATTCCAACCCAAGTAAAAAACAAACTCTTCATTTCCAACCCATACATTTCCTAATTTCAATTCCTATTCAGCCCAAATATTTTCTCTCTCCTCCCTTCTCTTCGACATTCATTTGCTGCTCTCTTCTTCGACATCATTGCTGCTCCCATCGACATCATTGTTGCTCCCATCTTCGATATCATTGCTGCTGCTCCCATCTTCGAGTAAGTTTAATCTGCTTCATTCGCTAATTCTTCATTCTAATTCGTTGTGATTATACTTGTAATTTGTAAAATATTGTGGATTTAGGTATTGTTATCGAGTTTATTTTTTGTGAGATCTAATTTTCTAATGCACTTATTTTTGTGAGATCTGATATTCTGCCCTAGAAATCATCTCACAAATACCAAAAAGTCTACATAAGCTATTAAAATCGCTTCCTGCAGAAACAATCAGATGTTGAGCATAAACTTTATAATTTATTAAGGGTTTCAAAAAAATAGTATTTGAATAATGGAGTTCGGAACTTGAAGTTTTTGATAGTGGTTGAGCATGTTGTAGTTCTTTGGTTGAGCATATTGTAGTTCTTTGGTTGTATGAGCATGTCAGTGTCGCAACTTGCTATACTTCTATCCAAGCAAGGATTTTAAATTTGATTTCTTAATTGTTCTACTCTGTCTTGGTCCTCTAATCTGCCTTGGTCTGCCAGTTGCACTTCACTCTCTGTTTTTTGGGCTCTAGAATATACTTGTGTTTTAGTTATTAACTGCTTAATCTGACATTGTAAATTTGATCCCTTCCTTTTATTGTTGCTTTGTTTTTTGGTCGAGACTGCTTATTGCTCAGTGCAGTTGATTAACTAGAGTATATAATTTATAGATGGCTTCCTTTTATTTTGAGTTGTTTCAGTTTAAATGATATATAGATGGCTTTCTCCAAATAACAGTTGTACTCTGAGTTGTTTCCAGTTGCATATTCTTGGTTCTTTAAGAATCTGATCTGCTCAAATGTGCTTCCTGTACCAATAATATTGTTTCCTAAATTGTGTTACTATTGCTTATTTGCTTCTTCGTTTGCTAAATTGAGATTGTGATCGAGTAGGTAAACAAAAATGCTGCCTCTTACCGCAACAAGTGCATAGAAAATTGGGAAGATATTTGCACTTTATTTGGTGCGAATAGAGCTGTCGGGGATGGTGCAGAACAACACGAGGAGGCGGTGGATGCCATGGAGGGGGAGACGATCTGTGAACGAACAAGCTCTTCTAAGGATCCAACTAATTCAAGCTCTCGCAAGCGGAAAATGGATAGTGTAGCTGATGCGGTAAATAGTTTTGCAAAGTCATTTAGAGAGTACGTGCAAAACAAGATTAAAGATGCTCCAAAACTCACTTGTCAAGAGATTCACGCTGTTGTTTCTCAAGTGCTTGGCATTTCTAGGATTCAGACTATGCGGGCAGTAAAGAAGTTTATGAATGGTAATCCCAACGAGTTTCTGATGTTGAAAGAACTACCGGAGGATGAGAAACTTGACTGGATACTCTTATGCCTTGACGAGTAGTTTGTACGTTACACTTTTGATATTCTATGTTAAGATAACTTTTAATATGACAATTTCGGATTATTGTAATATCATAATACATTTTATTTGCTAATATTTAATATTTTTGGTTGAATATAATTACAAGGTTATCCAAACAATGCTATAAAATTTAAATTTGGGAATTCAATTCCAATATTTTCCAAACAACTATGTGGATTTGAAATATAAGAATTCAATTCTTTGATTTCCAAACGAGATTGAGGAATTGGAATTGGAATTTAAATCCATAATTTTAATTTCTTGAATTGAATTACAAAAATTCAAATGAAATTCGTGTTTCCAAACGCTACCTTAGAAAAAATGAAATCTTAAGAAAAAGTATTCATTTAATCTTTTCAATTCCTTCCCCTTCAAATCCCATTCCTTCTGTCTTGCTATCCAAACAAAAGGTTTTTTCTCACTTCGAATTCCTACCCTTTTTTTCCCTTCATTTACTTCTATCCAAACACACCCAAAGTTTGGGTTAAGACTTCCTTGACTTTGAATGTAGAAGCTTGGGTCTTGGATGAAGAAAAGCTAACCCTAAAAAGTGTGATTTTCTTCCCTCATTAGCTATCCATGTAAGAACACTTTTGTGAATCATAGAAGTCGAACCTAGGAGAATTTTAAAGAGCTGAGTATTCAGAGATGAAAGTCGAAGGACAAATGTTACTTGTAAGCATTTAGCGCCCAAATTAAGTTTAATAATGTAAACATATAACAACCCAATTAAATTTAACAAAATTCTCAAGTTTTATTAAAAAAGTTCATGCCGGAGAGTAATATCTAATTTTCTTGCAACTATGTGCAAAAATTTATTTTTATTGGAAATTATTATCTAAAGCATAATTTAATAGCAAAATATAGATGAAATGGTAAAAAAATTAAATTAAAGGACGTGTTTAAAAATAAATATCAATAGAGAAATGGAAGTTAAATTGTGAAAGTAAAGTATGAGTGAATTTAATACGAGAGATAAAGGTAAAAAGAAGATAATTACTTTAGCTCTCCCTACAAATATACCAAATTTAATATTATATTTAATTTAAATTAATAATAATAATAATAATAATAATAATAATAATAATAATAATAATAATTAAATATTTGCATTAAAATGTTTGAAATTATTTATAAGAAAAAGTTTGAAAAGGAGGGAATAATATATATTTTTATTTTTTTTACTTTCTTAAATTATTGTTGATGGTCAACGTGTATTATAAATTGTAGGCTTTCGCATAATTACACTCTCTTTAAAGATTTTTCTTAAATCGAAAGATTTTTTGACCATACTCTTTTTTATGAGTATGAATTGTTATTATTTTTCTCTTCTCAGACCTTAATTATAATTTTTTAGATCCTATTCATAGTTTTTTTTTTTTTTTTTTTTGAAAGAGAGAGGATTGATGGCGATGAGAAAGACAAATTGCAATTTGTCTAATTGACAAACAAAAGAAAGATATTCTATAGCATGAGTGAAAAGTTGCGTCACACTCCAGCAATAATACTCCTTGCTGATCTCATTTTTATTTTACTCTTTTTAAGGAACATACACAATTCCGCCATTGCAGAACCTCAACCAAATCACTTCATCATTCACCAATCATGGCTGCTACACATTCCTTCCTAACACCCACTTTCTCTCTCCCTAAACCAACCTGTTTTTACTTCGTACCTTCGATTTCTCCTTCTCTTACTCGCATCAATAATCTCTCCTCCTTTATTCCTCCCCGTTTTTCATTTTCTCGTTTTTCTCTCATCTCCAGAAAATCGTAAGTTTCTAATTATTTCTCATCGATATTGCATATATTAAATCAAATGCATGTTTAAACTTCAATGATCTTGTATGCTATTATTGACTTGGTGATTTAGTTCCTTTTGTGATTTTCAATTTTCATCATTTTTGCCATTTCATTGTTGATTCTGTAAAATCAATGTCAATGAGTTGTTTGTAGTTTTAGATTTTGAGTACAATTGAGCTTAGAGTTGAGTTTGTGATAAAGCATATTGCAGAATATAAGAATTAGATTCTGGATAATTCTTTTTAGGTTGCCTTTTTTGAACTGTCTTTTGCAAGAAAGAGTGGTATTCTGGTTGATATATATATATATATGGGAGAGATCGGTTGAAAATGAGAATGCTAAGAATGACTCTACATCCAAAATTTCACTAAAATAAAAAAAATTTATGATCGAGCCAAAAATTCATAATCGTAAAGTAACTAACTATTACACAAAAAGGTAAGTATGAAATAATTTTTAAAATGTTCTTAATTTATAACATAGTATTTTTTTTATATATAGTAACCCAACAAAATCAAACAAAAATCCTTCTCACCATTCTCATTTTAAAATCCTTCTTATTTGATCCTATATATATATATATATATATATTATATATATATATATATAATTTTTTGTCACATCTTGAAATATGGTTTTATTTTATTTATTTATAAATCGAAACTTGCTGTTTGCTGATTTATTAATTCGTGGGTTTTGGTGTAGGAATGTATTGCAGGCTTCTCCTGATAGCACAAATGCTGTTGATGCATTGGTAACCTGCATTATCGTCGTTTTCTCACCTTTAATTTGATGAACATGCTGTTAAATATTGAGTTATTGTTGTAAAGGAGAACTGCTTCCGGATTACGAATTGTTTGAACTTATTAGCCCTTATCTGAACTTTTAGCTTTAATAATTAAGTGAAATATTCTATGTCAATTAGTTTAGTTCTTATCAGAACTTATGATGTATTAGAATAGTCGAAGCCTTTTGATAACATTTTTTTTGGTAGTCTTTATGATGGATGATAAATTTAGCCTTTGTACAAGAATTGATGCTGGATTCCTTTGTCCATCTTTAGTGTTTCCTTGATGATCATATAGGTAAAGATGGTCTTATGATATGCTTTTGTATTTTTAAGTGCATAGAATATGATACTGTTAATTAAAATCGAAGTTTTAGAAATAGTATTTCAGTAATCATTGTGGCATTTTGAATTGGGGAAATAGGGGATACAATTAAACATTTGATTCTTAGCTTGACCTTAACAAGTGTTTATGACAAATCAACATCATAGCTATGGTTTTATTTAGGGGTAGACTTAAGGACACACAAGTTTTTACCTCACTACATTATCAATCATAAAGAGAGTTGAGGAGTACAATGCAAAATCTTGGATGTTGTTGTGATTGTTGCTGTCTATGAGGATGTTTTTGTGGCTGTCAGGACTATATTTACCAATATTATTTACCACACAAACAACTACCAAATTGCCAAATTGGATCATTTTTTTGTTATGTATTTATTCTATGCTAGGGATCATGGGTTGCGTTAGGGTCGTATTTAGCCAGCCAGATATTGTGTGGAAATTTTGGAAATGAGTCTAGGGTCCAAAAGGGGTCCTAGATGGATCTTGAACTTGTTTTTTCTCTAGTATTTTAAGTGATTACCATGTCTAAAATGATCCTATAGGTTGGTTCTAGGTCTAAATGGGTCCATATAGATTAATACGTCTAACATTGGTCATAAACTTGTTGTCTAGTTCGAGTAGGGCGGGTTTGGGTCGGAAAATATTTGTTCTAAACATATCCACTTTTTTATTAGACCTAGACTCATCAAATATTTGGGTCTGTAAAATGAGACTTATTGGACCCATGATGCCATGATCATCCCTATTCCACACCTTGTCACAAGGGAAAATGAGCCATTGAGATTCTTTATTCAAACCTTTGGGTGCTTAGCATCATCTAATGCTTTTATTATTCTTGGTTCTAAACATTGGGAGCTAACTCCTAGATAAAATTAAATTGGAGGGAAATGGAATAGAATTTCTCCATATATCTTTTGAAAATTCTTTTGTTTAAGTGATAGAGGTTGGGCATGTTGGGACTTGGGAGATGCGATGGTATCTATATCCTTTGGTCACTTTTTTGTTTGTCAATGTAGTTATGTGGAATACATATGTGATAGTTGGTGGAGAAGTGTTCACTATGAAGAGAGCCTGCTCTAACTAGCCCAAATTTATAAATAGACCCCATTCTCACAATTATTTTAACTATTATGATTCATGACTATTTAATTGCCGTTGAGTATCTGACATAGTTTTTCCAACAAGCCTTTGTCTTTTATTTTTTTAAAAAATAATAGATAGCTTTGTTTGCTTTGCTTAGAATTCGATCACTTAAATTTTATAGTCATTTACCTTTTTCACTGTTTTCAGATGTCTGATTCAGAAAATGATCCTATCCCAATGCCTGTAGTTTTGATTGATCAAGATTCAGATCCAGTTGCAACAATAGTGCAGGTTAGCTTTGGAGATCGTCTTGGAGCTCTCATTGACACGGTGAGGTTACACCTTTTGCTTCTTTGCTCTTGCTTGACGTGATATCTATTTCCTCTTTTGCCTTTAAAAAACTATTGTTGAATGGGTTTCCTCTTGGTCTATAATGAAAGATGCATGTTTTTGCTCTTTGTCTAATGCTCTTAAATCTACCGGAGCAAACTATATTTTTTCACTTTGGTGTTTAATTAGAGGTCCTGATCATGTTTTGGTCAAGTATGAAAACTTTATATTTTATTGAGCATTCTGTTTCTATAAATTCTTATCGATTTGGATTTGTTGAAATGAGATATGTAACTGTACGATCTAAATAAATTAAGCAAACCTCAAGGTAGCGAGACCTATCAAGAGAAGTCCTTAATGCATGTTATTCGCTAATGGCATCATTTCAAGTTGATAAAAGCTAGAGATTGTCTTTACTGTTAATGCTAAGCTAGAGATGTAGAGTTGAGCGTTAGAATCAAAAGTCTTACAAGGAATTTAGTTTTGACTTGGAGAATCATTGTAAAGTTATTTTAAAGTTAAATATGAAGTAACTATTTCCAAGTGAGTGTTTTACGTACCTTGATTCAATTTGTCATGGGGATGGAGATTTTGATCTAGATCTAAAGCACAAAATTAAGTGTGCTAGACTCAAATGGAGAACTATAATCAGAATATTATGCAATCCAGGTGTGTCACTAAGGTTAAAGGGAAAATTCTATTATATGCCAGTGTTTTTGGGCTTTCAAAGAGATCATCGTAGGAATATGGAGGTATCTGAGATACGTATGTTAAGAATTAAGATGGATAAGTGGACATATCTCAAAAATAGAGCTGAAATAAAGACATAAGATAGGGTCTTGGAGTCGCACATATTGAGAGATAGCTACTTATGTCTTGGTCATGTGCAAAGAGAAGGTAGAACTTTGAGGAGTCAAGAAGAGTAATAGGTAAGTTTGCTTGGAAATGACAAGAAGAATTCGAGTTTGCAAGAGTATATGACAAAAGATAGGAATAAATGAAGAATATTGTAGATGAACATTAGAGCTGGTTTTTTTAGTTGGGTATTAGTATTAGATAGGGTTAAATGAAGTATAATCTTTATTACTGATGACTTTTCATATTATTTTATTTTTGTTCATATGGCGGACCCTATATGTCCTAATTAAGGCATTGACATTGTTATTTTTTGTTTCGGCGACATACATTTATTGGGAAGAACTCCTTTCCACCTTTATTACTACCTGGTTTCCTATAATATGTTGAATTGTAAGTGCAATTAGTAACTATGAAAAGCAACCGACTTATTTCTTTTAAAATGTATTAACATGTAAATTTTAGTGTTTATTTGTGTTCATTTATTCTACTTCTAAGACATTTTTCATACAGATGAAGGCATTGAAAGATTTAGGTTTAGATGTGTCAAAGGGTACTGTTTCCACCGAGGGAGCTGTCAAGCAAACAAAATTATTCATAACACGACTGTATGTTACTTTTTTTAGACTCTTCATATGTATTTTATTGATTATTGCTAATCCTTCATCTAAAAGGTTGCGAGGGTGTTTTGTAAATGGCTTTTGGGTTGGCTTTTGGCTTTTGACTTTTTGGTTGGTCAAAAAGCCTAAGATCGTGTTTGGTAAATGACTTTTTTGCAGCTGACTTTTAAGTAGCCAAAATAAAAAAGCTAATCTGGTTGGCTTTTTTCATTAGCTTTTTGGCTTGTTGTCTCACTTTTTCTTTAACAAATAAACAACAAATAATACATAATTTTACCAAACATCTAGGTTAAAAGCCAACAAAAAAAGCCAACACTCCCAGCTTGTCAAACAAGCCAATAGCCAACAACCATTTGCCAAACACACCTACCTCAGCAATCTACTTTGTAGATTATTATGGTATCATGTTGATATTTATTATTTTTAGCTTGCTAGTATAACATTGAGATGCTAAATATTAATATTTTAAATGTCGAAAGTACAATGCCCAATTATTAGTTTTAAGCTGTGCTTGATGTTTTTGATCATGAAGTTGTACACTTTCAAGTCTATCAAATAGATGAAATGAAGTAACAGTAAGATTTTTCCAGAGTTGGCTCATGTCATACAACATTTCATCGATTAATAAGTGACTCTTATCTAGGCTCTCACATAGGCAAGGTTTGAGGGGTTGAATTTACGCAACCTTATTTATGTAAGAATAAAGAGATTGTTTTCGATTGACCCTTAATAGCAATCATCATGTACATCTTTATATAAATAAGAAGTGCAAATAATTTAATAAGTCACTTTATAATGTTTATTATAATTTGAAACTAAAGTACTTTATTGTCTCTAGTAAATAAAATTCATGTTGAATATATGTTGGTGTAAGAAAAGGCTCAACCATTGTTTTTTAAATTATCTTATCTTATACGTCCTCTGTCCCTTTATGTGAATTTATTAAACGTTCTTATTAGTCTGTTCAATCAAATTTGCTATATTTTTTTTCTAATGGTCCCATCCTTTCCCACTAACTCTCACCTTCATGTTTAATCTTTCTTTTCATACCTTTTTTCTAATAGTCCCATCCTTTCCCACTAACTCTCATATTCATGTTTAATCTTTCTTTCTATACCATCCTCTTATTAGTGTCAAAGGATTAAAAAATAACAGATGTGTTTGAGGTGAAATGAAGAGTCCAAGTAACATGAATCTCCTGAGCATCTGAACTACCTTGACCTATTGTGCAAAGAAGTCATTAGTTCAACAGTCAAATTTTAAAAAGTGGAACACTTGCTCCTGCTTAAAGTTTTGCTATGCAGGTTGAGGTTGAGTTTTTCCTACAACAACAATGCTGTTGTTGTAGGATAAAATCAACCTGATCCAGAAAAATTACTTTTGAGGAGTGTCTTCTTTGTTCTTAACCCTTTAAACTGTTGCTTAATAAACTTAATTAAGTAGCTCACACTCGATTAACACAACTCTGACAGAAGTACGACGTACAAACTGAGTAGAAGTATTGAAAGTTTCCACTGAGGTGATTAACTTTGGATCTGCAAATGAAGTTGGATCTGACTATGTCTTGGTCTACTTCTTTGATCATGGCTCAGCGTATGCAAGTTTTATATATTCTTGAGTCATGTTGCTTCCAAGTTGAACTTGTATTGCATTACCAAATCTTTTCTATGCATTACTAAGCTGAGTGTATTGTCTAGAAAACTGCCATTGGTCATTGTATAATAAATTGACATATGAGGGGTATTATGAGGATGCGATAAAATTCAGTGAGTGCTTAGCTTATAGAAGATAGTAAGAGTTAGTTACAGGAAAAGGACGTCTATTAAATGGAAAGAGTAGAGAGAAAGGCATCTGAATATTTTATGATTTATATGAAGCTTTCAGTTCTTTGGGAGAGATTCTGGCCTCTCTAGAGCCATTTCACTATCTTAGCATCTATCTGTAATTTCAGTTCTTCACCTTCAATATTAACTTCATTTCATCATCTTCAACTTATGCCAGCCCATTACACATTGAGACATTGAATCATTTGCTCAAGATTTTGTGTTTAATTTTTTATTTTAAAATGCTTTTATTCTTTCCATTCATAGATTTGTTTGCTTTCTTATGTTTAGTGATTCTGGGAGAAAGGTTGAGGATCCTGATATGCTGGAGCACATCCGACTTACGATCATTGACAATCTTCTAAAATACCATCCTGTATGTCTTGCTTTGAGTTTACACTTACAGTTTAAAATCTGATGAATGTTGAGACTAATGGGGGTGTGATGGCAAATTACCATGTTCATGTGTCTTTGGTGTGTAGGAATCTAGTGAACGACTTGCAATGGGAGAAGCCTTTGGTGTCAAAGCTCCAGTAATGAAGGTGATTATATTGAAAATACTATTCTTTTTGCTCTATATATTTATGTTGTGGTTTTTTTTTTTCATTTAAATCAATTGAATATCATATGTTCAACCTGCTCTAGAAGGTATAATTTATCAAGTTACATTCTATTGAGACTGCTCTGCACGAACAGAAAATAGTTTTGAAACGAATCCTTGGCATTGACTTCTCCATTATTTTGATTTTGTTGCTAACTTTCATAACCGTCCTTTTAATCAGGTGATGTTTTTTACTATTATGGCCAAAATTAAAGCTCGTCCAGATGTATATTAGTTCTGTTGACGTTGGTGATTTGTCTATGCAATGGCTCTACTGTGTTTTCAGTTTATGTTGAATATGATGCAGCAGGTTCTGTCAGCACAAAAGTCTTTCTTTAAATTCCTATTGTACGCAAGAAGCCATTTACAATCTAAATATATACATCTTCCCTCCCCCCTTTTGTTTGGGCTATAGTGTGATATGGGATACAAAGGGGACCCTGAGTCATTGACTCCACCCATTTGGGTTTGGGGCAGGGGAACTTGCCTTTATCTTCAGCTGGCCCCTCTCTGTGCCATGATACTATGATGCTTGACCATGATCTTTTTCCTCTAATGCACCTTCCACTTAGATTGCCATTTTGGATTAATTGCCCCAACATCTTGCATTTAGTAACCTTAGATCTTTTTCCTCTAATGATACTAGTGTACCTTTGTTTATTATATATAAAATACAAATCTCCTTCCATTTTCAATTAGTGCAATATAGAGATATAGCACAATATTGAGGCTGTGATTGTAATGTTTCCATATGTATTCCCTCTATCTCTTTAGATTTGCCCCATTTTTATTTTTCTGTTAGATTGTTTTGACAGCTTTGGACCATATTCTGAGAAGTAGTAGATCCACTTGTTTGTTTCATGGAATAGGAATGAGGCCGTTTCGTTCTTTTGTTACATAACGGTCGTATTTTAATGGATTTTGAGCTTATTGTTCCACAACACTCTCATGTAACATGTGATTTAAAGTCATGGATTATATTATCAAAAATATCATGGATTATAAGTTGTTAGGTAAAACCATGGATTAAAGCAAAATGACTCATCAAATCATGTATAGTTCTTATTTATGGAAAGTTGCACATGACGTTTGCTACTAATAGTCAATCGGGAACAACCCTATTTGTTAGTTTTATCATTAAAAAGGCTAATTTTGCGTACATCCGACCCTCCCAAACTCCGCCTTAGGTGAGAGCCACTTAATTGCATTGGGGTAATGAAATGTAAACATATTAGCCACTATAGTCTTTTTATCAATGTTTATTGTATTCTGAAAGGTCTATTATATGCATTATTTCAATTATATGTTCTAGAAAACTTGAATTGCTACAATAAAATGAATATTTTACAAGTTAACCATTCACATTGTGATGTCCGCGAAACGAATCGCAACACCGTGAGTGCCGTGTTTGCGGCATTGTGACCATCACCGCATTCTATGATATTTTTTTTGCTGCTTTGACTAGTTAGTTTTATCAATACATTTAATGTGGGTTGTGACTTGTAGAAGCCTTGATTGATGTTTAACCTCCAGGTCTAAATTAATAATGTATATGAAGAAGAAACCAAGGAACTAAAAATTTTACCTAATTTCATATATCTACGACTTCAAAATTTTCTGCTTATCACTACATATCTTTGTTTTGGACAGTTTGTGTTTTTCAAATTTTTAATAATAGATCAGTAAAACTGCAGCAACTAAAATGGTGAATACCAACACTAGGAGTGTGAAAATGATGAACTGTGGTTAGAAATCCAGTATGGAGTTCTGAGGTGGGCAGTTGCTTGGATCCCCGCTTTTGCGCTCTGAGTATTAGGGATGAGGTGTTTATGCAAAAGTTTTCGTAAGCTTTTTCTGCATAAGTTGGCGCTTTTTTCAAAAAAAAAAAAAAAAAAAAGCATGCAGAGGAAGCTGGGATTCCCTTATCGAAAATATTTGAGTCTATGTGAAGCAGAGTAATTTTTAGTATGTGTGATAGTTGTAGGACATGATGTATGTGGGAGTAAGATTATTTTTTTGTGCTGATATTCGTCAAGTTCTAAAGATTCTTGTCATGTGTGAAGAACTTGAATATCTGACACTGGTTATCACTTCTATTTAAGTTTTTGATGGAAACTGGCAAGAGTGACTACTGACTAACCAATTTTTACTGATACATATTGTAGCCTGATGTTGATGTGGCAACTCATATCTCTGTTCAAGATGATGGGCCTAAGAGGAGGTTTGAACATCTCTCCAGAACATGTTTATAAGACGAGCCTATCTTTTTTCATTGTGCTTTTTCGCTTTTTATTTAATTATTATAGGATTAACTATGTTTGCATTTGAAACTAGCACGACTGCCCACACTTATTCTCATAAAGGACTATGTTTGCATTTGAAATGTGACACTTGTTTTGAGATGGAGAGAGTAGAGAAACAGCGAAAACCAGTCATGCTGAGCCCAAGATAAATTTTTTAGAAACTATTCGCTGTTTCATCTAAATTTGTTAGAAGGAATATTGCATTTTCTCTGTTAAGAAAGTTGCTCAAACTTGAAACAAAAAGGACTAAAATGTAAGACAGCACTAAAACTGTGATTTTTGCTTCACATTTAATCTGTAGCTGTGCTGTGGTCATTCTTGTTTTTCAATATGACTTTATATCAGCTGCCTCCACCAATGAGTCAATATTCTACATAAATTCTACCTTAGCAATAAAAAATTTCTTGTTCAACCATTTAAAGGGAGAGAAGATTAATATAACCATCGATTTCAAGGTTAGAATAAAAGTTTTTTATTTTGGGGGAAGGCTAGAATAAACCTATTAATAATTTAATATGCATTCTGTGTTCTTTTGGCTGAAGTTGGGATAGAAGATTAATGTTCTGTATCTACCACCGCGTGTTTTTTCCTCTTTTTTCTAGTTTGCTATGCATAGAGACAGCAGATAGACCTGGGCTGTTGATGGAAGTCATAAAGATCATGGCTGATATCAATGTCGATGTGGAATCAGCAGAAATTGACACAGAAGTATTTCCTCTTCTTCAATGAGTTTATTCTTTATCATCTATTTGGTGCTCTTTCTGTTGTAACCACCGTTTATTCCCACTTACAGGGACTTGTAGCCAAGGACAAGTTTCATGTAAGTTACCGAGGGGCAGCACTAAACAGTTCGTTGTCTCAGGTGAGTCAAATCGTAACGTAATGTCAACAAAACATTATTGGGTGCTTGATGTAGGCAAAAAGCATATTGATCCTCTATTAAATGCAAACCTTGTTAATGAAATTATGGTAAAAATTACCTAGAATAATCCAATTTTTTTATGGTTTTCTAGTTTTCCTATAATAATTCCACCTATTGATTAACTATGAATAATTCCAACTTTGGGGATATTTTCCTAAAGTAAATCCGGTAACTCAATGACTTGTTATAGCAAGTTTAATTTTTTTTTTTAAAATGTAGAAATACAAAGAGATGGTCGAATGCAACAAGAGGGGGTGAATTGTTGTATATTAAGCTTAAGATTTTTGACCCTAATTTTGCGGAATTATAACAATAAAATAAAACTTAAACTTAAAGTGAAAAAGATAAAAGGAGACAAAGATTTTACGTGGAAACCTTCTTGGCCTAATAAGAAGGAAAAACCATGACCCCCGGGATTTCAAAATTCTTACTATGTTTTAGGTTATCAATTACAATTACATAAAACAATTTGCTTCACTTGAAGCTTTTCTATTCTAGGCCTATTTCTCTTTCTCTTCTCTTTCTCCTTCTCTTTCTCTTCTATTTCTCACGCTTCACTTGAAGCTTCTTTATTCCCCTAGACTTCTCTTAAGTCTAGTTACAACAAAACACTCAAAGAGGATAAAAATTAATTAGTTGCTTAAGAAAAATATAATAAATTAATTGGCATTAAATAGCTGAAATTTTTTTTCTTAATTGATCTCCCTTTCTGGACACTCTTAGATACAAAACCGGTTTAGGCGTAGAGCCTCCAAATAATAATGGGAACAACCGCAACTTTTTTTTTTTTAAATAACTTCCACTAACTTACTTGTTCCTAAAGGAAAAGATAGTGGAGTACCAAAAATAGAATCGGTTACCAGCTGCTAAAAATAGGAGACGGTTCCTTCAAGCTAAAAATAGCATAGGAGTTTAAAATGAAGATCCTAAATAAAAGGAGACCTTTTCTCAACAAAGAATAAGTCTTAGGTTATTTTTAGATGACTAAAAATAGTTTTGCCAACCAACTTATTAATTAATTAAGCAACTAATTTAACTCTTAACCGTTACATCAACTTAAAAACAGAAAGTAAATTATTTGCAGTTTTCCAGCCGATGTCTTCTCCAGACTTGCAACGTAGGAACAGTGTACTGTCTCCATCTATAACTTTCGTCAGATTGTCAACTTTGGGAACAGTAGACCGCCTGTCTACTTTTAACATCCTAAGCATTTATCTAACTTCTTGGATATTTACGACACGTACAACCTCTACGAACCAAGTCATAGGCTTCATCAACGATTTTAACAAAATCGAATATTTACCTACAAAACAATCTCTAAAACATGTTTGTTTATTTAAAAGTGAAGTCATCATCAAAACCTAAGAGGCCAACAAAAAAAGGTAATTAAAAATAAAATGTCGAAAAAAATGTTAAAAAAATTTATGTAAATTTTTAAAAATTTTCTCTAATATTACATTCAGTTAAATTTTTTTTGGTAAATTAGCTACTATAGCAGATCATCGGGTTATCCGATTTTACTCTAGGAAAATACCCTCTAAAATTGGGATTATTCATGGTTAATCAATAGGTGGGATTTTTATAGGAAAATCATGAAAATATTGAATTATTCCATGTAGTTTTTCCTAAATTATAATCTACTACCTTATAAATAGGTTTTAGTTGTGAAGACTACCAATTAATGTTTTCCGACCATTGACCATTAACTTAGGCGTCAGATGGTAGTCTTTCACAAACAAACTTGATTTTTATACGGTATTTTTTGACAAAATGTGTAATTTCTTACAAATTTTACAAAACTATTTCTTGGGATGTTTTCAAGTTGTGGCAAATCGTGCTTTCTTTCATACAAGCATTTCGATTAATATGTTATTCGTTTGGACTTTAGTTAATACCTTGATATTTGCAGGTTTTAGTAAATTGTCTCCGTTATTACCTAAGAAGGCCACAAACTGATGAAGATAGTTACTGATAGCAAGAGCTAGTTCTTATCAAACTACGTGAGCCAATATGGTCCTGGACTCGCGTGCTGCGGTTTATGCAGATTACTCTTATCATAGGTTATGTTGGATTTTGAAGTATAATCTGTAAATAAGTTGAATACCTACAACCATCTTGTACCCGACATCGTTTCACCTTGTGGAACATTCGCTAAAGTGTATGAATAATCAAAATAAGCCTTGCTAGAGCGAGTTTTTACGTCCTAGCGACCATCTATGGTCTTGTTTGGTAATTCTCGTTGGTTGTTTTAAGTGACTTGTTTCTGTTTGTATCAACAATTTCTAGTGGCATGGTAGCATACTAGCATTGTGTATTACTTGTTTGTCCAATTTATCAATCAGGCTAAAAGACGCCTTATGCAGTGTTATAGTCGTATAGTCACGGTAAAGTCATAGTAATAGTCATAATCATCAACTCATATTCACGTTCTATTCACCTTCTGTCCAATTGGAATGGCCAAAAAATCTTGGTGGATTTCTTTAATATTTCTATGCTTCATGTGCATTGCTTTCTCCCTACCTCTTTCATATTTGTTTGCTTTTTATTTTGGATTATTCATTTGATTTTGCTTTAGTTTAATTTAAGGTAAAATTAGCTACAATAATCCAAACTTTTTATGATTTTCCTACAATATTCTCACCTATTAATTAACCATGAATAATTTCAACTATAGAGGTATTTGTCTACAGTAAACCGAAGTAACTCGATTACCTGCTATACTAGGTGTAGTTTACCAAAAAAGTAAACTAAAAATTAATGTAAAATTAAAGAGAAAAAAAATTTAAAACTTACATAAAAATTCTAAATGATAAACAAAATCAAAAATCTTTTTAACATTTTTTTCGACATTTTTTTAATTTATCTATTTCAAAAAATTAGAACTTGTTATAACAAGTCATCCGGTTACCGGGTTTACTCTAGGAAAAATATTTTCCAAAGTTGGGATTATTCATGGTTAATCAGTAGGTGAAATTATTGAGAAAATCATGAAAATGTTGGATTATTCTAGGTAATTTTTCCTATTTTTAATTCTTATTTTACATAATTTTTATCTAATATTATTTACAAACCCATTTTGCCTACTTGTTTATTTGTTATATCCACATGTTCTTTTAAACTGCTTTATTTTTTCCATTGTTTCACTACAAATCAATAAAGTAATAAAATCCTTTGTTGTCCACTTGTGATAAAAGCAAAGGAACAAAAAGAGAGACATTTAAAATAAATCTCATTTATCATTTATTTGACCTTGTATAATCGAATTTAACTTCAAAAAATAATTTACAATAATATAAAAATCAATACGAACACAAAATTTAATTTCGACCCAATCCAAAATATGTGACATAAATCGATCCGATAACTCAAATAAACACCAGCGTAAATTAGTCAAAGAACACGCAAAGTTGACGAGACCACAAAAATTCATGGTACCAATAGACTACTAGTCAATGCTTGATTGCTAAGGGAATATTGTATGATGCTTCCTTCCACATTGCTCTATTGTCAATTCCTCCTTCTTAACTCATAAGTCATTTATAATCACTAGAATAGTTGGTGGGACTAATAATATTCCACTCAAATAATTCATGCCTATAAATTACTAAAACTTCATTATAACACCTACTTGAATCATTATTATATTATATCATATTTATCTACAATTCTTCCTAAAACCTGCCAAAAACATGTCTTTACCATTGATCATTGTCCTACTCCTTTCACTCCAATACCAAACCATCTTCACATCAGGGTCCGATCCAGATCCGACCCAAGACTTTTGCATAGGATCCGAACCCGGATCCCCTACTTGCAAAAACACTGATGTAACAGTAGAAGACTTCATATTCACAGGCATAAAATTCCCAGGAAATTTCACAAACACAGGTTTCACTTCAAAACCTGTAAATGCAAATGTATTCCCTGGTTTAAACACCTTAGGATTGTCCATGGTTCGAGCCGATTTCGACCTAAATGGTATAAATGTGCCCCATTATCATCCTAGGGCTACAGAAATTGCTTATGTTTTAGAAGGAAAAATCTATTCTGGGTTTGTGGATACTCAAGGTAAACTTTATGCTAGGGTTCTTGAGAAAGGTGAAGTTATGGTTTTTCCAAGGGGTTTATTGCATTTTCAGATGAATGTTGGGGATTCTCCTGCTGCTATTTTGGGTAGTTTTGATAGCCAAAATCCTGGTTTGATGAAAATTCCTTCTTCTATTTTTGGGTCTAATATTAAAGAAGAGCTTTTACAAAAAGCTTTTGGGCTTAGTGCAAGAGAGCTTCATAGGTTGAAGAACAAGTTTACTTCAACTTAAGGATATGCCCTCAAGCATTAGACTAACGGCTTGTCTGGTAATTGGTACTAAATTTTGGAAATCAAAATGATTTGGAGTGTAAATATTCATGATATGTATCATGTATTTTCATCATGGTAATGAAAGTTTTATCATAAATAAGTTTTTTTCTTGCGTCGGTGGCGGCAAGTATCATAATTCTCTCAGTAAGATGTGAGTTGGGTTTCGATTCCTAGCCTAAAAAAATTATTGTATTTCACTCTGAGGCCAAAAAATAAATAGAACGGCCTTGAACGAGGATGTTATGTTACATTACTCATTGTTTATAATTATTGAGTTGAATTAGTAGTAGATTTTTAGTATTAAGGCTATGATATTATTATTATTGTTTTTGTTTGTCGTTTCAAAAAAATGAAATTATTTGAACTTTTTGTGTTAAGCTTGTTTGTTATAAGAGCTTGTTGCATTTTTAATGAAACTTATTATTATCGGCTTTGAGTAATTATATAACACTAGCTATTATACATTATTCACAATTCACAATTATAATTCATTTACATGATGAAAGGTTGGTTTAATTAAGATTCTCAATTACTTAAACTCGAATTCGATCAATAAGATTAACTTAAGTTTGAGTCATTTATAAATTTTTGTCACATAGATCAATATATACGAGTTATAGTCGCTATAAATCAAAAAGTGCAACCGTTATAACCATGTCATTGAATTTCGATCATCACCATTGTAAATGACCTTCGACTCTTATCAATCACCTTTGCACTCTTTCGACCCAAGTAATTCAAACTACCCTCCGCAGTCTCCTTTTTCGCTTCTTCCTTTCTATTTCATCCTCACCCACCATTTCACCAACTAAGAATCATTATAAACTCGATCGCAAGTCGAACTTCCTATTGATAGGATCATTAAGTGCAAGATTGTCGATCAAATACACCTAAAAGGGTGAACAGAACAGATTTAGATGGTCATACAAATTGATAAATCCCAATCATGAAATATGCAATTAGATAGTAGTATCGGATTAAACTCAATTAGTGTGTATCATTACCATATTACCCCAAGTGTATATGTAAAATATCAAGTAATTCTGATACAAAACTGTCTGGGAAGATTAAATTAGTGCTAATTTGGGAGAAATTATTAAGATTAACTATGATCTGACAACATTCATCTGGGATGATTGAAAAGGCATTGAGCGCACGCTGTAGTATTAGTGCATGGGAGGGTCACGTGCGTTTGGAAGACACTTGTCCATTATTAGAGATCATTATGAACTAGTGGGACACGTATTAATAAAAGAGGGAAAAAGCACCATAAAAAATATAAAGGAAAAATCACCTAGGTAAAAAGGAACTTGACACGTCTAAGACAACTACAGTGGCATATAAGAGAATTTTGGGGATTGATGATATAGTAGAAGAATGTTCCATATGTACGAGGATAAGACTATAAATGCACATCAAGAAGCTCATAATAAGGAAATTTATTTTTAAACTAAAGATGACTGCTAAGAGAGAAACGAAGAACTCTAAGTAATTTATTGCGAAGGAGTTATTTCAGCTGATTTTCGAGGTTTACATTGATTTTCAGAGAAGCATTATAATTGCACAATCATAAATCTTAGAGAGAAATTATTATTGTGATAAATAATCCACAAAAAGTACATTTGTCAGATATTAATCACAAAAGACCTTACGTCAAAATAAGTCCTAAGTAGTAATCCACCTTGTAGCCACTTGCTCCTGGAAGGACCTATTAGGCAATATATCTCAGACTGTTACTGATTTGGGCGTCGGAGTGGGTACCCCGGAAAAATATTTCGGGCCCTGCTAACCCCTTGTTGCATTTTACAGGGACAACCATCTTCTTTAACGATCTTACTGCATAACATAGCAAGATAGCAAAGACAGGCTTCCACCAGCACTTAATTTCTGATTAATTACAAATCAGGGGATTAAGTTCTTAAATTAATTGTCCTACAAAAATAGACAGGTACACCAAGTATACAAGAAATCTTCTTGTAGTATACCTTTTCCGCCTCAAATTGTAAAATTGCATTTGTTTTTATGAGTAAATTGCAAAATATTTTCATTTCTCAATATTTTAAGGTGCAACCGCCTAAGATCCGGCTCATGAAAGGGCCAAATTGAGTTAATCCTTACAATTAAAAATCACTATTTGCAGAAGTAGCTTCTAGTATGGATCGAACTTACAGCATTAGGTTTTCAGTTAAGCGCATGACTACTAAACTACATAGCTGGAGAAAAAATGACCGAAACTTTATTTATATAACAACCCTTTTTTATTTTTCACCTAGAGTTCAAAAAATATCAATAACGACACTGTAGAGTTCTTAGCAAATGGGCTCCCATGAAAAGAAGATACACCTTGTTGATATGAGTAGTCTATCAATCCCTTTTCAAGCTAAATTTGGAGTATTACATTTTGTATTTTGTATTTTGTATTTTGAATTAAAACATAGAAATTTTGAAGCTCTCTAGGTTGATAAAATGATGGGTGAAGATGAAAGAGGGAAGAAGCAAAACACTTATAAGAACGAAAGTTATAAGTGATTAACAAGAGTCAAAAGGATGTTGTTGGTCACTGAAATTCAATGACATGATTGCAATTGTTAAATTGAGCTGGACTTATTGTGAATGTCAGCAATTATTGGGAAAAATACGAGGCGCACACACTTCATAAGCAAAGGAGATATATATACCATCTCAAAATAATATGGCAATAGGAAGGACTTCAATAACTTCTAAAGTGTGCATACCATGTTCAATTTGTCGATATGGGATAAATCATCCCAACATGATTGCAATAATTATATTTTTTAATTTAAAGCGACTACAATTTGTAAATATTAAATTTTACAACTATACTTTATAAATAGCTTAAACTTTACGACTATAATTTAAAGGAAGATTTACTTTTAAAAATCAAACCTTTGGGTTATTCTCTTTTAAAAATCTCACCTTTTGATTAATTTTGAAAAATTTCACCTTTGACCTTGATTTTCTTCTAAAGATCCAAATAACCTGCAACTTGTTGAAAGGGGTTTACATGTATTTAAAAAAAATGTGACGGTTGTCAAGCTACAATTGGTGTTTATTTTTTTAATTTTAAAGAAAAGGTAATTAAAAAAAACTGCTTCACCACCCCCCACCACCATAGCCTCCCCTACACCACCGTCACCACTCTCTCCCTCATCAACTTGCCACCGACCCTCTCACTTGCAACCACAAGCACCACCCTCGCCTTCACTATTACCGACCTACCCTCACAGCAAAAACAAATTGCAAAACTCAGTCGAAACCATCATCCTCACAAGGGAACCACTACCCTCGCACAATAAAACTCCTAACCTAGTCACCATCACCACCTTAACAAAAACCCTAGCCCACCCAATTGTAAAACCCTAGCCCACCTTAACACCCGAATTTCCTCCCATCCTTTCTATCCTAACTTGTATAGGTTCCCAGTTCATAAGAGGAAAGTAGAATCTTAGTTGGGTGGCTTTTGTAACTTTTGGTCGTGTAGTGATGCTTACAGGTACGTACACGCATTAATTAATTATCATATTCATCGTTTCCAGGTATTATCAATATTTCATGATTATATGCATCGTATTTGTAACATTCGCTTTTTTTAAAAAATAAATAAATAAATAAAATAGTAATAATAAATATATAAAAACAAATTTCAGAAATTTAAAAAAAAAAAAGAAAAGGGGGTTTTTGCAAAAACTAATTCATGGTTACTCCTTCAACTTCCCTCCCCATTAACAAATAACTTCCCACTTCTCCCTCTAAACCTTATAACTAGAGGTGTTCATTCGGGTAATCGGGTCGGTTTCGGATGGGTGTCATTCGATTAGGTTGTATTTCGGATCGGTTATATTTCGGATGCGTGTTGCGACGGCTCATACTCGGGTCGGGTCGGTTAGTCACGGTTCGGTTGAAGATCGGTTATTCGAGCTATCGGGTTAGCATCAGTTCGGTGTCGGTTGAAGTACGTGTCGAGTTTCAATCGGTCTAGGATTGTCATCGGTTAATAATTGGTTCGGTTTTACCGGGTACAGATCGGGTTCAGGTATTTTACAAGTAGAATTCGGCTACGAATTGCGAATTACTAATTACTATTGATCAATTCAGTATCAGATTAAGTTGTTAGTCATTTTTTAATTGATGATAAGGTTTCTTTACTTAAAAGCAAAATAGTGAAAATGCCAATCAATTAGTGATCATTAATATATAGTTACTTTTACTTGTTTGACTGGAAATTAAAATTATAAAGTTCTACCAATTTTCATTTTATTCGATTAAAAGTAGTTAAATAAACATTGACCATTGATTATTAACTCTAAATATATGAAACCATGATGAAAGGTTGGTTTAATTAAGATTCTCAATTACTTAAACTCGAATTCGATCAATAAGATTAACTTAAGTTTGAGTCATTTATAAATTTTTGTCGCATAGATCAATATATACGAGTTATAGTCGCTATAAATCAAAAAGTGCAACCATTGTATGTCATCGAATTTCGGTCATCACCATTGTAAATGACCTTCGACTCTTATCAATCACCTTTGCACTCTTTCGACCCAAGTTATTTAAACTACCCTCCGCACTCTCCTTTTTCGCTTCTTCCTTTCTATTTCATTCTTACCCACCATTTCACCAACTAAGAATCATTATAAACTCGATCGCAAGTCGAACTTCCTATTGATACACTAGTGGAAAAAAACGTATTTGCTGCATATCATTTGCTGCGGTTTTTGTATATACGCAGCAATAAATAGGAAAAAGAATTAGAAAAAAAAATCATTAATTGCTGCGATTTTAAGGTGTGACCGCAGCAAATACTCAGTAGCACAATTATTTGCTGCGGGCTTCTTTTAACTGCAGCAAATAATGGTTATTTGCTGCGGTTTTTTATAAAGCCCGCAGCAAATAGTTGGTTCAAAAAATATAAAAAACGTGTTTTGACGTTCAATTGCTTAAAACCCTAAAATAACTTTCTTCAAAAACCCACGACGACGACTTTCTTCTTCTTCAAACTCTTCAATTTCAGAAAATTTCTTCAAAAACTCACGAAAAATCTCTTCAAGTTCTTCAAGTTTTTCAAATCATATGACTCTATTGTGTTTTCTCTTCATTTTGTTCATCATCTTCCAAACCCAAAAACTTTGTTTAAGTTGTTCAAGTTCCTGTGTTGTTGAGATTTGTTGCTTCAATAACCACCCATTGCACGAATTTCCTACTCCATCTTTGTTTAAGTTCTTCAACCCACCATTGTTGTTTTTCCTTCAAAAGCCACGAAATTAGGGCTAGTCTTGTTCTTTTTCAAGTCATTGTGTTTTAATAAGGATTTAGTCTTTTTTTATACTAATTTTGATTTTTTTTTTCATTGTAGGTTACATAATCTTATTGTAGAAACAAAATTAACATATCTCATTACCAAGGTATGTATTTTATATTTGAATGTGAATAATTTACTTATGTATGTACTTGAATATTTGAATGTGAATAATGTTAATTAATTAGGATTTTTAGGGTAGATTGAATGTGAATAATTTAATTATGTATATATGTAGTTGTATATTTGAATGTGAATAATTACTTATGTATGTGGTTTCAATGGTTCAATGGGTAGTTGTTCTTGTAAACGACATCATATAAGATTATAACCATGTAATTTAATTATATTTGCTAGTATTAAACCTGCTTTGCTTTATTATCTGTGTGAAGAAATTTGGAAGTAGGATAGTGGCTTTTGCTTATAGAAAATCGGCTAAGAAACTGAAGAGATTTAAAGAATCTCAGAATGAAATGAGATTTATATACATTACTTATAAAATACAAGAAGATATCTTTTAGCTAATGAACAATTCTTTTAGCTTCAATCAGGTTCAAAAGGTTTGTTGCTTTTGTGTGATTATTTTTATGTTTATAAAGATTTAAGATTGAACGCGCGATGTTTGTGAATGATCAAGTTCCTTGGTGATTGATTGTTGATAATGTATTATTCATTTTCTATTTTTAGGATTAAGTTGGTATTCTAATGTACTTCTAGGATGTTAATTAATTATGTTTTTAGATGAGTTTAATGCTTATTTGTGTTTCGTTGGATTTGCAGATTGATAGTTTGCCATGTCGATGTTTATTCGAAGGACAAAAATTCTCAACTCGTCAAATCCACTATTCACTTTCGCAAGCTGCTTTCTATATGAAACATGTAGGATTGAATCTCAAAAACCGAGAACTTTTGATGTGTGACACTCTTTTTGGAGTCAAGTATTCATTATTTTTATGACTAGAGTAAGTTTAAAAGTAATTGTGTCAAGTTTAAAAGCACCTTTTGATTTATTAGGACTTTAATTTGTATATGATGTACACATTATTATATTATATATACGATCGAGAGTTTACAAAGAGATTATTGGTGATTATTGGAGTTAATTGATGATTATCATTGGATTAATCATTGTTTATTACATTGTACATTATTGGATTATTTAATATTATTAAATGAAAACAACTGTAATATCCGTTTTTTTCAAAATAATAATAATAATAAATAAATAAATAAATAAATTTCAGAAAAAAAAACTTCCCATTAACAAATAACTTCCCACTTCTCCCTCTAAACACTAGTGGAAAAAAACGTATTTGTTGCTCATCATTTGCTGCGGTTTATTTATATTCGCAGCAATAAAGAGGAAAATTAATAAGAAAAAAAAAAAAACTATAAGTGCTGCGGTTAACCACAGGACCGCAGCAAATAGCCTTCAAAACTCATTATTTGCTGCGGTTAAGGCCGAACCGCAGCAAATAGCTCTTTGGAAATTTGTTAATTGCTCCTGTTTTTCATGAACCGCAGCAAATAAACCTTCAAAATTAACAAAATTGCTCCGGTTTCCTTTGAACCGCAGCAAATAACCTTTGGAATTTTAAGAAAACCCGCCATTATCGATTATCAGTTTCTTTTGTTTCACAATAAACCCTCACAAAACCCTTTTGTTCTCTCAAAAACGATTAAACTACTGCTGCCTTTTTTGTTCTCTCAAACGAATACCCATTCTTTGTTCTCTCAAAACCCATACGTTTGCTACTGCTGCTTTGTTCTCTCAATCAAACGTTTGCTTACTGTACGTGTTCATCTTCATTTTCATTCACAAACGAACCCAGAACAAACGTTTGCTTGTTCTACTGTGTGCGCATTCTTCAAAACCGTTGTTTGAAACCAAAGGCATTTGCTTGTTCATCTTCAAAACTCACGAATTAAGGTAGTATTTCTCTTTTTAATTTCAATAAGCATTGAAATATCTCATTGTTGCTTACTGTTCTTGTTGCTTGGTCTCATTGCTTTGTTCTTGTTGTTGGTCGCATTTAATGTCAAAACCCTTCTGTTCTTGTTGCTTTGTTCTAATGTAGATCATGATCAAAACAAAGAAATGAAAATATCGTTTAGAGATAGGTATGGTCTGTATGATATGTATGATATGGGCTAAATTATCTGTATGATATGGTCATCTTATTTTAGAGATAGGATTGCATATAAAATATCATTTATCCAATCTTGATGATAAAATATAAATGGGCATGAGAAATGAAAAGGAAATTTGTTTTTAAATAATAGTTAGTTAAAGATATAAAAAAAAAGAAAAGAAAAGAAAAAGAATGTGCCACCAGTTCCATATATATCTATATATATTACACACACACACACACACACACACACACACACACATATATATATATATATATATATATATATATATACATATATATATATATATACATATATATATATATATACATATATATATATATATATATATATATACATATATATATATATATATATATATATATATATATATATACATATATATATATATATATATATATATATATATATATATATATATATATATATATATATATATATATATATATATATACATATATATATATATATACATATATATATATATATATATATATATATATATATATATATATATACATATATATATATATATATACATATATATATATATATACATACATATATATATATATATATATATATATATATATATATATATATATATATATATATATATATACATATATATATATATATATATACATATATATATATATATATATATATATATATATATATATATATACATATATATATATATATATACATATATATATATATATATATATATATATATATATATATACATATATATATATATATATATATATATATATATATATATATATATATATATAGATATACATATATAGATATATATATATATATATATATATATATATATATATATATATATATATATATATATATATACATATATATATATATATATATATACATATATATATATATATATATATATATATATATATATATATATATATATATATATATATATATATATATATATATATATATATATATATATGGCATGTATTGTGAATTACGTTTAGATGATAGATACTACTTACTAGATAGACTATGGCATGTATTGTGAATTGGTTATAGTTGTGTTAGAGAACTACCCAATTGTGATCATCGTAGAATTAAAAGGGTCGAGGGAATGAACGATATATTAGTGCAACTTGAACTTTGTTAATGATAAGTAGACTATGAAATGTATTGTGATTTGTTTAAGGTTAAGTTAGTGAGCTTCTCACCATCTTGATATTCACTTGGAAAAGTTAGAGTAAATATGTTTTTAGGAATGTGGTTTGTTGTTTATTATTTATATTGTGGTTTGTGGTTTGTTAATTAATTATTAGCATATTTAGTAAATATGTTTATTATAAATAAGTATATATGTTTAAAAGTTGTGTATTAATTTTGTTTTGAATCAATTAATCACACTAATTAGGATGACAAACGATCGTTCTTGGATGTATGGAAGCATTGAATCGTCGGAATTTATTGATGGCGTATTAGAATTTTGTAGTATTGCGGTTGAACATCAAGTTAGGACGGGGGGAGTTGGTTTTTATTGCCCATGTGTCAGTTGTGGCAATGTATCAAAGGTAGATAGTGTTGATATCCTTAGGGAGCACATACTTCGACGTGGGTTTAGGCCTCAATATCATGTTTGGGTTTGGCATGGTGAGTTGGGAGTTTACAAAGAGAAAAGTGTTGTTGAGGACGTCAATAATGTGGCTGATGTCAATGAGGATGTAGTAGATCATGTTGATGGGTATGAGACAGATGAAGAGAATGTCGATGAGGATGTGGATCGTGTTGATGAGATGATGGAGGGAGTCGAGGATGAGTTAGGAAAACGTCCTCGTGTTTTTGACTTGTTGACAGAGGCTTCTCAAAAGCCTTTGTACCCTGGATGTACAAAGTTCACCAAACTAACAGCAGTGTTGACGATTTTCAACATTAAGTCAAAGTTCAATTGGAGTGACGCTAGTTTCACAATGTTATTAGAAGCGTTAGGTGAGTTGCTTCCTGAGGGAAATGAACTTCCAAAGTCGACATATTATGCCAAAAAGCTCATGTGTCCTTTCGGCTTAGAGTACCAGAAGATTCATGCGTGTCCGAATGATTGTGTGTTGTATCGGAATGAAAACGAGAACTTAGAAGAGTGTCCTAGGTGTGGGTTATCGCGCTACAAGCGTAAAGGGGCTCGGGATGCTAAAGAGCCCCCGGCTAAGGTATTGTGGTATCTTCCAATAATACCTAGATTCAAGCGCTTGTTTTCTATAAAGAAAGATGCGTTAAATTTGAGGTGGCATGCAGATAGGGTGAAGAAAGGTCACTTGCTCACACATCCATCTGATTCTCCGGAGTGGAAGAGTATTGATAGGTTGCATAAGACTTTTGGGGATGAGGTTCGTAATTTAAGGCTCGGACTGTGTACGGATGGAATGAACCCGTTCGGCAATCTTAGTTCTCAACATAGTACTTGGCCGGTACTTTTAGTGATCTATAATTTGCCACCTTGGTTGTGTATGAAGCGTAAGTACATAATGCTTTCGCTTCTTATCTCGGGTCCTAAACAACCTGGCAATGACATAGATGTGTATCTTGCACCTCTCGTTGAGGATTTGAGAAAGATGTGGGATGAAGGCGTTTCAGTGTTTGATGCATATGTTAATGAGGAGTTCACCTTGCGTGCAATGCTTTTATGCACCGTTAATGATTTTCCGGCATATGGCAACTTATCGGGGTATAAGAACAAAGGGAAGAAAGCATGCCCGATATGTATCGATGACATGGAATCCACGTGGTTTCCTAAGTGCAAACACGTATTCATGCACCATCGAAAGTTCCTCCCACGAGACCACCAATATCGTAAGAAGAAGAAGTTGTTCAATGGGGAGGTTGAGGACCGTGTAGCTCGTCGACCGTTGACCGGTTATGAGGTTTATGAACAGGTTAAGGGAGTTGAGACTGTATTTGGTAAAACGGGGCAAGTGCAAGGAGGTGAAGGCCGATTATGGAAAAAAGAATCAATCTTTTGGAAGCTTCCATATTGGAGAGATCTACAGGTTAGGCATTGTCTTGACGTTATGCAAATAGAGAAAAATGTATGCGATGCCATACTCGGGACACTCATGAACATTCCGGGTAAGACAAAAGATGGTAGGGCCGTGCGAGATTGGTTTGAATGTAAGGGTCTTCGTCCGGAGTTGTGGGCACATGTTAAGGTGAGTAAGAAAAGAAATAGAGCTGATGATGAAGTTGGTGGCAGTAAGAAGAAGATGCTTAATGAAAAAGTTTATTTGCCTCCAGCTTGCTACACATTGTCCAAAGCAGAGAAGCGGACATTTTGTGAGTGTTTGTATGGCATTAAGGTTCCGTCTGGGTACTCATCCAACATGAAGAGATTTGTTAGCCTAAATGGTGAGCTGAAGTTGGGAAGCATGAAATCTCACGATTGCCATGTAATGATGCAAGTGTTCTTACCAATTGCAATCCGTGGAATACTGCCAAAACATGTGAGATGTGCTATTACCGAGCTATGTTCGTTCTTCAACACAATTTGTAGTAAAGTTCTTGATCCCTTTAAACTTGATGCACTTCAACTCGACGTGATTGTAACTTTATGCAAGTTTGAGATGTATTTTCCACCTTCTTTCTTTGACATAATGGTTCATCTTATTGTCCATCTCGTTCGTGAGATCAAACTTTTGGGTCCAGTTTTTTTAAGGTGGTGTTATCCTTTTGAAAGACACATGGGTGTTTTACAAAACAAGGTGAGGAATCCAGCACAACCCGAGGGGAGTATGATTCAAGGCACTGTGAGCGATGAGATTAGTAACTTTATAGCCGAGTATTTGGCCATGGCAAAGCCTATTGGACTTCCCACCTCTAGACATGAAGGAAGGCTTGAGGGAAAAGGAACAATTGGCTCCAAATCGGTCACACCTCCTCGAGAAAGCCTTCTACAAGCACACTTGTATGTGTTGCATCATATTCCGAAAGTTCATCCTTTTTTGAGTGAGCATTTTGATATATTGCGCGCAAAACATCCTTCTAAAGGGAATAGGGCATTGATGCAGTTGCATAACAAGACGTTTATTAATTGGTTTCATAATCGAGTAATATGCGAAGAACTCAAGGGTGTATCCGAAATTGTTAAGTGGTTAGCTTTTGGTCCTCGTGATGATGTCAACAAATATGAGGGTTACGATGTCAATGGCTTCACATTTTGGACTGAGGGTCAAGACAAGAAGTCATCGTATCTACAGAATAGTGGGGTTTCTATTTTGGCGTCATCTACATTTTACGCGAGTGCGAAGGATCAAGCGCCGGTTGATGCTAAATTGGTATACTACGGGCGGGTACATGAAATATGGGAGCTTGACTACTATACTTTCAATATTGGTCTTTTCAAATGTAAGTGGGTAGATAATAATCGACGATGCATAAAAAATGACGACCCTTGTGGATTCACTCTTGTAGACTTAGCTCGTTTGCGTGATAGTGAGGAGCCATTCATACTAGCCACACAAGCCAAGCAAGTATTCTACATTGTAGACCCGTGTGATAAAAAATGGTCTATTGTTGTACCGGGAAAAAGAAGCATTCTTGGTATAGGTGATGTTGAGGATGAGGAAGAATATGAAGCTTTTGAAGACTCCCCTCCCTTTATCAATCCAATATCAGTGGATCAAGATGATGTAGATGATGTAGATGTTGGTTATATGCGTGTAGATCACACGGAAGGAATACATTTGAATTAAGTGATTCACAAGGTATGAATTTAAAGCTTTTAAAAGTTTTTTTGGCACTTGGTTTGTTTTGCATGAAACTTTGCACAGAACACTTATTTGTTATATATTATTGTGTTGAACGTACGTATTAGAATTGTAAATCATAGTCATATTCTTAATATTACTTAGCTTATGTTCTAATATATTTCTATTCATACTCTTTCAGGTACTGATATATAATGCATCTATTCAGAGACGAAATTGTCCCCGAGATTGAGACCTCGGATAATGAGCATCGTAGTTACGACAGTGAAGAGGACCAAATTGTGAGATTCGAGCGTATGGCTGAAGACGCTCCACCTCTAGACAATGATTTTGAGACTGAAGACGCCCCACCAATGGATGCTCCCACTACCAGTAAGAAAAGAAAAGGGCGAGGTCCTACGAAAAACCTCAAAGTCACGGAACCAATGCATTTGGAATACAATGCATTGGGTCAACCCTGCGGAAAATGGCGTAGGCAATATGGAAAACAAGTGGGCCTATGTATCCGCAAGATTTCCATATTGCACGCATGGAACGAGGTTCCAGAGGGTTTGAAAAACTTTCTATGGAATGATACTGTGGTAAGCAACTTTACTATTTTTACTCATTTAGTTTCATTTTAAAATTAATTTAATTGACAGTAACAAATATAAATTTTTTTTGTAGAATCTTTTCCACATCGAGAGCGATGAGGACAAGAAGAATGTGTTTCTTTCAGCTGTTGCTGAAAGATTCAGAGATTTCAAATCCAAGCTAGTAACTGGCTGGATTACGAAGACCCGTGCCCGTACGACCAAAAAGGTCAAAACGGGAAACGAAGGTGGAGAGCAAGCACCTTCGAAGATGCCCTACGAAATATGGGGTCACATATCGAAGAGGGATTGGGAGGCCTTTGTTGCCAAAAGAACAACTCCCATAGAAGTTGTAAGTATTTCATATTATATTATAGTTTACCAATTTGAATTTAATTCTTTTGATTCAGTCATTAAACTAATACATGACATTCGATTTCTATTGATTAATTAGGAAAAGCGTGGTAAAGCTTCAGATTCTGCAAGCAAAAGGAAGTTTTACCATCGCTTAGGCCAGAAAACGTACGATGAGGTCCGAAAAGAGTGGGTGGATGCGGGTTTATACCCCAATCAAAGTTCATCCACACCCTCATCTACGACTACCTCCGCATCCGTACATACTCTTGCTGGAGATCGGGTGCGTGATTGGTATTGCGGGCTTCATTCCCGAGATGCAAGTGGTAAATTTACCATTAATGATCCGGAAACGAAGAAGGTTGCTGATGCTGTGGTGAGTTTTGAAATTATTAAGTATATTCTTCATTTGTTTTGTATTCTTTGGCTTTGATGTACTTATACTAATTACTATATATGTCACTTTTTATTTGAACAGATGGGCTGGAAGGAAAAAGAAGCTACGGGGGAGTTCACCCCAAAAGGCAATGTTGACGCATTGCATATGGTCTTAGGGAAAGACCACAGTGGGCGGGTAGTCGGAAAAGGAGGCGTCCGCGTGGGGTTACAGAAGGCATTCGGCAAAGAGTGTGTTGCTACTCAATTCCGAACGGCACTGCGGGAAGAAGCAGCAACCCTCCGAGCGGAGATTACGAAGGACATTCTCGCGAAGTTGGCCACCGTGTTGCAAAAGATGGGTGCACCCATTGTGGACTTGGCAAACCTGATTGTCGAGGATCAGGGAAGTCAACATGGGGATTCTAACGCTTTGGTCGAGCCAACACCCGAGCCCATAACCCCCGTAGCACCCCAGCTCTTTACTAATACCCCCGTTGCTCAAAATCCGGAGCCAACTCCGGTGCCAGTGCTACAGGTACATAGTTTTTAAATATATAAGCACTTATTAATTTAAATTGCAACGCGTAATTAAAATTTTATTATGATGCTTATTATACTAAACGACACAATTTTCAGGAGGCGACTCCTTGTTCTCTTTTGCTGCCTCAGTTAGGTGTTGCTAGTGATGGCGACTTAACTGAGGTTGCATATGGTATGGCACAGTCAAATAAAGAGGGCCAAACAGTGCATTCAGTGCCTGTTACAAGTGGCCACATCAGTGTGGCCGTGGAGACTATTGTAAAGGGGTTTGAAGATTTCTCACTCCCAATTCCAATGCCAGCATGGAGCCTTGAGAAACTATCAGACGCCCTAGGTAGTTTCGTCACATGGCCATATGCTTGGGTCCGATTCACTAACATGGTAAGAATCATTTGTACCTTATTTATTTTTATTTTTTTAATTGCATGCTCACACTAATTTAATTTTATAAATTGAAATAGCAAAAGAGTCCAAAGGGATCTTGTAGAGAGGTCGGTTCCTCAGCAAAGGTGTCGACTGGGTCAAAGTCGATGCCAAGCACTCCAATTTTGACTGATGAGGAGCTAAAAGATCTCTCTCAAGATTGCAAATGGCTGCATTATTGTGCATCTCGCATAAGTCAGGAGGACCCAATCATGTTGCCCCTGCTGAAGGAGCAATACTGCTTTTCAGAAGACCCGTATGTAATTATTGGTCCTAGTGACATCGGGCAATTTTTGAGAGGAGAGATGCTGAACGTAGCTCTTTTCCATGTCTACATGAGGTGATGTTCATTATCTTACAAGTTAGGCATTGTTGTTTAATTGTTTTAATGACCGAATTACTAACAAAATTCTCTTATTTGTGAGTTTAGTGCGGTTTACGAGGAGGTAAATTCTTGCGAACCTCCAATAAAAATTGGATGGTTTTGTCCGGAGACGATTTCAGGTAGTAAATGTAGAAATGATCCAGATGTCGTCAGAGCATACATTGAGACTGCTTTGACTAATTCCCTTGCATGTAAACACACATTCATTCTGGCTCCATATTGGGAAGAGTAAGTTTTATTTTTGAAATTGAACTTATCTTTTGATTTTTAAAGTCACCTAATCTCTAATTTGTTGATTTTAAATTTGTGTTTGTAGTTTGCATTGGATACTTTTGATCATATGTCCTTTAATGAACACCGTGCACGTCTTCGACTCATTACAAAAACCTAACAGCCTACCTCGCAACACAAGATTCAAAGCATTGTTGAATGCGTACGTAATATTAATTATTTTACCAATTTGATTTAATTAAGTGTTATATATATATATAAATGGTATTACTTTTCCCATGCGTTTCAGCGCAATGAAAAGAGTGCGTGGACAAATGGGATCTACATCCAGAGCCACATTTCCAAAATGGATAGCAAGAAAGGTACACAAATTCGATTTTATGGGTTTTGTATAGGTTTGGTCAAATGATCATGAAAAGAACACGAAACAACCACAAACACTTAAACAAAATTCTGATCTAGCAAACTGTCGACCAGCCCTCCTTCGGCTCAGCTTCTAGGAGTCCACGGGGATTGTTAGAATGGTTTTAGGACCTTGATAGCTAGATCCAAGTACCAAGATTCCATTTCCACTTTAGCCTAGGTCCTGGATGCATAGGTTTGGTCTCCACGTGTCGTGCAAGGTGGTCTGGTCACTAGTTTGATGCTGTCAATTTCGCGTTTTTATTTGTCAATTTCGCGCGTAAAGTAGGTCAAACATGGTTTGTTATGCACGAAACTTGGTACACAACACTATTTGGCATATATTATTGTGTTGAAATGGTTAGAATTGATAATAATAGTCATATGCTAGAAATTAGAAGTTAAGTTGCGATTTTGTGCGTTTTTAAGCGTTTTTGTCAATTCCGCGCGTAAAGTAGCTCAAACTTGGTTTTGATGCGAAACCGGGGCTGATTAAGGCCTTGGTTATGCAAGGATTAATGTTGTGCGTAAGCTTTGATTAATGACACAGTCAAAAACTACAAATGATCATGAAAAGAACACGAAACAACCACAAACACTTAAACAAAATTCTGATCTAGCAAACTGTCGACCAGCCCTCCTTCGGCTCAGCTTCTAGGAGTCCACGGGGATTGTTAGAATGGTTTTAGGACCTTGATAGCTAGATCCAAGTACCAAGATTCCATTTCCACTTTAGCCTAGGTCCTGGATGCATAGGTTTGGTCTCCACGTGTCGTGCAAGGTGGTCTGGTCACTAGTTTGATGCTGTCAATTTCGCGTTTTTATTTGTCAATTTCGCGCGTAAAGTAGGTCAAACATGGTTTGTTATGCACGAAACTTGGCACACAACACTATTTGGCATATATTATTGTGTTGAAATGGTTAGAATTGATAATAATAGTCATATGCTAGAAATTAGAATTTAAGTTGCGATTTTATGCGTTTTTAAGCGTTTTTGTGAATTTCGCGCGTAAAGTACTCAAACTTGGTTTGTTATGCACGAAACTTGGCACACAACACTATTTGGCATATATTATTGTGTTGAAATGGTTAGAATTGATAATAATAGTCATATGCTAGAAATTAGAAGTTAAGTTGCGATTTTATGCGTTTTTAAGCGTTTTTGTCAATTCCGCGCGTAAAGTAGCTCAAACTTGGTTTTGATGCGAAACCGGGGCTGATTAAGGCCTTGGTTATGCAAGGATTAATGTTGTGCGTAAGCTTTGATTAATGACACAGTCAAAAACTACAAATGATCATGAAAAGAACACGAAACAACCACAAACACTTAAACAAAATTCTGATCTAGCAAACTGTCGACCAGCCCTCCTTCGGCTCAGCTTCTAGGAGTCCACGGGGATTGTTAGAATGGTTTTAGGACCTTGATAGCTAGATCCAAGTACCAAGATTCCATTTCCACTTTAGCCTAGGTCCTGGATGCATAGGTTTGGTCTCCACGTGTCGTGTAAGGTGGTCTGGTCACTAGTTTTATGCTGTCAATTTCGCGTTTTTATTTGTCAATTTCGCGCGTAAAGTAGGTCAAACATGGTTTGTTATGCACGAAACTTGGCACACAACACTATTTGGCATATATTATTGTGTTGAAATGGTTAGAATTGATAATAATAGTCATATGCTAGAAATTAGAAGTTAAGTTGCGATTTTATGCGTTTTTAAGCGTTTTTGTCAATTTCGCGCGTAAAGTAGGTCAAACATGGTTTGTTATGCACGAAACTTGGCACACAACACTATTTGGCATATATTATTGTGTTGAAATGGTTATACTTGATAATAATAGTCATATGCTAGAAATTAGAAGTTAAGTTACGATTTTATGGGTTTTTAAGCGTTTTTGTCAATTTCGCGCGTAAAGTAGGTCAAACATGGTTTGTTATGCACGAAACTTGGCACACAACACTATTTGGCATATATTATTGTGTTGAAATGGTTAGAATTGATAATAATAGTCATATGCTAGAAATTAGAAGTTAAGTTGCGATTTTATGCGTTTTTAAGCGTTTTTGACACTAACTTCTATTTTCTCTTAGTGCTTTCAACAACCTCCTTCTTCCGTTGACTGCGGCTACTACGCGCTGAAGTTTATGGACGATATTATAAATTCCGTGAAGGAATTTGGAGTCGAAAATATAGATGCCGTAAGTATTTGTTACTTTCTTAATTAAATATATTATTGGTAAAATCTAATGTTTCTATATTAATAGCTTTTATTTTAATATTATAATATAGGTTTTAAACAACATTCCGAGGGAAACACGCGCTTTGAGAAGTGAAGAGATGCGCGAATTAAAAGACAAGATTGCCGTGTATCTTGCTAATATTTGTCCTTGATAAATTGTAATTACTATTGATTATTTTTTATAGTTTATTTAATGTATATATATATATATATATATATATATATATATATATATATATATATGTACGTACATATTATATTATATATATATACGAGCGAGAGTTTATTATTACAAAGAGATTAATGTTGATTATCTGTGATTATCATTGGATTAATCACTGTTATTACATTGTAATATTATTGCATTATTATAAGGATTAAACGGAAAAAGAAAAAAAAAAAAAAGACACTTATTGCTGCGGTTTTACCCATGACCGCAGCAAATAACACACATTATTTGCTGCGGTTTTAGCCCATGACCGCAGCAAATAACACCCATTATTTGCTGCGGTTTTAGCCCATGACCGCAGCAAATAATGCCCTTATTTGCTGCGGTTTTGAACCGCAGCATTTAAAGTAGGACATTTTGCTGCTATCACTATTGCTGGGGGCCAAAACCGCAGCAAATAATCGCAAAAAAACCGCAGCAAACGAGGTTTTTTCCACTAGTGAAACCTTATAACCAACCTCACCTACCTATTATAAATTAAACCAATAACCCTTAATTTCATTCACATTATTACTCACACTTCCTTCTTCTTCTACAAATTACTTCCTCCATCTCCCATTTACTTAAAATTCAGTCAAGAAAACGCAAGATTTTGATATTAAAGGTATGAAATTTCATCTCTTTATAATATTGTTCTACCAATTTCAATCCAAATTACACATTTTGCATTTGAAAAAAAAAAATTAATTCTGACCTTAGTTTTTCCGACGATACGAGGGTCACTGGGATACCATCGGCGTGCGACGGCGGCCACCGGAGCCACCGCCGGCCGACACCTTCTCCTTCTTCCTTCTCCCTTTCTTCTTCTCTCTCCTCCTTCCCTTTCTTCTTTCTTTTCGTGGGTTCCTGGAAACTCACCCACTTCTCTTTTTTTTTTTATATATTATGATTATTATTATTATTATTTTTTAACCCTTACAATTTTAAATCTTATAATAAAATGAGTTAACTATGTTATTTAAAACCTTGCTCTTTTATACTACTCTTACAATTTTAAATTACATGTTTAAATTTATTCTTTTTTTTAAATAAAGTATATAAAATAAAAAGGAGTCTTTTAAATTATTTTTGAATGGGTTGATCGGGGTATTAAATTGAGATATAATATTTTCTCGTGTAGACAACGGATTCGTAGACAGAGATTATTAGGAGCGTACGTTGTCTAGGATCGCGTGACAAGGTAATTCTCAATGTCCATCTAATTAGGACTATCCCGTCAGTATTATGTGCTAAGTGATAATTAATGTGTTTAAATGGGTGCATGATTTGATATGACTTTATTTTATATGATGTTATGTTTTATATATTCTCAAATTATATTTACCATTATTTTTGTCTAACTTGAATTTATAATTATTATTTTGATAGAATTTATATTATTATTTTAATATCGAAATTTGATACAATTTATTTGGAAGAGAAATATTTATGATATTAATTCCTATTGCCACCAATTGATGTTAGAATGGTGATTTGAAAAATGAGATTTCAGTTGGATATTCCTGAGATATATATTTATTGGGAAAATTTATGATCATAAAATAAATTGTATAATGAATGTTTGTGTGCTCGCGACTAATTATTAAAATATATTAAATCACGTAAAGTGTAACATGAGGGAAACGAAGCTCTTATATTTGTTGTGATCCAAGTATAAGGGTGATGAACAGGTTGTCCTGTTTGGTTAGTATAGCTGCCGACAGGTATTATTATTTCTGATACTTGATACGATGTTTGGTCTTCCTTCTATTTGTTGTGATCCAAGTAGAAGGGGTGTGCACACTAGGGTTCTCTGAGACTACTCTGCTGGCCTTGAATTATTTGGGGTGACGACCTCTTGATGAAGTAGATATAGGGGTAAAGCCTCGGCCTACTGGTGTTCTCGTTCCCTCAAATTAAAAATTGATTATGTGTTTGTCATTATTAATTATCAATTTAATAAATTGGTTTATGTGATATTATATATATTGTTTTCTTAAATTGTTTTCTTTTAAACTCAGTTATATATTATTTTCTAAAATTATTTTCAATTTGATTATATTTTTATTTTCTTAATTCATTTTCAAACTTAATCGTCTTACGGGATGGAGTTGGAATTACTCAATTTTCTGATTTTGGGAGTTTTTCCCTTGTTTTTCTTGCATTCTTATGTTGCAGGTTATTGATTGCATGGGAATCGTGGAGTGAGGATCACCTAGAAACATAGCTTTTGTTAGAGTCGTATTTCAGTTTAAATTTTACCTTAGGTTGTTTAAATTTTATATGGACACAAATTACGTTTCAGTCTTTTCTTATGTTGTAAGACCCTTTGTTGGATTTAAAATTATTAAGTTATTTCTTAGTCGTTAAGCCTTACATTTATTTTATTAGAAATAGATGTGGCGGTAACACTCCCATGAGTAGGTTTTGGCTCATGTTTTTCATTAAGGTGTTTTCAAAAGTCCGACCTATTCTGAGGGTGTTACAACAGCAAAAAAAAAAAATAACAACTCCGCGGCACACGGAGCACCTCCTGAAGCAGCAAAAACAAAAAAAAAAATAACTATTTGCTGCGGTTTTGAAGCTGACCGCAGCAAATACTCCCCTTTATTTGCTCCGGTTAAGGGTTGACCGCAGCAAATAATACCCTTTTTTGCTGCGGTTTTTAACCGCAGCATTTAAAATAGCTATTTGCTGCTATCACTATTGCTTGGGGCCAAAACCGCAGCAAATAATAACCAAAAAACCGCAGCAAATGAGGTTTTTTCCACTAGTGATAGGATCATTAAGTGCAAGATTGTCGATCAAATACACCTAAAAGGGTGAATAGAACAGATTTAGATGGTCATACAAATTGATAAATCCCAATCATGAAATATGCAATTAGATAGTAGTATCGGATTAAACTCCATTAGTGTGTATCATTACCATATTACTCCAATTGTATATGTAAAATATTTGTCACAAGTAATTCTGATACAAAACTGTTTGGGAAGATTAAATTAGTGCTAATTTGGGAGGAATTATTAAGATTAACTATGATCTGACAACATTCATCTGGGAGGATTGAAAAGGCATTGAACGTACGTTGTAGTATTAGTGCATGGGAGGGTCACGTGCGTTTGGAAGACACTTGTCCATTATTAGAGATCATTATGAACTAGTGGGACACGTGTTAATAAAAGAGGGAAAAAGCACCATAAAAAATATAAAGGAAAAATCACCTAGGTAAAAAGGAACTTGACACGTCTAAGACAACTACAGTGGCATATAAGAGAATTTTGGGGATTGATGATATAGTAGAAGAATGTTCCATATGTACGAGGATAAGACTATAAATGCACATCAAGGAGCTCATAAATAAGGAAATTAATTTTTAAACTAAAGATGACTGCTAAGAGAGAAACGAACTCTAAGTAATTTATTGCACACATTTTAATAAAACAATAATTTTGATTCGAACCTCTTTATTTAGAAATCGTAATTGTATTTTTTTTAATATAAATATATGTTAATATTTAAATTCGTATATGAAAGGACTTTATTAAAACTATTTCTAAATTAATTTAACATAATTATAAAATCCCCAAAAGTTATTAAAATATTAATTAATGACGTCAGAAAATCTCGGGGTGTTACAGGGGCCCTTAAGCCCGGACCATTTTTTTTAATAGAAATCATTATTATGTTCATTGATCAATCATACAATACTATAACGGCCCATTTGGTACATAGTATTAGAGGGCGGTAATGGTAATAAAATTAAGTAATAAAAAATTTGGTTGTTTGGATGCCTTCAATGGTAATGGATGGTAATAAAATAAGGTAATGAAATTACCAAAAAGGGTCATTTTTATTACCATCAAACAACCTAGTATTAGGCTGTAATGGTAATGAAGTATTACTGTGGTAATAAAATAAGGTAATGTTGTTTCGAGCTGAAGAAAAAAAATAATGAAGAAAAAAAGGTATTGTATGTAATTATCAAAAAAATATTATTATTAAAAAAAGAATCATTAGATAGAATAATTTAGATACAATAATGCTTTTAGATACAAATATACAATAATGAAACCATTTTTTATTACTAACAACCAAATGAAATTAATGGAATATTATCTTTCATTACCATTCTTTAGTCATGCACACCAAACAAAAGAATCTTCATTACCAATTCTCATATCCATTCCTTCATTACTATTGTCATTACAACATTTCATTCCCATTACTTCATCACCATCAACCAAACGGGCCGTAAACGTCTTGAAAAATTCCAAGTGTCATCTTCTAAAAAGGCATGACAATCATACATCATATCATATCATACAATACTATAAAAGTCTTAGAAAATTCCAAGTGTCATCTTCTAAAGAGGCATAGCAATCATATCATACAATCATACAATACTATAAAAGTCTTGAAAAATTCCAAGTGTCACCTTCTAAAGAGGCATGAAAAATGGAAAAATATTATTGAATGCGAAATGATTATATGTCATATTGACTAATTTTTATTTAGTAACAGTATGACTAAATATGGTAAATGAATTGAAACATATAAGAACAATCATACAATACTATAAATGTCTTGAAAAATTCCAAATGTCATATTCTAAAGAGGCGTGACAAATGGAAAAATATCATTGAATGCAAAATAATTACACGTCATATTGATTAATTTTTATTTAGTAACAGTATGACTAAAAATGGTAAATAAATTGAAACATATAAGAACAATTAATTAAGAATATATATATAGTAAAATTTTTGACTTAATGCATGTCTTGGGAGGGGAAATAGGATCAAAAGATTATGTAAAGTTAATAATAGTTGATTACATGACAATATTTATCTAATCTAGAATCTATTTTTTTTTAAGTTTGGAGCAAAATTAGGTAAAGTATTTGTATGAAATACTATAGTAATTCTATTTAGTTAACTTAGAATTTAATATGTTCAATTGAATGAAAAAAAGTTATGCATCAGGTAAATAATTAAAAAAAACGCCTGTAATTATGTTTTGATTCAAAAAGGCATGTATTTGATAAATTTAATAACGATATTATACAGTACTTACATTACTATTTGAAACTGTTTTTTTTATATATATTTCACACCAAGAAATTTGTAGATTACACGAGTTTCTATACTAGTTTATAATAATTAAATTGTAAAATTTAATAATTCCCATTGGCATTATAATTTATAATAACTGTACTTGTAGTAGAGCTCGTTTTTTCTATTTATAATGTCCGTTTTCGGTTTTTATTAGGCCGTTTATAGCCTGCTCCAATTTAATTGTAGGAAAGTCCGTTTTCAGCTCGACCCATTTTCAATCTAGTCCTTGCAAAACCATTACAAAAATGGGCCGAATAAGGACTCAAAATGAAAACCCGACTCGTTTAACAAAAATTTGAAAAAAATAAGATTATTTAACAACTTAATTCCAAAAATAAGCTCCGTGAAAACTTATTTCCCAAAATAAGCGTCCGTACATCCAAGCCTAGGTTCGGCAAGAGTCGCTGTTAGTAACAGCGAAAGAGAAAAAAATAAATAAAAGCCCAAAGTCGCTGTTACTAACAGCGACTTAAAAAAAAAATTAAAAGCCCAAAGTCGCTGTTACTAACAGCGACTTAAAAAAAAAAATTTTTTTTAGGTCGCTGTTAGTAACAGCGACTTAATGCGTTTTAAGTTTCAGCTCACCTCAAAGTCGCTGTTACTGGGTGGTTAAGGTTTTTTATTAAATGTTTACTGTTCTAGTACACTAATAAACCATGCATGTCTGCATTTCTAAAATTGTTCATTTTATCTTTCAGGTTGTCTGATATATGAAATCTTTGCTGGTATGAAGCTTAACAAGACAGAAGAACTCCGAAATACTTCTTCAATTCCAAAGGTATCACATATTTTCTATGTATGATGTCGTTTTATGTTATAGTCAAATTCTTTAAAATAGCTACAGAATTTAATTGTTAGTAAGCACGATTTTCTTACATATGCAAAATTATGATGAATTGGCTACTTGGTCCTCAAGATGACAACAATTCTTTTTGTATGTCTTTTTATTATTGTTCTTTCAGTCGTTGCTTCCAGACTATCAGAGATTATTGAGTTCTATGCCGTCTTAGAGATTAAATACTTCCAAGCTTATTGAAAATAGTGGTAAGTTTTGAAAAGTTTCTAATACCAAGGTTATGATTTCTCTGATCCTTTTACTTTATTCAAGGAGGGATTACACATCTCATTCTCTCCATATGCAATCCTAGAATTCTATCTATTAGACAAGTTCATTCATGCCGATACAAGCATGTACAAATGGCCCCATCTTAGTATTTCCCTTTGTATTGTCAAAAATGTAGGTTACGCTGCTGCACAAACTTGGTCATGTCAAATGGGACATGTTGCTGTTACTAACAGCGACTTTGGGCTTTTAATTTTTTTTTAAGTCGCTGTTAGTAACAGCGACTTTAGGCTTTTAATTTTTTTTTTTTTGTCTCTTTCGCTGTTACTAACAGCGACTCTTGCCGAACCTAGGCTTGGATGTACGGACGCTTATTTTGGAAAATAAGTTTTCACGGAGCTTATTTTTGGAATTAAGTTGTTAAATAATCTTATTTTTTTCAAATTTTCCTCGTTTAACACCCCTGGTGGTGAGGGGAGGGAGAGAGGGCTTAGGCATTTTTTTAGCTTTTAACTAGTAATATTTCAACACGTAGCAATATACTCCCTCCGTTCTTTTACGTTTGTCCACCTTACTATAACGGGTAGTTTCAAAAGTTTGTCCTTGGAATAATTTCCATTTTTGAAAATCTTTTTTCCCTAATATACTCTCATTTCTCTCTCTCATTCCCTTATTTCTCTAGTATATTCACTCTCTCACTCATTTTTTTGTTCTTTAAATTTTGTTTTATTTTAATTTTTTTTCTCTCATACTTTCAATACAATCATTACTTTACACTACTATTTAATTAAAATAATACCTACTACAATAAAAGATTCTGCTTTTCTCAATAAGTGTAAAAAACTCAAATTGGTCAAACTTCAAAGATCGAACGGAGTAACTTTTTTTTATGAAAACCGGTAACATGAGTGACAACATCTTTAAAAGAAAATTAAGGCCCAAAAGTAAAATTTTTTAAAAGTAAAATTTTCTAATTTAAACATCTTAAAAAAAATTCTAATTTAAATGATTCAAAAAATTATAGCCGTTACAAAAAATTAAAGTTCATTTGAGTGGCCGGCTTCTACTGTAAAATTTTGAAATATGAGCAAAGAAATAGAAATAGCCGTTAAAGATTTCGTCTCCTCTTTTCTCTCCCTCTCATACACACAAGCTTTCTGCTTTCTCTCATACTCTATTCAATTTGCAAGCTTTTTCTTTCTATCTAAATCTTTGAGGAACCCTAATTTTTGAGTGCAGATTTCTTCAATCGACTGCCAGCGTACTTGATTTGAAGAAAAAAAAAATGGATGGTAATACAACTTCAAATTTTCATTTGATTTTGTTTTGGTTTCCTATCCTTGATTCTTTGATATATTCAATTTTTTCGTTTGTTTTCTTTTTTAGATCAAATCGCAGAAAATGTCCGAGAAAATTGCAACGAAAACGCATTTATTGAATGGGAAATTGATACACCTTCTGGACGACACGGTAACAATCAATAGTCTTCAATTTAATTTGTTGTTTGTTTTGATTTTCTTACTTTTTTCTTTTCCTTTTGTTATTTTTTGCTTTCATTTAAGTTATTGGAGTAAAATGTAAAACCTTAGAATTACTGTGGGATTCTTGAACTCCCTTTGTGAATGTAGGTATGGCTGGGATTTACATTTTCTTGATCGTTTTACGATGTCAATCGTTGATAATCAGTTCTGAATTGCAACGATTCAATGTAGGAATTTTTCTAGTTTGTGAAAATTTGCTGCTTGACTTTCTTGAAGTGACGAATTCTCCCATGTTAGGTTAGTTCTGTCAGCGAAAAATAGTCATCATATGAATTAGGTCTTTCTCCAAAATAGTCCAAATAACCTAAAATTCTCTTCTTGTGATTTTACAAATGGCTGGGCCGAGTGAATTAAGTATCAGTTATTAGGATCTTTTCAGAAAAAGCTAAAACAAAATAAAATATTACTACCATTAATCATTGAATATGATCTAGTATTCCATTATTTCTGCCATTAGTTGTGATCTTGTATTTCAAAGTGTTGCTAATTGTTTGGATGAAAATTGATGAACTGGAAAGGGATCAAATTGTCATGTTGCTGTATTTAGCACTGAATTTAACAATGTTATGTGCTTTCAGAAAAAGTAGAAGAAAGTGAAAGTTCAATTGATGCAAGTTTGTTCTCCATTGAGTCCCAAGGATTATCAGTTGATGAGGAGCCTCAGCTTCCAATTCTAAAGAAACTCAGTGACCTTAGTGACAAAATTCAGGTGAACTTGATGGGACTATTGTTGCTCTCCCTGTGACATAGCTTGCTTATTATGGGGTAACTTAGTATGGTTCTGTGTTTCAGATCTTGAGAAAAGAGCATACTGTTCTTACTAATGAAGTAAAGGATATAACAAGCAAACAATTTCCTGGATTTGAAGTTGTGAATACACTTCAGCACCTCAGTATGTCACCCTTTTTCCTCCTCTACTTCATTCACTCAAATATTATTTTTGTGCTGTTCAACTTCTAAATGGGTGTTTATTTGTTCATCAGGTGTGGAGCATGAGGATTTAAAGAAGAAATACACGGCAGAGTGTGAGCTTCTAAAGAAAAAGTATGTTGAAGAATATACTGAAAGAAAGAGGCTCTACAATGAAGTTATCGAGCTCAAAGGCAATATTAGGGTCTTTTGTAGATGTAGACCATTGAATCAAGAGGAAGTTGCAAAAGGGTCGACTTCTGTCATTGAAATTCCCTCATCCCAAGACCATGACTTGAATGTAATTTGTGCTGATTCTTCAAAGAAACAGTTCAAATTTGACCATGTGTTCGGGCCACAAGATGGCCAAGGTAATCTGATCACTTTGATTACTTTTTTTCATCAATGAATCTTTATCTTGCAATGTACAAATCACTGGTGTTTTGACATTGATTTTGAATTTACAGAAGACGTGTTTGCACAAACATCCCCAATTGTCACCTCTGTGTTGGATGGCTTCAATGTTTGCATTTTCGCATATGGACAAACGGGAACTGGAAAGACTTTTACCATGGAAGGCATACCTGGTAATAGAGGTGTCAACTATAGGACTTTGGAGGAGTTATTCAGAGTTGCTAATCAGAAAAGTGGTACCATGAAATACGAGTTTCTTGTCAGCATGTTGGAGGTCTACAATGAAAAAATAAGGGACCTTTTGGTTGAGAATTCCAGTGAACCACCAAAGAAGTAAGTACTTCTAAGCTTTTACAGCATCAAATTGTGCGTCATTTTGTTACACGATGTCTAGGGAGACAACCACAACACACAACATACCATTACTAAGTGGCTCTCACCTAGGCGGGGTTTGAGGGGTCGTACGCAATCTTACCGTTATTAGTGATAACAAAGTTGTTTCTCATTGAACCTTGGTAGCAAACATCATTTGCGACTTCACAATATACATAAATATAAGTGCACATGATTTAGTGTGCAATTTTAATGTAGACCATTATAATGTGAAACCAAAGAACTATAGATCTTTGGCCCCATCCAAACAAGAGACTTAACACAATGTCTTGGGAGAGTAGCTTAAATAATAGAGATGACTATTTTTTTAATGCAGAGACTTGTCTTGGGAGAGTCGCTTAAATAATAGGGATGACTATGGAAACCTTACTTATCCGTGTTTAAGGGTTTAAATTGTGCGCTTTGTTCATTCAGGTTGGAAATAAAACAAGCTCCAGAGGGGACACAAGAAATTCCTGGACTGTTTGAAGCTCGAGTTCATGGTACAGAAGAAGTATGGGAATTACTGAAGACAGGGAACCGAGTTAGATCTGTTGGATCAACCAATGCAAATGAATTCAGTAGCCGTTCCCATTGGTAAATTTTCTGTTACAGTTGAATTTTATCTGTTTAAATGCATTTGTGCTCTACATCACTCTCTTTTTCCTAGAAAATATATTTTGGTTTTGGTTAACTGCTTATATAATACTGGCAAATACAAAGATGAGTGAGAAATGGAACAAGCATTACTGCATAATTGATTTTTTTTTGAATGTGCTTTAGCTTGGTGCGGGTGACTGTGAAAGGGGAAAATATGGTAAATGGACAAAGGACAAAGAGTAATCTTTGGTTGGTAGACTTGGCTGGAAGTGAACGTGTTGGAAGGATTGAGGTTGAAGGTGAAAGACTCAAGGAATCCCAATTCATAAACAAATCGTTATCAGCTCTTGGTGATGTCATCTCTGCCCTTGCAACTAAAACAGCGCATGTTCCATACAGGTTTAGTACATGTTTTCACATGCAGAGTTTTTAAAATCTTGAATCGATGAGACCAAGTAGACTTAACATATGTCTTATTTTCTTGTTGATAACTTCCAGGAACTCAAAGCTCACCCACATGTTGCAAAGCTCTCTAGGTATGTTACTTACTTCAAAGTTAGCCTAGTACTTGGCTCTCCGTCACTGAAGTATGTTCATGGTGAACTCAGATATCCCTTTAAACTCTAATTTATTAACCATCTCTCAATTCACTGGCAATGTAGGCGGAGATTGCAAGACCCTGATGTTCGTCCAGATTAGTCCCAGTGATGCAGACTTGGGGGAGACTCTGTGCTCCCTGAACTTTGCAAGTCGAGTCAAGGGGATCGAGTATGGTCCTGCCCGCAAGCAGGCAGACATGTCTGAACTCCTCAAGTATAAACATCTGGTGTGTTTCTTGAATGCCATTTTGCCTGGTATTGTCAATTCAATTTTACCCAAGCTTATATTTGTATTAATCTTATCAGGCTGAAAAGTTAAAGCACGATGAGAAGGAAACAAAGAAACTACAGGATAGTGTACAATCATTGCAGCTAAGGCTTTCTACTAGAGAGCATCTATGTAGAAGTCTTCAGGAGAAGGTACTGTCTTTTGCTTTCAGAGTCAATTTTAATTCTTAAGATAAAAAAATGTTTGAAGTCCTAATATCTCTTCCAACAGGTGCGAGATCTTGAGAATCAACTGGCAGAGGAGAGGGAAACTAGACAGAAACAAGAAAGTGGAGCAATAGCTGCTGCAAGACAACCAAGACAAACACTCAAGACTGTGGCCGAGAAGAAGCCTCCACTAGGTCCTTCAAACAAGAGGATGCCACTGCGAGGAATTTCCAATTTCCTACCCTCACGAACACCCGTACCATCCAAGAGACAATCAAACATGTCTTGTCGTCTTCCAAGTTCATTCGATGGTAAAGAAAACGTGTCCACTGGGTCAAATGCAAGAACTACAAGGGGTCCACGAAGGGTGTCCATTGCTTTGAGACCGTCCAATGAAACAGTGGCGCATGCTTTACAACCCAAACGAAGGGTCTCCATAGCTACATTTCGCCCTGACCCAAATTTGCACCATACCAGCACCCCTAAACGTGAGAGTACGTTAGTACCAAGGCTCTCTTTTCTGAAGGAGACGTCAAGAGCAAGACGTTTTTCAAAGGTGTTTTCTCCTCTACCAGAGAGAAGAGGTGTAACAAGTTCCATAACAGAAGCAACACCTATGAGCAGTGGGAGGTTTATGGCAAGCCCACGGAGGGCATCCATTGCTGTCAGACCATCCAATGAGACAGTGGCGCATGGTTTACAACCTAGAAGAAGGGTCTCCACAGCTCCACTTCATCCTGAGCAAGATTTGCACCACACCAGCACCGCTAAACTCGAAAGCACATTATTACCAAGACCCTCTTTTCTCAAGGAAACATCGACTGCAACGCGTTTTGCAAAGATGTTTTCTCCTCTAACAGAGAAAAGAACTCCGATAAGTTCCTCAATAGAACAAACACCTATGAGCAGCAGGAGGTTTATGGCAAGCCCACCTACACATCAGGTCGGTTCGTGGAGGCCAAAGCACCCAACTGTTGTTGCCCTGCAGAAAAAACCGGTCATTTGGAGTCCACTCAAGTTGCGAGGCTTGAGAAACGTCAGGAAATCTATTGTATGATCATGTTAAATTTAGTGTGGAAACTGATCAATACAGATTCAAGCTTTACAAATCCTTAGTTCCCTTCAATTCTTTGTTAGATGGATGTTCTGATCTCACTTCTTGTGTATGTAATTGAAAGTCGACTATTTTTTTTTATTATATTGGTAAAGTTTTTCTTTTGCAAATTTAGCCAAATGAGGAGCTTTTTTTGTTATACATTATCATTTTTCTTATCACCTAATAAATAATACTACCTCTTATTCAACCCATTAGTCTCATTTAGTTTTTCACACTTGTCGAGGCAACATTTTAACATTTAATATCTCTAAATTCTTAATTAAAAATTATAAAAATTAATATTAACAATCTTTATATTGAGACGAATTAAACAAGATCTTACATGACTATGATTTTAACTTATAGACTAAGAATAAAATACAAATTAAGAGTGATAAGTGAATAGTGAAAAAAATAAGTGGGACTAATGGATAGAATAGGAGGGTATGTTGAAAAGAGTTCAATTAAAAAAACAAACTAAAAAAATAGGTATAATATAATATATATTTGGATGCGTGATTTGATGATAAATTCTATATTTTATGCTATAATAGGTCATATAATTAATACTTCTATAATTAAAAGCTTAAATTATATTCTAGTTACTATATAAAATTCATTTTATCCGTACTAAATCATAACGAATGCATCGGGAACGTTTGTTAGCAAGATCCTAATTATAATACACTTTAATGTACAAAAAGTTTGCAAGATCCTAATTAGTTAGCAAGATCCTAACTAATATTCATACAAAAAGTTTGCAAAGGTGATATCTTATGTGATTATAAAATAAAGAATTTATGAATATAAAATATAAATAATTACATATTTTTTTGAAAAAAAAGTCTGGAACTACAATTTGTATGTCCAATTTACAATTTGTTGACATCAAAGAGACAAAATCAAATCAAATTAAATTAAATTAAGTTATATTGTCTAGGATCCTTGATATGAATCTTCCAATGACCATTAGAAAGATGTACCTTTGTAGCATTAGCTTTTCTATTGCGCATAGCTCTATCTTGTTTCCTTGTCATCCCACAATATGTTTGCAAGTTTTTAGGCATTGTATCATAAACTTGCCACCACTTAGCATGAGCATCATCACTTGCATAAGGATGATAATCTTCTCTATCCCAATTACAATCATAATCTCTAAAACATAACCATGGTTTTGTCCCTAACAAGTGGATTGTGTAAATATCCTTAGGAACAAGTCTATCTTTATCATCTTTTTCAAAAAACTTCAAGAAATTGATGTGCAATGTTAGTCTATGCCACCAAGTTATTACTTCGTTTAGATATCCTTGGTCTCCACCGTTATATGACTTAAGGTTGTAACGTTTAGCCATAAGATTGTCGAAAAAACACTTAGATGGTTCGAGTAGCATGATTCCTGAGTTGAAAATCCACTTATCATTAGGTGCAGCCGAGAGTTGTGGATAGTTGAAGAAATGATCAATGTTACGTAGGACTATAAAATCAGAATCGATAAACATAAGTTTGTCATACTCGACTAATTGCCATATTCTTAGCTTGCTATAATTCCACTTGTTATAGGCATCGGCCTCAGCATTAGGGCTCTTGATTCTATGAATTCGTTTTATTTTCCATCCCACGGCTTGAAGCCCTAAGATGGAGTGACTAGAAATGGTATGGTCCGCAAGGAGGACTAGGTCCTTCGTTGTATTGGTTCGACGTATGCTATGTGCTAATGCGATGGCTCCACACACATAGTCTTCGGATGAATGTAAGATCGTTACAAAGGCTTCTTTTGCTTTGTATGTAATTGGAGCTCTTGTTAAACTCTGAATTTTCTCATTGCCTTGCAATTGTCGACTACCTACACATTTAATAAATTAGTTAACAAAATACAATATAAAGTTAGTTGCATTTTTAAATGAAAAAAATATTAAAAAAATTGACATAAAATATATTAACATTTTCATAGGTATCTCTATGATGTGATTTTAGGTTGTTATGAGCTCATTCAAATATTTTAGTTAGTTGAAGTACAATAGGTCCAAAATTTATGTGGTCCCTTCATAGACAAAATGACCTCTAAAATAAAGGGTATCATTGTATTATCTTAAGGGAATGTCAACCTCCATTACTCATAATAATGATATGTTTGGATTATTTTATATAGAAGTTTGGTATGGTCTAGATTAATGTGTAACAAGCACGATAGTGATGTTCATGCTTTAAAATATTTCGATTTGAAGTCATAAAACGTTGTATGGGTGCAATAAAGGGGTATTTGGTTTAGAAAAAAGTATATATATTTTTCTTATTTTATTTTCATTTTCATTGGAAAAAATGGAATTGGAAATTTGGGCGAAAATGGTATTTAATTCCCTCGTAAAATATTTTTCTTTAGAATTAGTATTTAGTTTCTTCGGTAATTCATTCTCCGTATTTCATTTCCTCTTATATAAAAATTAATTATAATTAAATTTGTTAATATTTCTCTGGAACCAAACGACTTATGAAGAAAAAACAAATAAAAAGAGCATCCTACCTTATTGATTTTGAAATAGTCTTATTGTTAGCATGTTGTTGTTATCTTTATTTTAGACAATGTAGCGAATTTAAAGTGACAAAATAATTTATTAATTAGTTTATATATATAATTATGGATGGTTTACTTCTTAATTGTGTTTAATTTGTGAGACCCATTTCTCTCATATATTGTATGTGACAATTGTAGATTATTTTAATTTTGGTGATGTTGATCTGAAATTTCACGATTTATGCCAATTATATAAATAACAATTAAAATATTTTAGATTTCATTATTGCTTTAATAGTTAATATTGAGGGGCTTTATATAATTAGAAATGGATCAGGAATAATAAAGATATAACTTGTTGGACCAATTCTTATTTGGCTTTATTTTTTTATTATTTAAATTTATATTAAATTATTCGTTGCTTATAGATTAAGATTTCAATCATCAATAAAATAATTTACATTTACATTAGTATTTTTAGGTTCCATTCCATCAATTTAAACATATTAATTATTAATCGTATATATTAATTTTATGACAAATCATAAAACTAATTATCATGCAAAAAAAACTTCTAATAATTATATTTTGAAAATCATATGACCTACGTACTAACCCCAACCAACAATCATACATGTCAACATGTAATGAATATATACATGATACCAACCATCAACCTTCCTATTAGTTGGTCTCAAAGTCAATCACATAATAAAAAATCAATCATTATAATAAATTAAATTTATTTACGTGTATCAATAAATATTAAGTCATTTAATAATTTTAACAATTAACTCTAAAGCTGTAAAAAAAATCATATTTCATACAAGTTATATCAACATTTAGATTAAGCAATTATAATAGTTGACTTTAAAATTCAATCATTATAAACCCTAACCTGAAGTTTGAGCATGAAGTTGAGGAAGAGCACAACTTCCAAAAGGCATCTTAATCATCTCTTTTAACTTGTCTAGATTTGGTTTATACACCCAATAATCTCCTTTATGCAATATCAAATCTTCACACCTAAATAGCTCAATCATTGGTTCACATTTTCCAATAAACACAACACACACATCCTTTTCTTGGCTATTACTAATCCCATTCTCAACAACAAGATTAGCTATTGCAAGGCTTATTTGTAGCCTATGCACATCTCTAATCCCCTCCTTCATGTTCTTCTCCACCTTTACTTCTGTGCACGGCAAATTTGCCACCACTACATCGAGTCCAGAGTATCTCCCAGGCTCCGGCATGGGAATCTCTGGGCAAAAACCTTGAGGCAAAGTCTCATCTATCCACTCTGGGAAAAGATTTTCCCATGTGATATTAGATGAGACTGGCTTAAGATTTATAGTTACAGTCTGTGCAGACCCACCTAAATTGTTTAGGTGGGACTGTTCGGAATCATCAAAGTTGATTAAACCCACTTTTAAGGGTTGATCAGGTCTTATATGTGACTCGAGGATGACCTTAAGCCATTTAGGTGGTTCGACATTATTTGAATGAGGCGAAGATGGTTGTATTTGAAGATGTTCAACATAGGCAAATTGAGGAGTTGAGAAGAACAAAGTGCTAAGCAACACAAGGGGGAAGAAAATAATGAGGAAGGAAAGGGAAAAAATTATGAGTTTTCTTTTGGTGGTTGAAGAATAAGGCTTAATGGATGCCATGCATGTATGTTGGATGAAATATGGATTTATCTCTAGTTTTGAATTAGCTAATAAATACTTATATTTGTAATAGGTCAACTAGTCAAGGGCAATTTTTATTTTTATTTATTTATTTATTTTTATTAATTTCTTTTAGGGACATTAGAGGAATAAAGTTGGTGTGTGTATAGTATATGACATAAATATATAGCTAGCTAGTATACATTCATTGTGCATTGTTGCACGTCGTATAATTCAAGTAGTTGAAATTTTGGGTTCTATGTTAGTTCCTTTTTATTATATTATATAATTGTACATTATATATTATATTGTATTTAATTGAGGTGATTTTTTTAATTGAAATTATGCTCTAATCAAAGCTCAACTACCAATTGTGGATGATTGAAACAGATGTATAAACAGACTAATTAATAATCAAATTTACAATATGCCCTCCATTTTTAAGTTTACAAAACCTTACTAATTTAACCATGCAATATATAATTGCATATAGAAATTTTTAAAAACACATCATTTGTACGCAATCTATTTTTTCATTCAAGTAAGTTAGAGAATTATTTGGGAGAATGTAAAGAGAATTTATCTTTTCTATAAGTAGCCAGTGAAAATTGAGCTTTTATCATAAAAGAAATTGCTAACGAAATAACGAATGTTTTATGGCTCTGTAAATTTGATGAATAAACTTGGCTTTCCCAAATAAACGCATCTAACTTTAATGTGAAATAAAGGCAACAAATTTAGCATTTTAAAAACCCAAATTCAATGTAATCGCATAAAACATTTTGAGGTGGATCGAAATTTTATAAATGAGAATCTTACAGGCAAAATTATCAATTAGATTTTTGTTATAACAGTACATATTGATAATTCGAGATTTTGTAAAAACATACTCTCTCTGTTCCAACAGATTTGAAGCAAAGAGAAATTGTAGAGTTTTTAAAAAATCGATAATAAATGAAGAGAGCGAATGAATTGTTGAATGAAATCAAAAAAGAGTTAAAATGTATAGATGAGATTAAAAAAATTGATAAACTATTATCCAAAAATAGATTTGATACAAAGTGAATAGAACGAACCAAAATATCAATTGATGTAAAATAAATAGAATAAATAGGTGTTGTTGATTTGAGATTCTTAATTTTTTATTGAATAAATTTTAATTTTTCTGCAAATTCATTTCTTGAATCTTGAATAGATGTTTAAATTGGGCGATTGTGTACTCTGGTATGTGAATTTAAAAAAATTAAACATTTTATAAATACAAAAATTAAAAAGATAAGCATGGAAAAGGAGAAAAGAGGCTTGTAAAATTACAATATAGACATTAATTTAGAATATATAAAAGATTCAATTGAATTCATTCAATTACTAATGAAAAAAAAAGATTTAAGTTAAATTGAAACAAAAAGTGGAATTTTTGAAAAAACATGTACATGTAAGATTTTTAAAAACAACACATAATGATCACAAATTCTTGTGTGAGACAGTCTCACCTTGAGACATTGTTATAGAGCCTATAATGACGAATCACAAACATCTGAATAATTTAGTGCACAAAGAGCATGATCCAACAAATTTGAAGTTGCAGGACACAAACCTTACCATACCAAGTAGATCGAGTACAATCCCGGATCGTTAACTTCCATCAAAAATTGCGTCTAATAATTGAACATTAAAAACCCATTGCCATGGCAATACAAAATGTCATCAAATCAAAAGCATTTCTCTACTTAACAATGCAAAATAACATCTTTTGGCAAAAATTTTATTGCACTGATTGTGCACCAAACCAGTACCCATTTGGCATTTAGAGCAACTATACACTACCATAAAACCCAGCATCCAAAATGTAGAAATTGAAAGCCTATAGATAAGATTTTCACCTACTATAAAATGGGTGGTCTACAAATGTCAGATATAAGGCACCCATACGCGGGCACAAATATGGTAAGGAGGGAAAAATATGACATGAAATGGATTTTCATATCTATTTGCTCAGTTGGAATTTCTCCTTGCTGCGTAAATTCGGTAAGCCGCTAATCCAGCAAGGGCAACAACAGCTCCAACTGTAAAAGAAAGAATTATAATCACTACATTAGTTAAAAATGAACACATCAGGGGGAACACAAATGAAATAAACGGCTGACTCATTTACAAGAGCAAACCCTGATAGGAGATATCATTAAAACGAAAGTGAATCTAATTAGTCAGAAATCTTCAAGAGGATTGTATAATTACATATTTCAAACTCCACACAGTATTTAAGATACTAAAAGGACAGTATAACGGTTCTTCTGGATCTGGACGATATGGTGTCAAATATTAATGTCAGCTTTTTCTAATGGATCTCCTATAGCTAGTTACTGGGAAAACAATCCATTAAAATTGATTACTCAAAGAAAAAATATATAATATGGAAAATTCAAGGCCAAAAAATGTTTCACAACATATACTCATTGCTGCCTAAACCCTATTATATTCCCAAAAAAACATATGCATGTAATTGGGACTTCCTCAAAGGGCAGCACAGGAACTTGTTCCACAATAAATCCTACTGTACTAATACTAAATTTTTTTAAAAAAACTGTGCTAAATTTTTATGTTCTATGGCTGCCAAAATCAATGCCCTATATTGGAGAACAAAACAGTTCATCTAAAAATAAATTCTTCAAGAAAAAAGGCCTCGTCTCAGGAGAACAAAACATTGATATACTACCTGAAACAACAGTAACAGAGCTTTTGACAAGACGGTGATATTGTTTTCTGCTTCTTCCGACTTCAGTCTCAGGAATGCTCAAATGAGGATTCTCTGCCGAACCCACAACTCTACGGAATATGTTGTTGAAGTCCCCTAATTTGGCACTGATAGGCACCGGGGCATCAATACCCATATCTTGGCTAACCTGTAGAGTAAAAAAAAAAAAAAAGACAAATGGCTTGTTTATGAGTCATCTTACTAACAAATACAATCTTATTTTTCCAAAATGTATACAACAAGATTGTGAAAGGATAGTTTCCAATGCCCCAAACCTCAATATTAAAAGGGCATACAGGCATATCAACTGCAGGTTTTGCGACTGCATAGGTTATGTTTGCCCACTAAATGCAACAAAGAAACCTCCATTTGGATTATTTAAAAAAAAATCAGTCTTTTGTGTAACGATCTTCAAACAAAGTCAACATGTAGGTACAGAACAATGATTCAAAAGTAATGGCAATCTATCTTCTAAAGCCCCTTCCTATATTCTCTCTAGCCACTTTCAGCAAGTTAATCTATCCACTCATAACAACTGCATTTATCATCTGTGCCAAGGCAACCAAATCTAGGGACATAAAAGTTTCTAGAATAGCAGTGGCTTTAATGAAGGCAGGTCATACAATCACCGACTTGCAGTATGGGAAGGTCTTCACTACAGTGGCAACTACATTAATTATGAAAAACCTCAGTAGCTCCAAGTAAACAGGTTGTAATAATATGAAGACTTTCCTAATATTCTTTTTAGCAATAGAACCCTATATAAATGGTCCAAACGAGAAAAGTTGAGCACCAAAGAAACACATAGTTGAATCTATGTTATCTAAACACGGCATATGTGACCATTGTACCCGTGTCAACACGACAGAGGACATGTGTCATGTGGGACCTGATACTATACCTTGTATCTTTATGTTAACCTTCGATTTTAACAAGCAGTCACTTTTCAATCTATTATTTCTTTCAAGTTTCAATGCAACAATGTAGTAAGTTAGTTAAAATAGGATAGTTTAATTCTAAAGGTGGGATTGATTTATAAAAATCTCACATTTTACTAATCCTAGAAAAATCCGAGCTTTACATCATTTTTTCGTTTAAAGGACTTCAACATTATGGTAATAGGTAAAGATGGTTATACTTAAAAAAAATAAAAAAAAAAAAGAAACAACATAAAAAACAAATACTCCCTCCCATAGTTATCAGAATCCCGATTCTGATCTACGATCTTACGATCTAAAAATAGGCGACTAATCCGGATCATAGGTAGGATCTTAATGTGGTAGAATCGTGCGATCCTACTTAGCTCAAGAATTGAGGCGATAGGATCATAACACGATTCTACGATCCTACGATTCGATCCTAAATAGGCCGTTTCAATTGTAAAATAATTTCATATAATACAAATTTCAATTATATATAAATATATATTTAAAATAATTATACAAATACCATTATAAAATTCAAAATTTTCTTGCTTTATAGTTTGAAAATTATTATTGAAAGCATTTTTTTTTAAAACTCAAAAAATGAAGTCAAATATGTTTTTATTTACACCTTAAAACTTCAAAAGAGAACAAATATAATTGATAATCAGTAATCCAAAGCACATTAATGCCTATTTGTAGGATCACATGATCCTACGATCCGATTCTATCAATTTCGATCCTACCCCCTCAACAACCCTAAGTAGAATCCCGATCCTAATAACCTTGCTCCCTCCTATTCATTATTATTATATCATTTGGTTTTTTGATATTATTCATTGATCATTCTTAATTTATATTTTATTCTTGATCTATAAGTTAAAACATAGTCAAGTGGGATCTTATTGGATTCGTCTCAATCTAAATTTTACAATATTATTTTTTAATACTTTTCAATTATACACAATAAGAGATATTTAAATTTTAATAGTGCATTGGCAAGCATGGAAAAACCAAATGGGACAATAATAGTGAATAAGATACTTCAAAAAAAACAAAGCGAATAAGAGGGGCACTGTACTAGATTTTTTAAAATACAATATTAAAATTTAGAAAGCAAAAGAAAAGGTTAGAAAAACAAAAAAAAGAAAAAAGTGCAACCAGGCAGTTACAAGTCAGGAAGTCCTTAAAAAGAAAAATAGTGCAAATGTTAAATTTTTCTAGACTACCTAAACACAGGTGAGAATTTTAGAATTAAAATTTTCCTTTAAAATGTCAAAACTTTGATTTCAAATCTTAATTTTTTTATAATTAATTAAAAAACTATACCATACTTTTACATTAGCTAATTTAGAACAGTGTCCCCATGTCCCAAAATTCTAGGCATTGTGATATGGACCAGGAATTTTCAACAGGTAGAAATTGAAGTTACTGAGAAAAAGGGAAAAAGGGAAAAAAGGAAAAAGTAAGCTAAGGGAATAGTAAGAAGAAAGACAATTAAAAGAGAAGATGTGCTAATTTGAGCTTAGCTACTCCAGAGAAGTAATTTCACATCTGAGATGCCATTACAATGCCTTAGCCTCAATTATTTATAGAGATAATTTTAGCCTAACAATCATTAGCTAGGACTTTCTAGTGTATTACTCAATATGAGGCAAAATACAATGTATAAACTAGACCCCACTGGAAGGGCTAATAACTAATTTGATTCTCTTTTCTAGGTGGACATTTTTTGCGTCAGCTTCCTGTAACAGAATCCATAGCTTCTTCAACCGAATTCCCCATGGCTTGTGCACCTCTTTTTCTACGCCTCTTGTAGGTCAGGATCGCCTTCTTCTGCATTGGATGCATCACATTACCCTGGGCCAGCAGATTCACCTTGTCCACAAGGTGATTAGAAGGAAAGACCAACAGCATACGTTGAAGATCCTCCCAAGTGGCATCTGTTGTAGGCAAATCCTTCCATAACACCAGAATTTCAACTTGATCCGGGGACGAGGAACGGTTACGTATATCCAGGATATCTTCGGGTTGTGCAACTAATTCCAAGTCAGGAGTCAGATGAGGAGGAATGGGGGAAGCAACTGCTGATCCTACCGCTGCTTTGAGTTGAGATACATGAAATGTAGGATGTATTAGAGTTGAATCAGGTAGCTCCAATGTATAGGCCACTTTCCCAATCTTTTGTAGTATCTTATATGGACCATAGAAACGAGGTGCTAATTTTTCATTGATTCATGTAGCCAAAGACCTTTGTCTGTATGGTTGTAATTTAAGATAGACCATATCTCCAACTTCATATGAAACATCTTTCCTATTCTTATCAGCATAATACTTCATCAATTGTTGAGCTCGAGCTAAATTAAACTGTAGCTCATCTAAAATTGCATCCCTTTCACGGAGTAGTTGATCCAAACTATCGACCACGGTCTCCTCATTAAAACGCACCTAGTGTGGGGGTGGGTGGCCATACAAGGCTTGAAAAGGGGACATCAGACTGGAATGAGGCGAAGTACTATAACAATGTTCGGCCCATGGTATCCAAGTGGTCCACTTACGAGGTTGCTAATTGATATAACATCTCAAATATGTTTCAAGTGCCTTGTTAACGATCTTCGTTTGGCCGTCGGTTTGTGGATGGAAGGAGGTGCTACGGATGAGCTTTGTGTGTTGTAGCTTGAACAACTCCCGCCAAAATTTACTCAAAAATATACAATCCCGATCAGACACTATAGTAGTAGGAAATCCATGTAGCCTCACTATTTCCTTCACAAAAATGGCGAAGGGGCAAGAAATGAACATATTTGGTTAACCGATCCACCACAACTTGCACTGCATTCATGCCGTTGGAAGTAGGCAGCCCTTCTACGAAATCCATTGAAATATCGGACCACACATGGGCTGGGATGGGTAGGGCTATAACAACCCAGCAAGCGAACAGCTTGAGGCGCCTTATGCTGTTGGCATAAGGTGCATTCCCGCACATATTGCTTTACTTGTTTCCTTATGCCAAACCAAAACCATTCGGCAGCCAACCTTTGGTACGTTTTGAATTCCTCGACATGCCTCCCATCGGCGAATCATGGTATTCTTGTAGTAACACTGGAATGAATGGAGATGAGTGTGACAGCATATAGCGCCCTTTGTAGAATAGCTTGGCACCCCGCATAGTGAACCCCCTTGGTGCTGCATTTTGATGTTCAATTGCTTGGCGAATCTTCACTAAATTGCTTGGTGTTGTAGAATATCTCATTGAATATTGTGTGAGCCGAGTAAAGAACTCAATTCGGCGTACTCATCAGGAATTCGAGACAACGCATCAGCCACTTTGTTGGATGCTCCAGGGTTATATAAGATATCAAAGTCCTAGCCCATCAACTTTAACACCCACTTTTGGTAATCAGTGTCGATTTCCCACTGCTCCCATATGATTTAAGGCTTCGCTAATCGGTTTTGACAATGAATTTTCGCCCCAACAAGTAGTGCTTCCATTTCATTATTGCAAAAACAATTGCCATGAGCTCCTTCTCATATATCGATTTCGCGCTTGCTCTTAGTACCAATGTTTTGCTAAAAAATGATATTGGGAGTTTTTCCTGCAATAAGAGCCCCTAGAGCACTTCCAGAAGCATCAGTTTCAATGATAAAAGGGAGGGAGAAATTGGGCATAGCTAGAACAGGGGCTGAAGTCATGGCCGATTTTAATGTCGCAAAGGCTTTAGTGGCCTCATCATTCCACACAAATGCATCTTTTTTTAGTAAATCAGTTAATGGTTTAGCAATGAATGCATAGTTAGCCACAAATTTTCGATAATATCCAGTGAACCCTAAAAATTCTCGTAACTCTTTTAAGAGTTTTCGATTGGGGCCATTTTATCATAGTTGCTACCTTTTCTTCATCCATAGCTTCATGGTTTTCACCCCATTGCCTTTTTGGTCTATATATTTTGCCCACTCCATTGCCTTTTTGAAGTGATGGCAACAAACAATCTTAATTCAGTCTTGATGTGTTCCTTTAATCCATTCACATAAGACCCAAGCATAATAAATTCAGGCACCTTCTCCAACACCGTAATCTTCTCCACAAATTCCTGTGTGTATTCGGCCATCGTCCCTTCTTGCTTGACGGCCGACCACTGTTCGCAGAGGGTGCCTATGTTTCGTGGGGAAGTAATGCAGGATGAGGTTTTTCAACTCAGCCCAAGTTCGAATCGTGCCCAATTGACATTCCCATTAATACCACAACAGAGCTGCGCCATCCATGCTCATCACGGCTACTTCAATTCGCTCCTCATCCGTCAACTGATAAAATTTAAAAAACTTTTCAGCCTTGAGTAACCATCCGTCAGGGTTCTCTCCGTAAAACATGGGTGTGTCTAGCATTTTTAGCTTCCAATATTCTCTTGGGTTCGGTTCGGGACGCCCATAATTCGGATGTGGTGATCCAAATAGGTCGGTATGGATATAATCATGGGGAAGGATGTGATATGGCATGGGATTGGGTTGGATGGGAAATAGAATAGGATATGGTTGATATGTGATGTGGTTGATATGTGATGGGAATGTGTGGGAAGCCTGAGGTGGGGTGCGAAATAGGAACTGGAATGGGTGATAGGGGTGGGTAATTCGGATTCGGGATGGGTAAGGTTGTTTGGGTGGAGGGGTGGCCGAAATTTTGGGAAGTGCGAATCGAGTGGTTACTTTCCTCCGTAATAAGTGTTGGGAAGTTAGGGGTATTTAAGGTCTGGTTATGCAATGGTGGTTGATGATCTGGAGGTTGCATTTTTTTCAAAGCCTCTTGCATTCGATTTTGCCCTTCCAGTATCATTGAGGCTAAGGAATCATTGAGGTTCTCCTAGCTCTTCAATAACCTCTCTTCCATTCTCTCCTCTAATGCACACCATTCAGATTGCACCTGAGTAAGTAAGTCCTTTAACATCTCAAGATCTTGCTCAAGGGCTTCAATTCTTTGTTGATTGGTTGGGTTACCCATGGATCTGTTTTTTCTCTGATACCAATTGATATGGACCAGGAATTTTCAATAGGTAGAAATTGAAGATACTGAGAAAAAGGGAAAAAGGGAAAAAAGGAAAAAGTAAGCTAAGGGAATAGTAAAGAAGAAAGGCAATTAAAAGAGAAGATGTGCTAATTTGAGCTTAGCTACTCTAGAGAAGTAATTTCATATCTGAGATGCCATTATAATGCCTTTACCTCAATTATTTATAGAGATAATTTTAGCCTAACAATCATTAGCTAGGACTTTCTAGAGTATTACTCAATATGAGGCAAAATACAATGTATAAGCTGGACTCCACTAGAAGGGCTATTAACTAAATTGATTCTCTTTTCCAGGTGCACACTTTTTGCATCAGCTTCCTGTAACAGAATCCATATAGCTTCTTCAACCGAATTCCTCATGGCTTGCGCAGCTCTTTTGCTACACCTCTTGTAGGTCAGGATCCCCTTCTTCTGCATTGGATGCATCACACATTGTCGAGTCCGACTCGAGGACACACGTCACCGACACTTGGATAATTGTCCAATTAACATAGGATTGAATGAAAACCATCACCCACTTCATATACATCCAATTCATTGATTCTGGTACTGAAACTACACCTCTATCATATAAAATGACAACTCAAACCTCTTTCACTCTGACAGTACTGTGCAAAGGTTGTAAAATCCAAACTCAAAAATTTCCATAGCAAAAGAGTACACATCTAAAAAGAGTGAGTGACCAAGATTCAAGTAAACAATCTTTCCGCAGTGTTCACCTCACATATATACAAAATATAATACAGCGAAAAATGTTCATATGCATAATATATATGGAATATATTGAAAGACAGATACCCGAGTAGAGTCATGAATAGCCATAGGATATGGATCCAAATCATCTTTACCAGCGACAATAAGAGAAGGCACCTCGTACCCAGTATCTTCTCCATGTCCAGCAACTTCCAACAGCAGTTCAGCAGTCTTCTTCCACGATAGTTCATCAGAACTGTGATAAAAATGTCTCACATTAGCATAATAATAACAAAGGTCACAACATCATCGCCAATAAATCTCTTTTGAGGGGGTAGACCAGGATGAGCAAATTTGCACCAAAAACTTCAACAATTAATGGTGATTCTTAATGATACTCTACTTTCCTTGCATGAATTCAAGGACCAATAAGTCATTAAAAAACCTAAAACACTAATTAAATTATAACACTGAACTAATAATAACTAGGAGTAAAAGACCTGGTAATTAAGTCTCACTCACAATATTTAGCTCATGATATTTAAAGACATATTGCTAACAGCATCTAGTACTCTAGTACCATATCAATTCATCACAGCAACGAGAAAAGGTACGCTTAAATTTTACAGTGTACATGACACAAGATTCAACAAGATGCAAAGCAAAACTGACAGCAAACCTTCACGAACTTATTTTTAGCTAGGAGAATAGGTGAATTAGCTCTGGATAATATTTCACAATTTCACCCATTCAGGAAGGGAACAAATATCATAATATAGGTACTTACTCGGTGATCTTAGTGACCCTAGCATTAGCGTCTCCAGAATTTTCATCACTACGCTAAATAGACATTAGTAATTTCTGAATTTGGAAGAGAGGTTAATAAACAAAAGCTATATAATAACGAAAATCATAGACCCAAACCAAATCTCACCAGCTTGCTCATATCCTACAACTACTTGCACGTGAACTTGTGGGAGATAATACTATCCCTTGTTTTTCATATTTACAACCCTTCTTGTTTGCAGTTTGCACACGTGACGCTTAATCTTTATTTGATTAAAACTCAAATTATAAACAGATGCATGTTTGAAATCTACACAGTGAAACAATTCTAACAAAATCCCAACAAAATATATTGATGAATAGTAGTGAAAAAATTAATTATGTATAGCAGTGATTATTATTCATATAGAATAATATGTACATATACCTGTCATATACAAAAACTGCTACATCACAAGCAGCTAAAGAATCCTTTGCAGAAAGTATGCTCTTCACTTTATCTTCAGGTATCTCTCTCAAAATGAGGAACTTCTTGCTTCCCTGTCAAAAAAGACTAGAATATAAGGATAACCATATAGGCATATACATATTGTTTCTTTGTTCCCTTTATTACTTTTCATTTTTCAGAAAACAATTTAAGGAATACAATATACTCTTCAATCACGTAGCTAAAACTTATGAGTGACTTAGAAATTAAGGAAACAAATTAGATATAAAACTGAACTTTGAAAGAACATAAAGAAAAGCTAAGAAAAAAAAATAATCAAAATCATGTGAAAAAACTAAACCTATGAGAAAGTATTTGACTCGGTTGACGTTATAGAAAGAAAAGGTAACTTCTAATATAGAGGAATGAGAAAGGAAAATACAAGTTTCAAAAAAAAATGGGAGATGTACATATAATAATAAGTAAAGGCCCAAGAGCCATGTAAATATAGTCAAGAGAATTGACATTATCATAAAGAAGGTCTCATTTCTTTAGAGAGCATCAAACACAAGCAAAATAACAATGCAAAACTACAAAAATTGCAAGCGTCAAAAATCAGACAAGAAAAAAATTTCTGCAACTTGGTGAACGTTGAACTCGTAAACAAAAGATTAATATCAATCAAGCTGCACAGCCAACATTCATCCATTTCCTAGAGAACCAAGTAACCAAAAGATTTTAACTAGTATCAGAAAAAAAGGACTATTTCTGTTTCAGTGATTTCATCAACACAAAAGCACATGAGAAAATAAGTCCATAAGAAAAATAAACAAGAATACATTGTCCCTTGCTCCCTTATGCTTCACCAATCAAATAAAGCCAGAGAAGACAAATTTCTCAACCCAGTATAGCAGAAGTTGTTGAATATAAATACAAAACTTTAAAGGATGATAAGAAAAAGTATTGCAACAAGGCTGCATTGTAACATATAATTGTGTTGTAAATGATTTCAATTTCTATCATGTTGCATCGTAAAGGTATAACACAAAACCCCGACAGAAGCCGGTTCAAGTGAATTTCATAGTCTCCACTGCCCACTAGTATGTGGCGGCAAGACAACTACACCGATCATGACCGAAACCTCATTTTTTACACTATGACTCTATTAGGATAACACCTTCGCAAGCATCAGAAATCGACAATGGATGTATAATGTATCAGTAAACCTTTTTGTTTTCAACTAATAAAAGTCGACACGGTGAACTAATACAACAAGACATAATCTTTGATTAAAAAAGGAACATCAAAACCATAAAAAAAATACAGGAGAAATTATCCAACAAAAAATTCTACTTGTTCCCGACTAGCTATGTCTAACTCCCAACTTCTAAAGCAAAGAGTACAATCATAAGGACAGAAAGATAATAGATGCACTATTGATAAATTAAGAATAAAGAACTTAAGCAACGAACACTAATGAGTAATAACAACACAAACAAAAAAGGCTGGTTAGGCTTGCAAAAATCCTTCAATTGAAAATAGACATATTTGAAAAAGAAGGATAAAAAGATAAGGTAAACAAGATGAGAAATTCCAACCATACTAGCGTATCTTATGCTTAATTCGTCCTTAAAGCTGATGGTATATTGTGGTTTATATGTTTGCAAGAAAAAAAAAATCCAATAATCTGATGGAGCATATCCAAGGGCTAAATCACACTATATCATAAAAATTCATCTCTAATTTTGGAGGAATAGCAATTGCCCAAGCACATAATATCTCTTCATGGAAGTTATGCTTTTAGCAACACCAAGAATCGTCCAAATTGACATGGTAGATATGTATCCAAGCAATTCATCTTCAACAAACATATTGCATTGTCCTTATGAAATGCCATCAATGCCATCAATGTGCTAATTGGCAACGTATGAACATAATTTCAGTCCAAATGCCCAAAACAGTTGTGGCCACATAGCTAAAACCCATAATGTCACAAATTCAAATCTCAAGTATGCCCATATATTTAAATCTCTCATACATCACGAAAATTCTCCATTTTTTCACCCTTACTAAAGAAGCAAACAGGCTTGCTAATGATAAGTAGGAGAAGAATTGAAATATATGAATAAACTCTTCTATCCTTGCTAGTTCGCTCCATTTAACCTCTAGAGTTTCCATGATTCATCTTCAATATTCCATATAAATCAAAAAAATTGGCTAGTTGAAAAATAAACTACACATTATTGCAATAAATCTAGCATGATCCCACAAGACAAATTCCTTGTATACACATGCTAAAATTGTAGAAGAATTCCTCATGAGATATCACATTTATCACCTATTGTAGACCAAAAACAACACTAAATCACATAATACACTATATCCATAAGATTAAACTTGGAAATGATAACAGGCCCACAATAGAGAAGAAAGAAAACTCAAACCAATCTCCCATTTCCAAGCTAAAATTAGTAGCTCTTACAAATAGCACATACAAAATATACTTTTTTCGATTCTTAAAGAAGTTCCCTTTTGTCATTTTGGAGTGTTCTATTTGTTGTTCCCACAAAAAATCTTTCTATTTATATCACAAATTTTGGACAAAAAACCTTGTTCATCCTCATTTTAACATTTTAATAATGCTTATGGTCCCTACATATCTTCCACAAACTTCATTTTAACATTTTATATTCCTTATGATCCCCACTTGTTTCTCACTAACTTTATAACATATTCTTTTATTAATTTTGGTCCCTATATATTTTCCACTAACTTTCTTTTAATATTTTTTTAATGTTTATGGCCCCCACTTTTCCTTCATTAAATTTATTATTCAATAAAATAATATACCCACTATCTAAAAGATTCTATTTTCTTATTTTCCGTGAACATTCCTTGTGCGAAAGGAGGGAGTATAACACAATATTTACCTCAAAATCAAGTATGGCAAAAGTTACAACCGTCAGTGTTTAGCCTTTGGTTTTGATCCTAAACAATACAAAATTGTTCTCAGTGTGCCTTTCATCATCCACATCTACAACAACATTCTATTACCCCAATGACATTAAGTGGCTTCTACCCAGAGTAAGGTTTGGCGGGTCGAATGTAGCCGATCTTACTATTGCTATACCCTTGTTAGTGACAACAAAGACTAATTTTAAACAATATTAGACCATAACATTGATAAGAAGTGCACATGACTTAATGATTCATTTAATTATGGTCCATTATAATCAAAAATCAGTAACTATAAATCCAATGACTAATTTTAAACTATACTAGACCATAATATTATATCCTCATAAGAATCCTTTAGAGTACACTAGGTTTACAATAGTTTTAAGCTTTTCCAATTCAAACAAGTTCCTACATAAAAACTTGATGTCATTGCTAATTGGTAGGTAGACACCTGCATCATCACCACAAAAACAATCTCATTGGCCTTCTCCATGAAGGCAATTTAATAATGAAGTCCATTATGATAACTAAATCTAGGGGATAGTATAACCCATGTCTAAGTTACCGAAGATCATAAAATAAGGTGCAACTTAAAACCAAAGACATCATAAGCTCAAAGTCACTTGAATAGAATTGCTTATTTGAAAGTTTTCAAAAAGTACCCATTTCCTGGTTCAAAAGAAAAATGACGCTGCTTTCAATCTCAATCTCAATTCTGAGATCTCACCAACAGGAAACCTGTTGAGAGTCAAATCGGGGCAGCAGAAAAATGAACCAAAAGGTGAAAAGGAGGAATAACAATTACAAAGAGAAAGAATACAACAATAAAAGTGAAGAGAGCTAGAGGTGAATGTGAGAAAATTTTGACTTATATCAATCAGGTTTAAATATATAGGCAAGAAAATTAGGTGATCATTTCAAAACAAGCTTTAGAAAAGTGTGACTTCATTATAAAAAAATATTTTTAAAAAACTTCTAAACAATGATTTTTCCAAAACATTAAACAAGGATTTAGACCCCTCAAAGCCCATATTCTGTAATACCTTTGCTTTATTGAATGCATCATAGTAGAGGGCACCAAATATTCAAATACTAAAAGAAACGGATTAGCAAGATTACGTCTCTCCATGCATAAAAATGAGAACTAAAGGAAATCTAACTGAATCAAGCATGATTTTGTGCACATCTGAAAAAAGAAAAAATATTATTATAATGTATCACAATTCACATGTCTCCAGAAATTTTATAGCCTCAAAAAGAAAGTGAAACTTGACAAGGCAAAAGCTGACCTCAGAGTTTTCAACCTTCTAAACACACCCTAATCCAAATAGATTCCAAATTTTAATAATGCGAAATTCCTTCTTCCTATTCAACAAGTATATGCCCTTGTAAAGTTATGCCCAACAATACCAAAACTTTACAATGGAGAGCATTCAAGGAAACAGTAGGATACAGTCATCTGCTTTTTGCATTCTTCACTAAGACATCACATACTAGCAAAATAGAAATAAGTGGAATATAGGTAGGCAAATCCACTAGTAGCCATTACTGAGATCAAATACATGCATTAGATGACACCACCTTAGGCATCAATTGCCAAGTTATTAAAGTTCACCTAATAGTAAAAAACCCCTTCAATCAAGTTTATGAGTTTACACTTCGGAGCTAAAAGCTATTGCCACTAACATGTAAACAAACTGCAGTAGGCACAAACAAATCATAAGCAAATCCACATAAAGTCCATTCCATAAAATCATCCACATCAATGACAACACTTATAGCACGATGCTCAATAATTTCATACCAATGAGACCTAAAGATATAACAATATAGGGGCAACGCAGTGCACCCTCAAGCCAGAACCACATTAACCATTGTTCAGTGTTCACTTAGAAAAAACCCCAAATACATTTCCAAATACCATGACTAAGAGATGCTTAAAAAGCATACTCAAACTGGAAACTCATACTAATCTAAAACCATCATTGCATGAATGAACCGAACAAATGCCACTCTTTATGAATGCAAAGGATGACAAGCTCCATGTCAACCAGGGATGTGCGCGTTTCCCCAAGTGTCCAATTTTATAGTAGTTGTATGAATAAAAGAATCATATATCATATATTTCAACTACATGGGAACAAGGCTAGCATATGATCACTAATCATCAACTTGGCTCTATGTGCAAGTTATGCTAGAAGCAACCAAGCCATAGTACATGTATGATAAGAGCATATGTGACCTTCTATAACAAAAGGGTAATTATATGAAAGGTACTACTAACCGAGGGCCCTTCTACAACATTAACAACGTATCGCTCTTCGATATTTGCACCATAGCTATCAGAGAAGGGCCTACAATAAGAAAAAAAAAACAAGCAAAACCATGAGAGCTCCAACACAACTCCAAAATTCAGATCTCCATTAACCATTTAAATGAAGGCAAAACAAACAACGATTTCCTATGTCATTTTTCAGTTGCAACATTTCGCCAAAAAGCACGTGCTTTGGAGTTGAAATTTCAAGAAAAATGGAGAAAATATACTCAAGGGGAGGATCGAAAGAGAAGTTATCAAATAGAAACCAGCCTAAATATTTTGAAAAAAGGCAAAAGTATTGGTAGCAAGACGAACCTTCCCAAAAAAGCATCCAACAATGCTGATTTACCGGCCTTTTTTGGTCCAAAGACATAACATTGGTAGACATTCCTCTCAGATTGACGCTTCTTACGATCTGTACGTCTCCTTCTAGTTAGACGAATAGCAGAAGCAGCATCTCCACTATACATAATATACTTCAGATACTCCACACTCTTTGCTGGCTCAAGATGAGTCATGAGGGCCCACTGCACGTTACATTGATCATAAGCTTACTATGGTTGGAGTATACAAACAGACAAAATTCAGACACTAGCGCATCCAATAACAGCAAGCACCCAAAAGGTTGCAATAAAATTTTGAAAATCATAAGATTTTCTCATGATAACAGGCACATGATAGGAGTATCATCCTTGCACCTTTCTAGTTTCTCCAAATCAAACCTATAAAAAGGTTGATGTAAGGATACAAGCAGCAGACTAGGAGAGTTGAGCACAAACATATTACCACCAGAAACATGAAAAAGAAGCAAATAAAAGAAAATTGCATCTTGTTTTATCTATGCGACACCCCTAGGTTGAGAATGCATGCCAAGGGACCAATAGAGAAGATCTCCTTTATTATAATTTCATCAAGTATGAAACTATCAACAAAGCAGAAGAGCATGGAAGAACAGAGCTTCAATCTAAAGCTAGCAAGATATCAAATGACTCTGTAATGCTTTAGATAAACTTGCACTCGTCAAGGATCAAATAGACATACCTTGGATAAAAACCCATCCATTGTCAAACCTCCCAATGCAGTTGTTGGTGCAGCATCCTTGTATGGAACTTCATTCCAAGGACTATATCAACAGAAAACAAAATCAGGTATTACATACAAGACACAACCATCAAACAGCTCTACAGGCAACAAGGTCTACCAATCTGGTGCTGTAGAAAAAAGATCATCCACAGCTGCAGGGTGGATAGCCCCATCCTGCCATAAATGAAAAAAATATATATATGAGATGTTGACAATGTAATAAAACTTACCTAGAAAACATGCAGCTCAAAGAGAAACCTATTTATTGGCACTTGGTGGAAAAGTTTCGCGTGAAAATGGTCACATACTCATAATGGTATTGGACGGGAACAAAGACGGTTCTCAAAAAGTGGAATTTGAATTGCAAATTTAGGAATGGATGAATAGTCATAGTTGTAACGGGTGACGACCATAGTGCAAAAACTAGACAGCATCACCGTGTCACGACCGAATCGCAACCGTTATCGTACCAAAACCATATTTTGGCACTATGGTAACGATACATTGATGCATTAACGAGAGTGATTAGAAGCCAAAATCATGAGATATCCCTTAAACCAACCTAAAATATAGTTTTTCACAACTTGACAGCGCGAGATATTCAGTTCGGTAAATTTTAAAACCTTTACAACGTAGCCAATACCTAACGGTGCAACCTTGTTTTTGAACTATGATATAGGTAGACAAGATGATGAATTTCCAATTATAACGGCCAACGCTTGAAGGATCAAAATACAAAGATAAGCCAAATAACCATCACATGAAAGTTCAAACAAGCATTATCGTAGTACTCAATAAATAAAAAGTCCAACAATGTATCCTATTCACGTAAAGCCATTTCTACAAAGAAAAAAAATGCACTCACATTATCATTGTCAAACATACTAAAGATTCCTTTCAAGAATTCAACAGCTTCCGTTGTTAGTTCCACACCCTGCGTATTTTAACATCAAAAAGTCACTTTTGAAATGATGTGAACCAATTGATAGCATAATGTATAGAATACTACAATCACAACATCCATGTTTTATACAAAATTTAAACATTCATGACAATGGACAGAAAATTATTTGAAACAACAAAAAAAAAGATCAAGAAATAAATCGTGCAATAAACTTATGATGGTCTCCTAAATATTCTCTTACAATAGGTTTTGAAAGAGGGAAAAATATCAAAGCTTTCATAGTTTTTCATGCCCTCATCCTCCCCACACTCAAAAAACTTATTGATGCAAGTCTAAAAATGTGCATTTAACCTACACTATTTTTATTTTGCACCCTTTCTTAATATTCAATTCACAAGTCCACACTCTTTACTCTCCACTATACTTGGTCACACTCTCTAACTCACACTAATTAAATTTGAGATTAGTGCATACTATTTTTAGTGTGCATTATATCCATACAAGACCAACTCAACTTATTGTGATATAAGCATATATTCACCAAGAAAGTATGGGCCATGGCCAATTTAGACTTAACTGGATTACATAAACAAAATATTTTGTGTGGCTTATAGAAAAACACTAAGAAGAATCTTCAAAATGGACTTTTCCCATCAACTCGAAAAGCATGTTGTATACCAAATCACATAAATCCGCCAAGATTCTACCACCCTCAGCTATGAATCATACATATAAGAAGGGTATGCGGGCCACAGCGAAAAGCTATATAAAGTAGTTCATGAGAGTATTTTACAGCAGGCAGTGTGAAACCTTTAGTAGAGAACAAGGCTATAAGTTAGTTAAAGAAAGCTTGCAGAAGAATAAATACTAGTGTCATGCATGGCCAAAAGGACATATGTGAAGAATTAAGGGTTTGTTTCGATTTAACTAGCCCTATCATCATGCTTTCAACCATCTGTTTTTGTTTAGTTCTTCAATAGAATTATACAATTCCAAATACAACTAGCCATTCTCTTCTCTCCATCTTTTCATGATTACATTATTTCTAGAGACACATAGCAACATACCAAAGATTGTCAAGACACCAAAATAATGAGATGCATCAAAAAGATAATTAAAATATGGTTCATATCTGAGTCTAAATATTCATAATTCAACCTTATATCCTAATTATATGTCAAAACTTGGAACTTTTTGAGCTAGTATCTAATTAAAACCCTATAAATATTTATCATTACTTCCAATAACATCAAACTCATAAGTCATAACTATTGTCATTTTAGTAGTTGATAACTCACAACTATTAGCCTATTGCTACTTTAGTAATCATTTTAAATAAATTTTTACTTGTTCAAACATTTATATGTCAATTATTTTTGAAAAAATTATATTCCAAAATTAAAAATCATCAATTTAAAATCTATTGTTTGACTAATTGACATGTTCTCACTATTGGATATCTTCCTTTTTTCAATGAACTTAAACATTGAATGAAATTGGTATAAAAATCCAGGATAAAAAAATAATTTAAGCAAAACACTTTAGACCCGTTATTCGAAGCCTAGACCCTAAGGATCCAACTTTATAGACCTTGTGGAGTTCTGTTTAATTTTTGAGTCCACAGAAGATTTAGGGGTCCAAATCTAAGATTAGACCCATGTTCAGTCCTATTGATGATAATGAAACAAACAAGGCCTATAGTAGGAGACCAAAAGAGGCATGATTCTGCAGATTTATCACGCAAAGAATACGAAACTAGAAAGTGAACTCACCTGGTCAGGCGCTCGTTTGAATGATGGTGGAAGAAAATCCTCATCAAGCCTAATTTCATTATTATATCCAAACTTCCGCAAGACAGTCCATGTTGTCTCCAGCCTCCCTTTTTCAATGAAAAGGGCATGAAGAAATAGAAATCCTCTCAAAGTGAGACAACCACGTTCATTCACTCCTTCAGGTAATTTTTCTTGCACAACCCTCTTTACTCCTGTTATTTCAGATGGTTGGAGAGGAGCGTTGAAGCATTTAACCTGTAAATAGTCACAAATAATTTCAACAATAATTGGAAGCACTTGGAACTTGCAAGATCAAAAAAATTTAAATTAACAACTAGCAATATTCAGAGCATCAAAAAGTGTTTACAAATGAATCCAAAAACCTGGAAATCATTCAATTCTGCATCGCTTAAAGCGCCGTCCTTGTCATGGTCACACAATATAAATATGCGTTTCAGTGCCCTGACACATTGAGGCCTCAATGTTTGAGTCTCTTGATCAAATAACGGTGCTGTAGGATGAAGTACAGCTTTTTGGGCATAGTAAAAAACCTCTGGGATCTGCAACATGCCACACACATAAACTTCTCAGTACAAAAATTGTTCTTCCAACAAAAGAAAATTAGTCAAACAATGCCACACCATATCAAACATTAAAAATCATTCAGTCAAGATACCTAAGAACAAGATAAAAGACAAACCAAAGCAGTTGCACTACTTGCCCACTTAAAAGTTAAAACTTGGGTACTTAACAGAGAGCTTAATAATCATTGCACAGAATTTTACTCACGTCAAGATAAGATTGCAGAGAGAAAATCCCTTTAATTTTGGAAACAACTGCATAAATGAGAAGAGAGCTTCTTACGATTTATAGTAGGTTTAAAAACTTTTCTGTCATGTGTCTCTTTTGATACTAGTAATTACTCTATTAAATGTTTTTGCAATCTTGCAGTGAAGAAGATTACACAAACAGAAAGATGGTAAACAAAGAGATAAACAAACTGAAAATGATCGATGACAAAGTAAATTTACCTGTATATGTCTGGATGCAGAACATTCTATGCAAGTCTCAATCTCACGAAATTGTTGCATAATTGGAGACATCACTTGCTCCAAGCTAGCTTGTTGTTGCTCATCCCTCAAATCTAACTTGCAACCCACAACGATAACAGGAACTTTCACCTGCTCAAACATAGTTTACTAAAGTTAATACTGATTCAAGCTGAAGATAACTTCAGCTGAGCATTTACATAATACCATAAGGGAATATTCAGAGGAAAATGTGCAAAAATGAGGTTTTTATTGCTTCTACTTAACTTCAACCTAAACAAGTTTTTACATCCAAAAATGAGGGAATTGTGCAAAAAGTTCGCTGAAATTATGAGAGCTACTAAGAAATGCATATCTCTTATAGAGATTCAACCCACAAGAGTACTCCATTAGACACAAGGAATAGTCCTCTTTCTCTGTACTAACTTGCTATAGTGTTGCAATCTAACTGAAACATACACCTTATATCATCAAAAGCCAACAACTATTAAGCATGATAACATTCGGCACCGCAACGCCGAATCAAAATAATACACCAAGAATAGTAGACTAATTTGCAATCACAAAAACAAGTTCTATACAAAAGAAGAAAAAACTCATCATCACATAAAAAAATGAGCAGTTAAAGCTCAGTGATGAATCATGTATAAACAAACACCTCTAATCGGCGAAGCTCAGGAAGCCAATAAGTACTCAAACGATCAAGAGTCTCAGGACGATCACATGCGTAAGTAAGCACAACAGCATCAGCACGTTTCATCTCCTCTCCAACTTTGTTCCTCTGCTCAACACTAGTCAAATCCAGCACACAAAAAAATATATTCTCATAAATACCCAATCATATGTACTAACATAGAAAATCCATACCCAATACAAACATAACATTGATAAAGTTCACGATAAAGTTCTAATCAGCAACATACACATAACAGCTCAACTTTGTACTGATTTCATAAAAAACAATCACATATATCAACATTAAAACCCATGCCCAAAATAAACACTACATTAATAAACTTCACTATAAAGCTTTAATCAGCAGCTTATTTAGCTTAACCCATTAGATTAAATAGGTAAAACACAAATTAGTACACCAATAACAGTTAGGGTTTAGGTTTACCTAGAGGAAGTATCAATGATAGTAATAGGAACACGATCAGGAAACATGTCGTCAGGAAGACGAGATGGCGGCAAAATCGGAGGAACATTCGTGGGAAAAGTTTCGGAAATGGCGGTAACAATTAAGCTGGATTTTCCAGTTCCACGGTCACCAGCAACAACAATTCTAATGCCATTTTTGCTGCCAGATGAAGATCTTGCCATGAACATCAACTCCTGAATCAAACAAAAAAAAATCTTATAGATTAGTTTAGATTTTAAAAAGTCCATTGAAGAAGAATATATATTTTAGATATTCTATATCTATAAAAGAAAAAAGTAGTTACAATTTGGTTATGGAGTTCGTGAAGAAAATAATTGTGCTTTCAGACTTTGAAGAGAGAGGAAATTGGAGTAATTGAGAAGAAGGGAGAAAGAAGAACCCTAATTAAAATTGGGGATATGATTTGAAACGGTGACTGAACTTGGAGAATAAGAAGATAGAAAGAGAAGGTTCAAGATTGAGGAAGGAAGACTAAAGTAATTGAAGCCGCTAATGTTTTTGATGTGAGCTGGTTTGGTATTGAATGAGCTTCCATCATCATCCTACTAGTGATGGTCAAGGGTCTAGGACCCTGTTGGACCCGCCTCGGATCCACCCTTTTTTAAGGGTTTGGGTCTTATTTTTTGAGACTCATCGAATTTGAATCGAATCTGGATCTAGAAAATATTTAACGGGTTCGAGTTCGAGTCTCAAGGTGCAGACTCGGACTCGGACCCAGACCCGACCTCGAGACCCAGACCCTAGACCCGCCTCTCAAACCCGAACTCGGACCCTATACAATTAAATATTTATTTTTAAGTTTTAGTAATTATTTTGTATTTGAATTTCATAGACTCGAACAAGTGTTTGTAATACGATAATAAGTTGCTTACAAAAATACAAAAAGACTCGCAAATGGTTCAATTTTGACAATCGAAGAGACTTTTGTTTAAGACCCATTAAGGACCCATCAAGGACCCTAGACCCGTCAGATCTGGAGGGTCTGGGTCTGGGTCTGAAAATTTTGGACCCTTAAGGTCCGGATTCGGGTCTGGACCTATAAAAAATAAAAGGGTCCAAGTCCGGGTCTGGCCAGACCCGCTCCAGACCCACCCCATGACCATCCCTACTAGTGTATATAGAACATAAGTAAATTATGATTAGTTTGAGAAAAAAAGAAAATTGATAACTCATGCTCATAAAAGATCATGCGGTCAAATAGTTCCTTGATTCGAAAAAACCATCATAAAGAGATTCCCGCACAAAAAAAGTCTTACTTACAAGCTCGCATCTTACAACACAAGTTTGACCCATATCATAAATCAAAAAGGATTAACTAAACAAACATATAAATACAAAATATAAACAAGGGAAAAAAAAATCGAGTAAATGAGTGGTATGTAAAAGGCAAAGACAAGAACATCAACAGGTAAGCAAGGAAGTATCAGTAGTCGATGACATGAATAGTTGTTTGTTTGACAACTATTTTTTTAGCACAAATTCTTATAAGTGACGATTGCTTTTGGAAATTTCTCTAATTGGCTCTGCCCAATTCTTTTAAAAAAAATATAAAAAAATACAAATAAATTGTTTATCAATTCACGACAGTTTTTATTTTCATGGATGTCCTCCTTCTCCATACATAATTTCTCTCCTTATTCTCCATCAAGCCTTCAAGGTTATCCTCCATGTTCTCAAATTTAATTTTACCATTAATTAGTATTATATGCTAAGTTTTATATCAAACAAATTAGCTTGACCTAGTTTTTGAAAGTTAAGAGCATCAATAATGGTGACCCTTTTAGAGGTCATATGACCAAATCATGGCAAAAATGATTATAATGGTGACCTAATATTGGGTGGGATGGGGAAAAGACAAATGGGTCAATAGGTGACCCGTTCATGTGAACGGTCACCCTTTTTTTTTAAAAATTGCCACGTGTCGCTGTGTGATTGGGCGGGGGAAAACTGCCAGCCTGCTGCTGACGCCACTTGTCGGCTTTTGATTGGATGCAAAAAAATACCCGTTTTTTGCCTTTAACGGCTATTTTCGTATTTAAATAACTTTTTTTTAAAAAAAATTATACCAACGGCATATTTTTTCGAAATCTATAAAATGAGACCCATATTGATATTTTTTTATATAATTTTATATTTACATATTTTCTTTTTATTTTCCTACTTTTTTGTTAAAAATACAAAATTAATCATTTCAAAAATCCCAAAAATAAAATATGGATTCAAATAACCCAAATTATGGAAGAAATCCATGTAAAAAAAATCAAGAAAAAAATCTTCTAACAATCAAAGTGCTCAAATTCAGTATCAAAATCCTCTATTCAATCTTTCATTTCTCAAAACACTCTAAATTCTTATTACTATATTCTTCAAAATATCCCAAATTCATCTTATTATGTTTCTCAAAATTCTCAAACTATGTTTCACCACTACCATCAATGTAATATTTGGGAAATTAATATTTTAAGACGAGTAAGTTTAAGAAAATTATCAGTACGAGAATGATCTTAGATACACATAACATAAAATATATTCTCAATTTAATTTCTCTTCTTTTCCTTTTCTTTAAAAAAAATCAATCACATTTTGGCCTTAACATTACAAGTATTCATCTTCTCCTCAAAAACCCCTCCTCCTTCTTCTATTTCCTTGTGATTCTCTGTAATCTTGGGGTAGTAATGCAATGTTCGATTCCTGTGAAGCCTTGAAACAACTTCCTCCCTCTCCTTGCGACAGAACCGGGCAGCCATCAAACCCCACCTTCTTCCTCTTCTTCCATCTATTATTCATCTTCTTCATTTGCCCCTTTTTCCCAAAACCCTTACATTTTCGAAAACCCCAATCATCTTTCCTTTCATTCTTGATTTCGAAGCAAATTAGCAACCAAAAACATCATCTCATTCTGTCTCGGTTTTGAATTGTAGTTAAACCCATTTTCTCTCATCTTTTCTGAATTTCGAGAGTGCTTTTGGCAAATACAAGAACCATTATCTAATTTCTTGGGTTGATTTCTTTGGTGTACGACTATGTCAGTGAAGGTGCAAGTTGAGGCAACATCTCAAGGCTAAATTCTTGCAGTCTCTCTTTCTGGAAAATTTCGAAAGAACCAAATATTAACATTTCCTTCAGTTTCCTATGATTTCTCAAGGTGTCACTGGTTTCGAAGTGGTATGTGTTAATATACCCTTGTTCCTCTTATTCTTATATATTACTTTTATTCAAACAATCCTCCTTTGATCTAGTTACCTTGTTATTTTACTGATTTCTTATCAAGAATCATCACCATCATTAGATCAGTTTGTTGATTTCAAGATTTATGACATATACTTGCTTCAATTGATTTAACGTTGTTTGATATAAAATTAGTGAATTTTGAGATTATAAATATTGTTGGGAAACAGTTGTGGTGAAATAATGGATATTTGACGTTCTTTGATGAATTGGGCCCTAAACTTTATTTCGTGGTGAATCAAAGACTAGATTATGCACTATTATGATAATTTAAACCTGTTAGAATAGAGTTTTTATTAAGATACATCTTTAGGAGGAGATGTAATAAGTTATATGTTAGTATAGCAACGTTGAACGCACTTAAATGGTGTTATGTTATTGTTATGCTCCAGGAAACGATTTCTCTGCGCGCTCTTTCTAGTTGATAGCTGCAAATCGATCACGGCTCTTTGAAGCGTCTTGTTGGTGAGTAGTAACAGTCCCTTAAAGGGGTCTGGCCAAACTACTTTTCGTGTAAAATAGTTTTATCAAAGTTCTTTTGAAATTGAAAATTGATTGAGATAAATGTTGTTGTGACTGCTTATGTTGATATTATGATATGGTCAATGGATCGGACTTGCGAGCTAGTCATTGACAGAGTTGAGGAATATTGTTCCCTGCTCCCTGTTTTGAAGCGAATTGTCATTCAGATATTGACTAGCTTCACCCGAGAGCGACATAGCCTTAGAGCTTTAGGGCACCTCTCAAACTAGATTCCCTGTGCGCACATAGATCTATGGAACTGATGTTGCTTTCAAACCTATGATTTGAATTACGGTGTTTTGTTGTTTTGGATTGTTACTTCTCATTCAGTTTGATCTGACCCTCTGTTGTTTCCATCTTTTAGTTTGATTACAGATCAGAACCGGTCAGGAACGATGGGTTAGCGGTGTTGGATAGCGTTCCAAGGATGTATATTGTGCTGAGCACGTAGGAATTTGTAGATTTGTATTAGGATTTTGGATAAATGTATATTAGATTTGGTTGTGTTGGTTATATTCGACTTGTAGAGTATTGTATGATTGTCTTGTGTTTTAGTTAGATGTTTGTTTTGAAATTTAGCTGAGTTGTTCACGTTAAAGAGCTGGTGACCCCTTTGCTCAAGTTTTGGAAGTATGATTTCAATTTCTTGGGAAATGAACCCTGTGATGATCCTGTTTACTCAGTCAACGGTAAGTCGGGTTGTTACATTATTGGCCTTTAGTGAAGAACAAGGATTACCTGGCATGATTGGTAGTGTTGATTGCATGCATTGGGAGTGGAAGAATTGCCCAGCAGCATGGAAAGGGCAATATCACGGCCGAGCTGGTGTTACAACATTAATTCTTGAAGCTGTCGCTGATCATGACTTATGGATATGGCATGCCTTTTTTGGGATGCCAGGTTCATATAATGATCTCAACGTGCTACATCGATCACCTCTTTTAGTTGATTTGTTTGAAGGAAGGGCACCACCTGTCAATTTAACGGTGGATGGAAATCAATACGGCATGGCTTACTATCTCACTGATGGCATTTATCCTAAATGGGCTACTTTTATTCAGTCTATTACTGAACCGTAAACAGCAAAAGCAAGGTTATTTGCCCAACATCAAGAACTAGCAGGAAAGGATGTGGAGCGAGCATTTGGGGTGTTGCAAGCTCGATTTGCAATAATTAGAAAGCCCACACTTGTTTGGGATGAAGAACGACTCTGATATAATTACTTCTTGTGCAATTATGCATAATATGATAGTGAAAGATGAAAGAGATACATATACACACTATGTTGATGGTAGAGAGTTCATGGGAGATCGCCCGAAAGGTCAATCGGAAGGTACAAGTGGATTAAATGATGACTTTGAGTTTTACACAGATAGAATTGTTGATATCAACCGATACTTGGCAAATAAGGATGATGTTGAAGATCGACAAACACATTTATCCTTAAAAGATGACTTGATTGAAAATATCTGGCAAAAGTTTGGAGAGAATCGCAATTAATGTATCATTTAAAATTTTAGTTTTTTAATTTGTGTATTTATTTTATCTATGCGCATTGTAATCTTTATTTGAAGTTAACGAATTTTCCTTAATTATTATTAATGTCTACATTTATATTTATTAAAAAATATTAGTTTTATTAAAAGAATAATTTTTTTAATTATAAAATAGTAGATCTATTTTAATCAAATAAAAAATTATATTAACTTTGTACATGAAAATATTAATATAAAAAAATAAAGATAAATGTTAGATAAATTATGATGGGGTAGAAAAAAGTAAGAAAGAGAGGATGATGACCTTTTAAAAAAGGTCATTGTTAATAAAATTAGATTGAAAGATGAACTTTTAGGAGAGAAAAAAGTTGTGAAATAGTAAGATGACCTTTTTTGGGTCATGACTCATGAGTAAGGATGCTCTAATGGCTTAAAAGCCCTTAAAACAACTACGCCATTTTTCAAGCCTCTACATTTCAAACTCTAATAGGTACTAATTAGTGTTTCATGTCAAGTTCATGTCAAACAAATTAAGTTTGACTTAGTTTTTGCAAGTTAATGGCTTAAAAACCCTTAAAATAAAATACTTAATATGTAATTTCATATGTATGCTCATTTTTTCAAGCCTAACCACTTCAAAACTATAATACTCCTATTTACTAATTAGATCATACCTTGTATGTCACTTATCAAATTTCAAATGTATTCTTTCTGTGTGATCTACATCCATGTAACTAGCATCTCCATCGTCTTTCGCAATAGATTTTGGATTAGTAAAAGATGAGGAGTTATCAAAAGTATCATACTCTTCCTCATCATCAACTTCGCCTATATCGAGGATAGTTCTATTTCTAATACTACAATATACCATTTTTATTAGCTAGGTCTACAATATAAAATACTAGTTTAGCCTATGTAACAAGTATATAAATAACTCCTTACAATCACACAAACGAGTTAAATTCACAAGAGTTAAATCTACTAGAGTAGTCAAGCTCCATATTTTACATACTCACCTGTGGTATAACAATTTGCCATCAATCGACGATTGATCCTTAGTAGTGGCGTACAATGTAGATGATGTCAAAAAAAACACCTTTTATTTATTTTGCAAAAATAGAACTTCTTATCTTGACTCTCAGTTCAAAATGTAAACCCATTAACATCTAAACCTCATATTTGTTGACATCATCACGAGGACTATAAGCTAAGCACTTAATAGTTTTGGACACACTCTCAAGTTGTTCACATACTACTCGATTTCTATCTCCTTTAGAATGATTTTCGACATGCAATATATCAAAATGCTTATTCAAAAAGGATATCCTAATTTTTAACTATTTTGACACTCAAAACAATAATTAGCACCCTTTCTTATATCAGAACACATTTATTGATCAAAAATCTATTTAAACGTTATTTTAAGGAATCAAATTAATGGAACACATCTAAATGATATCCTAATTTTCAGATACTGTAATATACTCATAAAATACGCTTTTAAAGTTTCTGTGTTCACAACAAATTTTATCCACCATGATTTCCTCACAAAAACATCACTTAACATCGTTTTTATGCATTATTATTACAATATAACATTCCATGAATTAACATGCATGGAAATTGAAATAAATTTCCGAATAATAAAACTCATTCATTAATATTATCATAATTATAATAATTTTTCAGAATTACATACTTTCTAAAGTGAATTGAAAGTAATATCATTTCACCACAAAACTTGATATAACTTCAATATAAAAATGTAAGTAACATTTTATTTGACATAAAAACTTACTAAACATGATAAAAGTCTTATTATAACATTAATTAGTTTAAAAATTAACTCAAACACCTTATTATTAAGTTTAAGATAAAACATGATATAAATACTTTAACTAGATATGCAAAGCTTATATACTTAAATAAACTTATTTCCATGCTTTTCATTATCATCAAGTAAACATAAATATAAAAGTCATATAATAAGAAAGTTAAGAAAATGTGTAGAATAAGTCACCAAAGATGATACTAAAAAACCAAGTAAAAAGTAATAAAAAGAAGATAAGCTCCAAAATAATAATCTCCGAGCTTCAAGAATGATCGATAATCCAAGCTCCAAACTAATAATACTTGAGCCTGACAACAGCTGGTGATTTTGGCTTAGGAAGTGAAGATATGAGAAAAATGAAAGAAAATTTTGATGATGGTGGTGGTAGACTGGCAAGTGTGTCACGACAAGGGGGGATTTAGTGGATCTTGGGGCAAAATTCCAGGTTAATAGGATTGCATGCAAAATAGTATTAGGAGTGTGGAAGGAGGTTTGCTTATGGAAAGGAGAAAAGAGTGACTTGGGAAGACTAAAGAATGTTTAGAGTGTAGAAGTAGAGAAAACATCATGGGTATATGGGAGAGGGGGTTGCTTGGGGTGGTTTTGGGGGTTTGGTTTAAATTTTTGTCCTGATTAGTGCAAGTGAATATGCTTTAAAATAATGAATAAGTTTGACTAAGATTTGATTATGAAAATAGGATTTGTTTACTTAGAAAAATTAGCTTAAACTATATTCAAGTTAATAATAAAAATATGGTTATTTCTTAAGTACAAAATAATTAAAATAGAGTTATAAAGTTAATTAGTATTAAAGTTAGTTGAAGGGAAAAATTTTAAAAGTAACATTTTAACAAAACTATAAATATAATAATTAAATTTACTTTTTGTAATATAATATAATAAAATAATATTTTAGTGTTGTAAAAATAATTTTAAAGAAAATAAAATTTAAAGCTTAATATTTGGAATAAACTAGAAAAGCGAAAAAAGTTTAATCAAAGATGGTTTGAATTGAATAATCAAAGGATTTGTATTTCGAATCGAGTGGTTTTTATAATTAATTAGAAGAGAAAGACTAAAAATTTTAAGTTTGTTACAATATTCTTCTTCTTAAAGGGTTATCACGTGGGATGAGTTTTCAATGGGGCATTGTAACAACCCGTTAAAATATCGAAAAAAATATAATTATTTAATTTAATTAAGGGATATTATCAATGGTATCCATGTACTATAGCAAAATATCAATGGTACCCCAGTTAATTTCAATGGTACCCCCCATGTATATGCTAATTACAACCGTGACACTATTAATGATTTTTCCGTTAAATGTCCGTTAAATTTTGATTTTAACCTAACCATGGTTAGTTTCTTCTTCTTTCTCTTCCTGCTCTCCTTCCATGGCTGCTTCATTCTTTCTCTGTGATCCTTCTTCTCCAATCAACAGAAGAGCCTCCTTCTCTTGCGTGAGTTTTCTTTTCCTTCGCTTCAGAATCTCTCAATCGCAACAATTAGGGTCCAACACCAAGGAGACAGGACCCAAATCTTGATCTTAATAAATAGATATTCTTCAAATCCTTCAAAAATTTATGATTTTTTCTAATTTGGGTTGATCTTTCAAATTTTCTCCTTTTCATTTTAGGATTCGTCTGAGTTTTCATGATCACATCACATCATATTGTTCATTGTTGAAAAAGAATAAACCCTTTTTGAAAATCAATTCGACTTCAACAATTTTTATCGTCGATTCATTCTTATGGTTTGATTACTTCTGGGGATTAAACATTGATGCAGCGGAATTACTTTTATCTGCAATCAAACCTGTCTAATCTTTACCTTTTTAATAATTATTTTACTTTGGGATTGATGGTAATCAGTTGACATCGTAAAATTTGTTAATTTTGGTTTGGTATAGAATTATGAGTGATGACTATCAATTTGTGATTGGTTTTTAAAGAGCATCTTATAAAATAAGGAAGAAATAAGAAAATTTAATGTTCTTGATTTAGTAGGCCAGGGAACATAGAGTTGGAATTGAATTTAGGATTGACTTTGATTTCATGAAGTTGATTCAGACATTGTTAAGCTTTAGCTTATAGATTTTTAGCTCAGCTCTTAAGATTTGATTTTGTTGCTTCTACTGGCTGATAATTGTATCTGCTAAGTCAATGAGTTCAACTGTTTCAACATCTCAAGGGTTTGTTCCATCGTCAAGGTTTGGTGCTTATCAATTCTCAAACTCTGGAAGTTCTGGTCCTTTTGATAAGGTGGAGCCTCCTAATTCCTCTTTTCTGCATATTCGGGTTGATCATTGTCGGGCTTGAGATGAAGCAGCCATGGAAGAAGAGCAGGAAGAGGAAAGGGAAAAGAGAAGAAGAAGAAACTAACCATGGTTAGTTATCAAATATTAACGGACATTTAACTGAAAAATCATTAATAGTGTCACGGTTGTAATTAGCATATACTTGGGGGGTACCATTGAAATTAACTGGGGTACCATTGATATTTTACTATAGTAAAGGGGTACCATTGATAATATCCCTTTAATTAATTATTTGATTATTTAATTTAGTTAGTTATTTGATTGTTTAATTATTTAACTTAAATTAATTTATTAAGTGGTACGCGCGTGTTATCGCGTAACAAGTTTATTACGTAACGGCTTTTCGTCTAACAATTAAACCGAACAATTAATTAATTAATTAATAAAAAAAATTTTAAAAATATACATGGGGAAGGGGGAGCCGGTTAAGGGAGACTTTTGGGGAGTTTGTAACTCCTCCCTTAATGCTAATTAAGGGTGTAATTAGTAAGGCTTTAAGGGTGGAATTAAGATTGATAATTAAGCTTATTTTGAATCTCTACTCACAACAAAAAAATCAGAAAATTTTATTCGCTTTTTGCTTCAAAATTTTCGGCCAAAGTGTAGTATTGAGAGGAAAAGTGAGGAAAATTCTTAAGTTGAGTTTTGGGTGTTCAATTGTATTATTTAATCTTCAATCCTTGAAATTGTAAGTTTAAAATTTTAATTCTTTAATCAAAGTTTTGTTTTTATTTGTATTAAAAAAGAATTATTGTTCTTAGTTTTATTTTGGTTATTTTCATAAATTACATATTTCTTCAACAAAAAATTAATTTGTTAGAAGGAATTGTGTTTATGTGTGTGGTTTTTTTTTTTTTTTTTTTTTTTTTTTTATGTTTTCATGATTTATAATTCTTTAACAAAAATTTAATTTGTTAGAAGAATTATGTCATGAGTTATTTTATATAATTCTTTTCCCATGATTTACAATTCTTTAACAAAATATAATTTGTTAGAGAAATTTTTTCATGATGTTTTTTTTATATAGTTCCATGATTTATAATTCTTTAACAAAAATCTTGATTTTGTTAGAGGAATTAATTCATGAGTTATTTTATATAGTTTCTATGATTTATAAATCCTTAACAAAATTTAATTTGTTGAAAGGATTAAGCCATGATTTTTTTATATGTATATGTATAGCTTTCCATGATTAGTAATTCTTTAACAAAATTTAAATTTGTTATAAGAATTATACTCATGTTGATTTTAAACAAGTTCTTATGATTTATATTTCTTTAACAAAATTTTAATTTGTTAAAAAGGAATTTAAAAATATGGGTCAATTTATATAGTCACTCATGAGTTCATAATTCTTTAACAAAATTTAATTTGCTTGAAGGATTGTGTTTATATATCTTAATTGAGGAAGTTGTTTTTTTTTTTTTTTTAGATTATGATACTCTAATAAAATATTAATTTGTTAAGGGAATTAAGTGTTGTGGAATTATTTTATTTAATTGTCACAACTTATGGGTTCATGATTTTTCTTTTATGTTGAAAGAAAAAAAAATTTGATTTATGATTTATGAGATATTTTAATTTGATGATTCTTCGTGTCGTGATTATGAATTGGGTTAATAATTAAGTTTTGTATATGAGTGGATGCATGTATATATATTGAGTTGGGTAAGTGTTATGAGTTTTGTTTGGTTCACTATTGAGATTCAATTAATAGTAGGGAATGTGGATTTGTATGTATTGTGGTTTAGTCATATATATATATATATATATATATATATATATATATATATATATATATATATATATATATATATATATATATATATGGGACAGCAGCTACTGTCTCGGCAGTCGTGCTCCAATCCGAGATGTCGAGTGTCTTTTGTTGTCGTTTAACTTATCCGTTGTATTCAAAACTCGTTAAACGTTAAAATTAATTAAAAATAGTAAATGGATGTTAGAAATTATGAAATTTGGTACCCAGGGTAATTGATGCCTTCCGGATGCAGCGGTGAAGTCGGATTTTCCATTTAAATTTTCTAAACTGTCCAAAATGACCGTTTAAGTTTCTGATTAGATTTTAAATTTTGGAACCTTTGAAATTTGGGAGAAATCATTTAAAATTATAAAGTTTTAGTAGTGCCTTAATGGCATGAAGTGGATTAAATGTGTGAACACGTTCTAATACGTGATTTTTGTATGTGTGTTGTGTTTAGGACCTTGATTCATAAGAGGTTGAGATTCTAATCGCGAAGCGCTTGAGTTACTTTAATCGTGCTACCAAGGTACACACTTATACCATACAATTGTAATTGGTTATGTAAAGTAATATTGTGCTCATTCCATGTTGTGATGTTGTATATCACGTAAGATTTAGATCCCCAAAATAATTTGTAAAGAGTTTAAATTGGTATTTGAGGATAGTTGTGTAATTACTCAAATGGGGCTATTTAATTGGAAAGGAGTACCATTGTTATTGTTCCCATGGCAGTTTTGAATTATTATGGTCACCATGGGGGTATGCATACTTTTGCCTTTGACGACCCGAACAGGACGGACAACGTCTTAGGTCAGAGGTTGCCTTGGGATTAGCTCTCCCTTGTGTATTCCTCCAAAAATTTTGAAAATACTCTGTCGACCCGAACTGAATGGGCAACGACATGAGTTGGAGTCTGAAAAGTCAAACGTGACATTTAATTAATAGAGCCTTCGCATGCTAGGATGAACTCATTGCTTGTATGTAACTAATATAATACATAGTATGTTGTCTCTGACATGTATTGTTATGTGCTTCGGAACTTGCTATGATGTTGTCATTCGACGACTAGTAGGTTGACTTGCAGGTGGGGACTATTGTGTGAGGACTATTCTAATAGAACCTGTAGTCAAGCTACCTATCGTGCCCGGAATTACTATTAGAATTTTATCCATCCATACTTTATTATTTTTATTTCAGTAAGTAAATTTTGAATCGGATTGTATTTGATTTGAAGAGGCCAGTAGGTTCTCAAGTTGTAATTTTATATTTCCGTTGTCTTGTTATTTCGTCATTACTATTTTATTTCATTATCACTAAAATATCATCGGTCCTAAAAGTGGTTTAATTTAATGTCCAATGTGTGGACTGGAATTCATATTTGTATGAATTTATCCGGTTCACTTCAACACGGACTATTACAGGCATGAATACATGTTTGCACTTAGGAATGCACTTGGCTTCCAAGTCATCATAAAAACTGGGCATGCTTTCATCTCTTTGTTCTTATACCTTGATAAGTTGTCGTATACTAGGAAATTATTAATGGTGCATAAAAGCATTGCAAGCAATGTGAAGACTTATTAGCATGTGCATCGAACACAAATTCCCCTTCTTCCCACATCTTCTGAAACCATGAACGAGAGTACATGATATACATCTATGTGATTACCAGGCTGTATAGGATTCGAGATTAGAAGCAAAAGTATAATGTAATTATGTTTCATGCACAACCTATGAGAAAAGTTATAGATAATAACTAAGAGTACCGATCATGTACTATATTGAGAACTAAGAGTGTCGAATGGTGTAACTACATCCATACATGGTTCGAATCTCAAATTACGATCTTCATCCCCAAATATCTTATGCAACCTATTAAATATTGATGGTGTTTCACTTGGGAGAATCAACTAGATGTGTGAGCAAAAGACCTTCTTCACCCTATCTGCATGTCATCGTAATTTGAAGCATATTTCTTATAAGTTACAATCACTTGAATCTAGGTATTACTGGAAGACTTAGTCGGGCCCTTTTAACATCCCAAACTCATTTATGCTTGTAACGTTGTCAACACGACATAATGTTGGTAACATTATTCATTTTGATCCAATAAACATTGTATTGACATTAAATAAGACCTTGATAGGTGTGACCGTGTGAGTGCACCCAAAATGAAGACAATGAGAGACCCCACTCCATTTAGTTCGAGAGTTAAAAATGCCCAATTAATTTAGGAGTATGACTCAAGCCACTGACATTAAAAAAAGGCTTGATGAAAGGACACACATCTCTTATCTTGTATATGTATGCTTATTTCATAGTTAGTCTCTTTCTAGTTTGATGTGTTGGATGATTTTTGTATGGCCAATAGTTTGCAAACTTGAAATGTCAAAGGTCACTTGATTGTTTGAACCGTAGATTAGCCTTTTGAGAGGTATACCTCCTCATATATCTATGCTCATGCTAATTATGGTCCTTACACTCCATAGCCTCAATCACAGAGGACATGTTCGGTTTTGTTTTAGGTAGTTGCATTTCATTATATAGTTTGTACATCATTTTTTTACACACTTATCCATTTTTTGCGTATAGAATATGTTTATGTTTATATAAATATTGACCAATCGGTTTATTGTTGTGTCAAATTTTGTTGTAAATTTGTATTTATAAAAATTGGTGTTAATAATTCAATTTTTTACTTATTCATTATGAATAATTTGACTTTTAAATTATTTTTTAATAATTTAATTTTTGACACTTGGTTTGCTATTTTGGCGTACTAATAGGATATGCTGATAGCAAACTAGAGATAAAGCTTGAATTATTATAAAATAAAAAGCTATGCTGTTAACAAACTAAAGACAAAGATTGAATTATTAAAAAATAATTTAAATGTGGGATTATTCACAGTGAATTGGTGAAAGGTTGAATTATTAATATTAATTTTTCCTTTATAAAAAGATTACAAATTTTATGAGTATAATAATAATAATAATAATAATAATAATAATAATAATAATAATTTAGGTTATATAATTGTCATATAAAAAACTGACTAATATAAATTTATAATATGTCTACAATGATTATTAATTTGTTGGTAAAATATAACAAGTGAGGTAGATATTAAGAAAATATGAGTTAGTGCACAATTTCATTTGCTCCATATTAGTAGGCATTGAGATTTGACACTATTTAAAATAATTTTTGTTTAAAAAGTATTTTCAATATATTGGAAAAAACACAATCTTTACAATTTTGTTTGAAAAATTTCATGAGTTTTACTTTATTTTTATGAACAAATGACTTAGAAATTTAGAATAATATCATCAGTATTATTATTTTGATTTAATTGCATACCATTAAAAGAGTTTTAGTATTTAAAAATACATAAAATAAAAATATTACTACTATAATACTTCTTTACCAAATTATTAGGTGAAACAACCATCATTTTGAGAAAAAATGGAAACACAATTGATCAATTTTGTTTCGCAAACAAAGAAATATACCCAAATGATTAAGGACATTAATCGAGACTATAATGCAAAAAATAATTAATTTTTCCTAATTTTCAAAACAACAAAAATATAATAATAATAATTTTAAAAAGACCCAAAAAAAATCTAAGAAAATGACCAAAAATTTAATAATATCCCAACCTTCTTTCCTTGTGTTCGCATCTATCATCATCTATATTAATCTTTAATTATTAGTCAGCAAAATCTTTGGATTGCGCGACTTTCTTCCCATCTTAACATTTTCACACCTTTCTTTTCTCTGATCTAATCCTTTTTCACAATCAATCAAAATATCTCAAAAAAAAAAAAAAACAATTTCAGCAAAAAAAAAAACCCAATTTCATGAACAAATTTCCGGAAGAACTTCAAAGAGTATCAATGGAGTCTTCAGCTCAACGCAGGTGGAAAGCAATTCAATCGCACCTTTTCTCTGTACCCAACAATGAAGAAGATCCTTTCTCCAGTATTCTCCATAATCAAACAGCTGGAGAATTCTACCAAGGTTACACTTTTTTCATTTTTTAAATGATTTTTCATATTTTTGTGAGTGAAAATGTATTTATATATGTGGGTTTATGTTTTTTGCAGCTGTTTTGTAGTGGGTGTATTTAAAGTTGCAATCTTTTGTTGGGATATAACTGCTCTTAGTTTTGAAGCATTCTGTAAATGGAATTATATAATTTGGGTCCCCCTTTTTTGTGTAGAAACTTACCTTGTAGTATCATGTGATGATTCTTTTTCACTGTTTGTAAATACAATATAGTTTGAAAATGAGAGGGGGATAATTTTGTACTCTGTATTGTAAATTTATTTACTCCTATTTGTCCCAAATTGGTTTGAATAGAATTTAGGTTGTTCTGCTTAGTTTGTTGGGTTACTTTTTTGGGGTTTTAGTAATGTGACTTTTTTGGGTATTTGCTTTTACATTATGTAGCTTTATGCTTTTATGTGTATGTCAATAAGAATATAATAAACTAACATGAATTTTCTCTTGATAGAATGTGCGGTTGGTAATATGTTAAATATTTGCTTTGTGATGGTTATTAAGGGATAGGCTAGCTTTTCTATTATCCCAATTAGAATATGGATGGATTAATTGTTGTTTTGAGTTAACGATACTGGGTTGCTCTTTATGTGATTGGTAATGGAAGGAGACATCACTGAAAAGTAAGTACCATTCTTCAAATAATTTAGTAATGTGAAAATCATAGATTCTATGTGGAACCATATTGAAGGGAGAGTTTGTAGTGTGTTGACTGCTTTTGGATCAGTGTTACATAATTCGCTTTTTGAATTCGTAATTTGCACGAATTTTCCCAAGAATAGCCCAAAACTGACCATAATTCGCTTTTTCCGATTCGTGATTCGCGAGGAGATTAATGAAATGTGACACTGTTTTGGATAGCCTTGAGTAGCAATCTGTATTGTTTGAAGTTAGGTTATGCACCGGTAGTTTTGAAACAACCTTCCCTTGATTATTGGCTCACCCCTTTTACAGAGTTTGTCAAAAGTCTTTTTTTTGTTTACCTTTAGTCAATGACCAATTTTGAGAGAGAGTTTTTTTTTTTTTTTTTTTTTTTCTTTTTAATAATGGTGGTGGATTGGGGAGTGATTTCAAAGGTTTTTCTCTCAATTAAAGGAGCTCCTAGTTCCATGGACTCGAACATAACTGAAATAGATAATTCGTGCTAAGAGACTATGATGTGTTGCGACAGTTGATGAGGGATTCTATGTAGTGGCTTGGAGATTGCAACATCTTGTGTATTCTACATAAGGCTGATTATCAGCTTTTTGATGAGATGATGCAACTTATTAGGAGATCTTAGTGTAATAACTGAAAATTTAAGGGTGTTTACTTGTTAGAAGTTGCTTACTGTTTAGAAGGGGCAAGCATGTTGTCTGCTTCTGGAAAAGGTTGCTGATTGACAATATTTGCATGTTGGCTGTGCATGTCAATCGGGTATGTCACTTATCCTTGGCTAGTTTTGATGGTTATTGAAAAAAAGACATTTACAACAATATGTGATATATGGAAACTGGAAAGGCAAATCTTAGTGGTAGCTAGTCATACTGGATGCTGAGTACATGCCAGGATTTTGCCAAGTTTCACTTAATCTAAGATTGTATGTTTGGAAATTAATGCAATTAGCTAATGTCAAAATGAAAATTAGGGAGTTGTAGGAAGAGAAGAGATGTAAAGAACTAGATTCGAGTCTATCGTTGTTTCTTGGGTACTAAAAGGTTTTCTGAGATTTTAAAATTATTTGAAGTTTCTTCATGTTGATGTAGATAAGCCAAAACAGGTAAAAAGATGCTATTTGTCCTAATTTACATTAAGGGATTTAACTACTGTATCTCATAGCTTTTTATCGAATTGATCTTACACACTTGTAAATTTGTACATTTTCTTACATTCCATTTCATTCTAGAAGACGTTTTAAACTAAAATATTGCTTTGCGTTTTTATAGGTGAAAGGTATAGTGTAATTCTTCCTGAGAAGTTACAGACAGGAAAATGGAATGTTTACAGGTAGGCTGTCTTGTTCCGAGTTGCTCAATCTGTTGTCACCAAAAAAAAAAGAAAAATTCTGCTGTCACCTGTCTCTGTTGATTATCTATGCTTACTGAGACACAGATTTACATACTTTTGAGGCAGGTCTGCTCGTTCCCCTTTGCAGCTAGTCAGTAGATTTCCAAATCATCCAGAGATTGGCACATTGCATGACAACTTTGTGTGCGGTTCTATCTTGTCTTTGTTTCTGCCATTTTGCTTGTGTAAGTAATCTTGTATGACTAACATTTCTTGTTGTGTAATGTTCAATCAGACATGCAGTTGACAGTTTCCCAGACTATATGTACTTGGGTACAAGAGTGCGAGTGGATGGAACAGTTGGAGAGTAAGTTGCTGATCACAACTGATTTGCCGTACTGGTTGCGCAATTGACAAGTGCGCTCTACAACAACTATGTCTGATTATTATTCTGTTTAACCCTGAAGGTATAAATGGATGACTTATGGAGAAGTGAGTAATGCTCGTTCAGCTGTAGGATCAGCTCTTCAGAATTATGGCCTATCAAAAGTGAGTCTCAACTGGCCCCAGCCACCCACCCCCTCCCCCCAGAAAAAAAAAACTTCAGGCGTAAAGACCATAAACATTTACTTATTGTAAAATGATTAGCTCATATACACAATCAACTAATGCCTTGTTTGGTTATTGGTATTCAATGGTAATAAATAATTCCATCGTAATGAAGATCTCATCACCAAACATGTTTTTTCTTCACAATTTTCATACTTAATTTCACCTTTGGTAATAGATGAGAATGAATATTGTGAAGGAAAAATAATTAGAATAGGACCACGGCTATAAACTTTGTCAAGTGTTTTTCGGATTTAATTACATTTATTTTCATTATTATCCCTGCCATTTAATAACCAGCCGTAAATGTCATGAAAGATCGAATTTTACCTATTTATATATATGTTTGATTTCATTGTTTATATTGTAAAACACGTCTAATTTTGATTTTTATTATTTATCTTAGTCAACAATAGCAACAACAATGCCATAGCTTTAATCCTAGGGTCGCTACATGAACCATTATATCAGTTTCAATGGTCTTTCACATGAATTCTTTTTCTCCATTCATTTTGATTTTCTACCGTCTCAATTTGTTAGTTTAGATTCTTCATATCCTTTTCGAGTCCTATCCTCCAAGTCACAATCGGTCTTCCTCGCCCTCATTTTGAGTCTCCTAAGCTTTCTATCTTTCTTACCAGTTCGCTAATACCTTATCTTTGCACATACCCAAACCATCTTAAACGATTCTCTTTCATCTTTTCCTCAATATTTTCTACTCCTAAATACTTTCTTATATCTTCGTTTCAAACTCTATCCCTTAAGATATGCCTAATCATCCCTCGAAACATTTGCATTTTTACCACTCCCATCTTTCTACTATGATCCTTTCTGAAAGCCAAACATTCTGATCTATTATAATATCACTAATCTAATAGCCGTACAATAAAACTTTCCCTTTAGCTTAAAGCGCACACCTCGATTATTGGATGTCCCCACTACTCTGAAATATGTACCAAAGGTATTTGAAACATTCAATTAAAGCAATTTCTTTCTCTTCTATTCTTGTAGTGCCTCTCATTATCTCGTTTGTATTAAAGATACACTTCATGTACTATATTTGTCTTTGAAACCTCATGACTCCAACTCTTGTCTCCATCGTTCTAACTTAGCATTTACCGGCTCCCTGGTCTCATCTACCAAAACAATGTCATTAACAAACAACATCCACCAAGGCACGTCTCCTTGTATCGATCGAGTTATCTCAATTGATGCAAAAAAGGCTTAGGGCCGAGTCTGAATGAAAGCCAATTGTGATTGGAAAATCCTTAATTGCCCCTCCAAACCTCCCCATGTCCTAACATTCGTCTTTACTTCTCGATATATATCTTGCACTATTTTAATGTATTTCTTGAAAATACCCTTCTTTGTCATTGCCCACCAAAGTGTTTCTCATGGTTTCTTGTCTTATGCTATTTCCAATTCAAAATAAACCATGTGCATGTCACTTTTTCTAGCCCTATAGTAGTCCATTATTTGTTTCATAAGATGAATTGTTTCCATTGTAGATTTCCCTAGCATAAAATCTAAAATGGTTTTCTGATATGGAGGTATGTCTGCTCATACGTATCTCTGTCACTCTTTTCCATAATTTCCTAGTATGGCTCATGAGTTTTATTCCTCGATAGTTATGCATCTTGGACATCTCATTTGTTCTTGTAAATGGGCAGCATAGTACTATTTCTCCAGTCAAAGGGTATCTAGGTTGTCCTCTAAATCTTGTTGAAGAGATCAGTATGCTAAGTTACTCTAATCGTTCCCAAGCTTCATACCTCAATTGGTATACCATCAGACCCAACCGCTTTTTTTAGCTTTATTTTCTTGAAAGCCCCATCCATCTCTGATTTTTGTATTCTTCGCATAAATTCTTATTTTCATCTAAAGAAGTGATTTTTGTATCAGTTACAATATTTTCATGTTTTTCATTACCTCATCAAAATACTCCCTCCATTGATCCTTGATGATCTCATCTCGAACTAGAAGGTTCTTATCCTTATCCTTAATACACTTCACTACACCTATGCCATTAGTTTTTGCTTGTTTCCTATTCCATCCTATATATATATATATATATATATATATATATATATATATATATATATATATATATATATATATATTAATTCTTTAGAATCTAGTTTGTCAAAATTTGCTCTCTTATAATCACATTGTTCTTTCGGCATACCTCTATTACATCCTTAGATGTTCGTTCATTCATAAGAACACTAACTTCGTTCGATTTCTCTCTTGTTCGAGCACCACAATTTATATTCCTACCTTTCACCTACTATTGTTTTTGGCCCATATCTAACCCATTTTGTCTCTTGTAGAATATAATGTTAATTTTCTCATTCCATGATATCCACCAGCTTTAAAAACCTATAGGTCAAGCTATTAATGTTTCAAGATCTTATTTTTAGCTAAGACTCTTGGTTTTTCTCAACCTTCTATGCTTAAATCCTGTGGCCCTTGCTTAATTGACACCACATTCGGGCCATGTGGTGCATCGTTTCTGGATGACGTCCTAATATAAGTAACCCGCCCTTACACATTTGACGTCACACTCGGGCAATGTGGCGCTTCACTTTTGGATGACGACCTAGCAACCTCTGCATACTTATTACATCTAGCCGTAAGAATTGCAATCTGTTGTTGAGTAGGGAATGCCCCTATGAGAATTTATTTTTGTTCATGATCATGAGACGTGACTAAGTTTTACTACCGCTCACCCTCCTTTAACCGGGCTTGGGACCGGCAATAAGTGACAGGCACTCACAGAAGGAGTTGTAACTAAATTATACTAAACTAAGTTTTTTTTTTATTCTAGTCTTAAAATAAATTTTATCAAAAAATGATTCATTTTCTTGGACAAGATGATCTCATCGAAAACTTACATTAGCTTCTGTGCTTCATCCTCTATTTTTACTCAATCCTCAATATGAAATTTAAGCGCTATTCAAAGTTTAATATTGGATCTGAACGCTGGTTTTCTACCTAAATTGCATACTTCCTTAACTGTTGACTGTTAATTCCGACAGGGAATGAGTGTTGGACTTTATATGATCAATAGACCAGAATGGGTAGTTGTGGATCATGCGTGCTCATCGTATTCATTTGTTTCAGTTCCCTTGTATGACACACTAGGTATTTTTCTTCTCAGTCCGTTTTCTTCTCGAATATTTCTCTGTTATTAATCGTTTCTTGGATTCTGATGTTAGTTTGTTAAACCACCTTCAGGTCCAGATGCTGTTAAATTTATTGTAAATCATGCTGATGTGCAGGCCATCTTTTGTGTTCCAGAAACATTAAAAGCTGTGAGTCTGCTTTCACCAGCTCTTGCTTATCACATTTGATATACATTGTTATGTTGTAACATAAAGCAGAAAGGGGATTTGGGATGGAGATGTCTAGGAGAATCATTGTAAAGCAGTTATGGTACAGTAAAAAGCTCATGTTGAGTGAGTGATGGGCAAAAATTGTCACTTTTTGTTAAGAGGGAGGATTGTAATTCTGAAAATTTGGAAGAAAATTAACTGCAGGATCAAACCATCATAGAGTTTCATACGTCCTTGAATGCTTGAGTTCTTTTTCAGTCCATTATCAGAAACTAACTGATTTTGTCTTTAAAGTGTTTGTTGAAAATATAAGAATTTTGTTGAGATTCAAATCTCAGTCTGAGTGAATTTCAGCGGCATATATTTTTCCTATATACAGTTTTTCATGGTTTTTTGTTAAGGGAGATATGCTGAAAAAGTGACTAGTTTACAAAGAAATAAATAGATGACTGCCTAGCCCCTTTGTTTTTTTTAAACAACATAATGTTTTGTATGCAGTAACTTATGATTCCCGTTGATACATTTTTTGCTTCTTACTGCAGTTACTAAGCTTTTTATCAGAGATCCCAACTGTGCGTGTTATAGTGGTATGCTCCTAGTAGACTTTAAAATATGTCATTTTGGACAATGAAGTACGGTTGTTCTTGTTTTTTGGTGATATATGTCTTTTTGTTATCTTTCTTTGCATTCTTCACAGGTCGTGGGAGGGGTAGATGAGCATTTACCCTCACTTCCTCAGGTTGTTGGGATTAAGCTAATATCCTATTCAAAGTTATTAAGTCAGGTAAGAATCAAGATTTAGATTCTTTTTGATTCTTTACAATTTTTGATGTGGGAATTACTTGGACTCTTGTTGTATTTTTCTTATTTAGAGATGATCTCTCTAGTAGTCACATTGATTTGTTTTAGTTTATGTAGCCCATGGATTAAGGCTTTGGCAATGTTGTTGTGTAGGAAAGAGGTCAAGTAAATGAGTGAGAAAAGGGGGGGATGATCTTTTTCAAGCACTACTGTTTTCCCTTCTTTGTTTTCTTTAAAAATTCTTCACTTCTCTAAGGATTCTTTACCCCTTTTCTCTCTTTACTCAAGGAGATTAAATGGGAAGTTAATAATTAGTAGATAGTAATGGCATGGGGATTGTCTCCTATGGATTTACCCATCTGAGTTGTATTCACTAGTGGCTTTTTCTCATTTTAGCGATTTTTATGCATTTCAGCTTTTCTTAAATTAGGTGTTTTAAAACATCCTACTTTTTTGCTTGAAACTTGATTTTCAGACATCTTAGATTGTATAAAAAATGCACTTGAAACAATCATGTTCAGATGTAACTTGACGTTTGGTCATGTACGATTTTAGTTGGCACAAACCCAGTTGGGAGTACATTTCAATGACCCAAAATACTTAGGAAAAGGTTTATTCTGAAAATTCTATGATCAACTAAATAATGTTGAAATAACTCGAGTTGCTGTATTTGTTAATTTTCGACAAAACCATTGATGGCTTTGAATTTAAGCTTTGTTCAAGCTTGGTTGGTTGTCATTAGTTATGTGGATGACACCTCTTTGAGGTGGATACATCTTTAGATGGTTTACCTTATTGGTCAGAAAGGTTGTTGGGAGTTGATGGTTTTTTACTTGGTGGTAAAGGTGGCCAAAATGTGGGTTTGACCTATAAAGTCCTTAAATTGGTTCGATCCGCAACAACATATTGGTTTGATTCTGGTTCATAAATCCGAAATACAAATCGAACTGAATTGAACCGCTAGTCGATTGAAGTAGGCCTTTTTTTGACCGGTTAAATTTTGAAGCATGAAATTCCCTTTTTAAGAAAATGCAAATAATTACAATTTTCATAAATAGACATCCGTGAGGTCATATTAAGAGCGATTAGCGGAATTTCAGTTGACAATTATCTTACACCCAATGTCATGATCACAAGAGTAACAATATATGAATAAAAAAAGTATTTAGTTGACAACATTTTCCGCGTGACTTGATCAGTCGAAAAGGATTAAATACTTCAAAAGTATTTTCTGGTCTACCGACCTTGTCACCAATCAGGAATTCAATCATAGTTTCTCTAATCAATCGGCATACACTCAATTGATCCTTCATATGCTAGTACATAAATGATGAATGATCAAATCTTTCACTTTTGGGGAAGACGGAATATGGAACAATTTGATGGAACATTAGCTTCACAACCATGTTGAGTGAACAAGATTTTTGGCCTGATTGATTTTGATTGATAGGATGAGGGAGAAGATGAAATCAAGAGCAGAGCGTAAGTGAAAAGAGCAGAGAATTTTGTGACAATCAGAGGAGGCTTCTAATTCACAGGATTGAACATTTTTTCCAAATACTTCTCAAAAATGCTTAAAGCCTATGTTTACAAACAATATTCTATTCATGGTCAATCTAGGAATTGACTGTAATTTCACCAGAATAATTCAACTTAGGTTAAGCTGCACTAATATCCCACTTGTGGGGGGTAAATTATTACTCACAACGAAAAGTTATGGGGCCTCCTGTGTATGCAGGAGAAAGACTGCTACATCCTTTAATCTCCTCAAAGCACCCTGGGCAGTAGTCTTTTTAGAGATGGTTGGATTTAATAGTCTGGAACATTGAAATTAGGATCTGTCTACTATCTAGGCTCTTTGATACTATCATTCTGAAGTACAATGCATGCTATCAAAATAAATGAAAAAATACATAAGAAAAATACACAATTTCAGATGAGTGCCACTGAGAACATGTAGACTTTTGTGACCTTTGTTCTATTGTAAATTTCAAAATCATTTCACTGGGAGCTAAATAATTCACCCATTCTTCGACTTGATAGTAGACCCTTGAATATGGCTCCTCAACCTTAGCAATGCAATTTTCAGATATTTTCAAGTAGCAAATGATCACGGTGTAATGATGTTTCAGACCAGCATTCTTGTTAAATGAGCCTCTTTCACCACAGCAGCAAGATTGCTTATCTGAACACTTTTAATGGGTGAATTTACCTTAGATCTTGATGCATAAACGTTTGTGACTGAGCACCAATGCACTATAGTGTGTGTGTTTATTGATGAATTTATCTTTTCAGGGTCGTGCTAGACTTCAACCATTTTGCCCTCCCACCCCTGATGATATTGCCACAATATGTTATACTAGTGGAACGACTGGGACGCCGAAGGTACAAACTTTTCTCTTCTCGTGTGAAGCAATATCTCTTTTGATTGATCGCTTACATGTGGATTCATGTTGAAGGGAGCTGTATTAACTCATGGAAATCTAATTGCAAATGTTGCTGGTACGAGCATCCCTGTCAAGTTTTATCCCACTGATGTGTGAGTAAATGATATTTCTCTGCATTACTTATATTTTTCTTTCTTTTTTGCTTTTTTATGTGTCTTAATTTTTTACATGTGGCAGTTATATATCATATCTTCCATTGGCGCACATTTATGAACGAGCTAACCAGATCTTAGTAGTCTACTCTGGTGCTGCTATCGGCTTTTACCAAGGGGTACTTCACACTAGCTGTTATTTGAGCAATCTATATTTAGGGAGATATTAGTTATTATGTTTTCTTTTTCCCCCTTATGAATTTGTTTTTTGTTGTTTTAACATTTTCAAAAAGGTTTTTTTTTTTTTTTTTTTTTTTTTTTTTTTTTTTTTTTAAGTTTTGTCCTTTATGTATACTTTACTACACAGGATAACTTGAAGCTGATGGATGATATGCTGGCCTTGCGACCAACCATTTTTGCTAGTGTTCCTCGGCTCTACAATAGGATATATGCTGGGTAAAATTTGAAGTCTCTACCATCTTGACTCCTTACTTTAGGTTGTAGTACCTAAGCTTCTCTGATATAATTTGTTTTATTTAGGATTATCAATGCTGTAAAGACTTCTGGGGTTCTTAAAGAAAGGCTTTTCAATGCCGCCTATAACTCGAAGAAGCAAGCCATAATGAATGGTATTGACTATTGAGAACGTTGACTTCTCCTCTCTAAATGTTTAAATAGTTGATAACATGAGATGCTTCTCTGGGATTCATCAACTAATGGATATTTTCATCTTGGAGTTTATCTGTTTTTGAGAATGGAAGGATACTTCAGTTTAAGAAGTGTGGTTGGCACCTTTTCTTATCAGCTCTACACCTTTTAATATATATAGGCCATCGCCGTATGAATTGAAGGAAGCCAAAGCTGTTAAGAACACACCTTATCTTCAATTGTCTCTTTTCCTCTTGCTATTTTCACCCTCACCCATCTTTTCTCTCCTCCATGTCTTTGACCTTTTTGCTTGATGTCTTTTGTTTTTGTCAAACAATGAGTTTTCTTTTTATTGTGTAATGTGCCAATTAGTAAGATATTTCAACGATAACTTTTAGAAATGCTCGGAAAGGCGGAGCTGAGTGTATATCTTTTAAGTTGAGGTCTGAAAAAGTTTTGAAGTGTGTGTGGAATTTATCTTTGAGCCTCCAACACCCTGAAAAGGGAAGAATGGTTGACACTGAAAATAGCTTGCCCTATTCAATGTTCGGTAGCATAATATGGAGAATGTTTATTTTCTTCTCTGATAATAATTTCTTCATGTATCGGAGTCTGCGATGATCATTTAAATAAATGTCATTTCTTAATTAGATTTGTTTAATTTTCCAAATGCTATGTTTCCAGGGAGAAACCCATCACCTATCTGGGATAAACTAGTATTCAATAAGATTAAGGCCAAACTAGGTGGCAGAGTTCGCTTCATGAGTTCTGGTGCTTCTCCACTGTCGCCTGATGTTCTGGACTTCATGAAAGTGTAAGTTGGTTAGATCATAACTCATAAGATTATTAAGTCATTCTAGTTGATGGCTTGATGCATATCTGTAGTGTAATTTTAGTTATAGCATATATGGTGTTAACTTTTGCTCCTTGTACATTTTAGGTGCCTTGGCTGCCCACTAGTTGAAGGATATGGTATGACTGAGACTTCCTGTGTTATAAGTTCTATGGAAGAGTCGGACAACATGTCAGGCCATGTTGGTTCCCCTAATGCTGCTTGTGGTAAGTTTCACCGGCTCAATATGGACATATTGGCTACTTTCTTGGTCTAAATTATGCTTTCAGACAGAAAAGTGCAATTAGACAATCTGAGAAGTCTTAGTCCCGATTGTATTTTCTTACGTTTTTGAATAGTGTGGCTATGGTAATAAAAATGTTACTCCCTCCGTCCCATTTAATTTGCAACTCTTTATAGAGGTGTAAATTTTTATTTGTAGTTTGTGAATACGACAAATAACTAGTGGGGTAAAAAAATGAGTGGATGAAATTAAAGGACAAAATGTATTTGTGGATGAGATTTAATAAGAATCGTGAGCACCATTACCAAAAAGAGAACATGGTACAAAGTAAGTGAGACAACCCTAAATAGAATTTGGGTGCAAATTAAATGAGACAAAGGGAGTACTTCAATAATAGTCCTGATAACCTTCATGCATGTGTTATATGATCATATATTCATATCTTATCACGCCACTAGGTGTTACCAGAAAATAATGTTTTTTTTTCCTTTTTAATTTTGGAACTCCAGAGGTAAAGCTGGTCGATGTTCCCGAAATGAATTATACATCTGATGATCAGCCATACCCTCGTGGTGAAATATGTGTTCGAGGGCCCATTATTTTCAAAGGCTACTATAAAGATGAAGTCCAGACGTACTGAGTTTCTACTAGTTTTTTATGCTTTTGTTCTATTGGCTTGTGTTATTTAAGAAAACTAAATGTCAATGAATGTTCCAGGAGAGAAGTCATTGATGATGAGGGTTGGCTTCACACTGGAGATATTGGGTTGTGGTTACCTGGAGGACGCCTTAAGATAGTAGACAGGTGAGTTGTGTTCATTCAGGACATAAGGAAAAAGATGTGGCTAGTTTTTATACTATAATATCAGTATTTCTTGTCAGTTATAATTATGTACTTTTGGTATCAAACTGTTTTACATCATGAAATTCTTCGTGCACCGGGATACACCTTATACTCATATTTTTCATGATTTTTGAATATGATAACCCATCTAAGAAACAAATAGAATTCAAACGTGTATATAAATCCAATACTTAATTCTGTTTGATGTTAATTAATTATATTTTGACGCTAACAAATAGAATGCATCCACACATGCACTCTTTATAAACTTCATTCAATATTATGCTAATTGTATATGTTTGGAGCTATGGTATCATGATATGTTCTTTCTATCTAGCAACTCAAGTGGCACTCAGAGCCATGTTATAGGACAAACAGGAGAGGTCATCCAAAAGACTAGTCTATTAGGTGAGAGAGCCCATTTTCCTATAAACCCCACACCAATTGTACTTTACAACCGATGTGGGACAAGTCCCATACCTTGCAATGGACCATAACAAGCCACTTACTCTTTCCAAGGTTGGATAACTAAATCTATTTTAACCTACACATTTCAATGCTGGTTCAGACCTTTACAACAGCCGATATAAGAATACAATCTTCCTTGCTCCTATTGGATGAATCACTATCACTTTTTTCTTTTCAAATTCCCCCATTAGCTTTTTAATGCAGTCGTGAGCTTTCTTAAGACAAATCCTCTTTTGGTCTCCCATGTAGCGATTCTTTAACTCTACCAGAAATTTCAATATTATAATCTAATTGTATAGGAACAAACAAATAATAAACATGCTTCCATTGGGAACATTAAATGTCGTCCTTCTAGTTCAGGAGCTTTTTGAGTTCATTAGAACCAAGAAGTTTAGAGTGCAGACATATACTTAGCAAAGCAAATAACTTTGGATATGTATCTTCTTTTACTTACGTCCTCTTCTCTAACTTGTTGTGTGCTCTTTGATGCGTCACATGCATTGAGAAATTTGCTTTTGAAAATGTATCAGGAGCTTCTATTCCTTTGTTGTCTCCTAGGATTATTACTTTTAATGGCTTGTTTGATTATTGGTACTAAAGGGTGGTAATGAAAATGATTTTTGGTGTAAACTTTCATGAAATCTACCATGTCTTCGCATGATCATGAAACTTCTTTTTTCAATTATCCATTACCACCTAATATCACCTCTCTAAATGGTAATACATCGGAATAAATTTTTTAAAGAAAATGGGATGATTGAAGTAGAACAACCATCACCATCAAACTTGTCAATAGATTTTCCTTACCAAAATCACGCTAACTTTCCATGGCAATTCCAAATATTTAATACTGATAGCCAAAACGGCACAGTGAAACCAACTGAGACCACCAAGTGTATCCGACATATAAACTGCTTTTGTTGAGATCATTGCACTAATGTGCTGAAAAAGGAGCTTCGGAAACCTAGCAGTAAATCAGAGAGATGAAATATTATTGTGGCTTTATGATTTATAAGGAATTTAGGACCACTCAAAACTTAACCAATTCCTTATATTTTAGAAGCTACAAAAATGATGGTTTTCGGAGTATTTACTGCGACTGATTGAGCCCCTATGCTTGTTCTTATATGACGTTAAATTTTTTCCTTTTGTGTATCTACTAGAAGGGGAAGGAAAAATCTCCGTTATGATTTAAGCTGAACCTGATATAGTGACCTCTGCGCTCCCTTTTGACTGGTCATGCCTTATTTTTCAATTATGCTGTTAGAGTTCTTCATAAATGCGTAGGTATTAAAACACGATGCATATCTTTTCTAACATTCATTGAGATTTTGATTTTTCTTGCACAGGAAAAAGAACATCTTCAAATTGGCTCAAGGAGAGTATATAGCACCAGAGAAAATTGAGAATGTATACTCCAAGTGCAAATTCGTCGCTCAATGTTTTGTATATGGTAGGATTATATGTAGCACTAAATATTGAATTGCATTGTTGAAAAAGTTGGCATTACTTATGACCGATGTTTTTGACAGGTGATAGCTTAAATTCCAGTTTGGTAGCAATTATCTCGGTTGATCCAGATACACTGAAGAATTGGGCTTCAGGAGAGGGAATCAAGGTAGTATACTTAATGCTTGTTTTTGACATATTGGTTATGCAAAGTTGCTGCTAAGAAACACACAAGCATCGTAGATGAAAGCATAGGACAAAGAATAAATCAATCTATGATTTTCTTGTAATGAAAATTTAGCTGCATAAGGTTTGTGGCTTACTTCCTATGTATTTTGAATTAGCCACATTATTTTTTTACTGTTTCGTTAAGAAATGGTATATAGTAGTGGGAGGATAAGATAAAAGACAAGTGAATGCAAGAAATATGCGGATGAGATGGAGAGAATGAGACTATGGATGGCATTAGGAGAATTTGAAACCATAGCCAAACATTGGAAACATAGCATAAGTGATGGTAATGGACAAAAATGGAAAATATAGCTAACTCATCGGGACCGAGGTAGTATATACTAACTACTCCCACGATTCTATAATGTTATTCCCACTTTCCAATTTCGAGGTATTCCATGAAGTTCTTACTTTGACTTGGTTTTTATTTTGGCGCATGGGTCCCCTACTTTCTCTATGCGGGCTTTAAACAGTTGGGCCTTAAATGAGTCGGGCTCTTAACAAGTCCTCTATTCATATAAATAGGGCAGGCTGAAATTGGGCTCTTTCCAGACCTTAAACAACCCTTCTCATTTTTTTATTTGCTTGGACTAGGACTTTAAGTTACTACTGATGTATAATGGCCAATAGTCTGATATATATGACAATGGCCAGCAATGAGATTAGAGGACAGATTTACTCATCAAAGTTTAATCCTTCAATAAATTAGCTATCAAAATCACAATTACTGTATTTTAACATTGCAGCAAAGATGTAAATAATAGAGGAAAATTGTCCATACAAGTAGAAAGTAAGATAAAAATAAAAATCTCGATAACCTGACCCGTTCAATTTGGTGGAAATTGAAAAGAACAAAAATACAAATGGATTGGGCTGGAACGCCTTGCTTTGCGTCTTGTGCACCTCAAACTCAAGCTCAGTTAAAAATGCCTTGGCTAGATGAGGCAAAGCCTACCATAAGAGGTGTGTGCCTGGATGTATTTCGCTCCTTGTTGTGCCCCGTGTGCCTGCCTGCTGGGCAATTAACTTAAGCTTGTTTGTTTGAAAAAAAAAAAATGCCCAAATTTAATTGAATATGAAGTTCGAATAACTATTGCATCCATAAAAAACCAAAACAGATTAGAATGTGAAGAAGAAAATAATCTTGGTTTTTCTTCATATTCTCTTTATAATAGTTATGTGCTAAAACAGTTTTTACCTAAAAATAAAGAATGTTTTCAAGCCTGTTGCTATTGTAAATCTGTAATGTAAATGTCATGTTGTTTTAAGTATTATATATGTTTAAAATTGATTTGATTTTTAAGCTTTACCAAAAAAGTGCACTTGCCCACAAAAAGCTTGCGCCTTTGCCCTGCGCTTTGCACCTAGGCTGTAAGGACCTTTTGCGCCTCGGTGTGCCTCATGCTTTTCAAAACTAAGGTCCCCACTTACGGTTACTTGGTGGGAAGAATATTATGGAATGGAGGGAGTACATTTTTATCACTATAGACTAGCATGATATAAGCACATTTTTTTGCACTTCTGTTGGTGATAAAGGAAGCATGTGTTTTCCTGTTTGGAATTTTGAAGACTATTACAGTGCTTTTGCTTTCCATTTGCAAGGGGTCGGTTTTCTTTCGATTTGTATGGGAATTACCTTTCCTATTATGTCTTTACTTATCGTTCTCCCCCAAAAGAAGGAAAATATTCGGTGGAAAATTAAGGAAGTTTTCTATGATGTGAGCGCTTAAATTTTATGTAGGAGTAATTTATCTGTTTCGTTGTGTATTTGATTAGTAAGATAGTGAATAAAATTTCTTTAAATATATGTGACCGTTATTTGAATTGGATGAATGCAGTATGAAGATATAGGGCAACTCTGTAGGCATCCAAGAGCAAAAGCTGCAGTTCTTGCTGAGATGGATGCTTTGGGAAGGGAGGCTGGGGTAAGTTCCTTGATGATTTTTCAGTTAAACTTGGGAACTGTACTCCTTTTCTGACCTATTTTGATGTTGCATTCAGTTGAGAGGATTTGAATTTGTGAAAGCTGTTACGTTGGTACCTGAACCATTTACTTTGGAAAATGGTCTTCTTACTCCAACATTTAAGGTGATTACCTTCTTGACTGTCATGTTAATTATGAAATATATGAGACATAGTTTTTTGTCGGTTGGGCACTACTTAACAAATTGAAGCCAATAGAGCTTAAGTTTATCGAGATCCAAATTCCAGGCTCGGCTCATGAATTGAGCTCATGTAATTCGAGCAAAAGCTTATGAGTTATGAGCTCCAATTAGAGGATAGAGCCATAGAGGAGGAAAATATAACTTTGACTAAATCTGTTCCACTCAATTTGCCACATTTGAGAATCATGGGTTAGCCTAGTGGTTGAGGGCTTCCCGGGGTTTGATTCCACTACCCAGGATGGATTGATTCTGTCTTCCCCATACCTCTGGGGATTCTCTAGCCTATGCAAAAAAAAGTTTTAAAAAATGCTACACTTGCTCTGACAATTTGAGAGTTTTTACGTAGCAAGTCGAGTAAATTTAATTAGTAGAGTACTTGGAGATCCTTACAACTGTATGTTGAATCTATATCATTTAATCATATAATCCCTCTTAGGAGGGCTTCCTATTGTAATCTTTCTCCATACTAAATGATTGACTTCTTCTGTTCATTTTTACTTGCACCCAAACCAACATTTGCACATCATTCCATGGTAATTTACTTATTTTGGCTATTATACGAGAAAAAACATAGTCATGTGAAATCTTTTTTTATTCGTCTCGTTGCATATTTTCATAATATCAATTTTTTTATAATATATAGTTATATATAACTCTAGATATAAACGATCCGACAAACGCATTGAATTGCGCAAAAGGATGTTTGGTGCAAGTAAAAAAGAACTGAGGAAGTAACATTTATGTGGAGCCAGCTTGCAAATGCTTGCTAGCTCTATAGCTGACGACTGACGTAAACTCGAGTTGCATTTGCTCAACCAGAGTTTTGACCTGAACTCGAGTTCGTTCTTGAGTAGGAGTAGGTTCTTTGACACGGTATCAGTCCTTCCCATATGTCTGACGAGATGACTGTCCCTTGTCTAACAAATTTCATTTCCACGTCCAATTTTGCCAGATAAAGAGGCCTCAAGCAAAGATTTACTTCGAAAAGGAAATAGGAGAAATGTATGCACTACTTTCCAAAGTAGACCCGGTGCAGGCGAAGTTGTGATCCGAATCGAAGGTTATGAAAGACGTGCAAGGAACAATGGAGGGCCATAAAGTATTCGGAGCAACTCGATGAATGTCGTCTCAGGGATAAATGGGAAATACTTGGCCTGTATCACCCTAATTCCTTAAGTATCATTTTCACTCGAGATAAGTTTGTATTTTATTAATTTGTTGGGTACACTCTAACTTCCTGAAACAAATAAAAACGCTCGAATCAGCGGATTTTTGGAAGGCTTGCTTAATTGTTGCATGCCTGTTGTAATACTAATATATTATGCATGCTCAAATAAAATGGTACATAAATTTATATACTTAGTATTAGTTTATTTTTGAAACAAAAAGGTACATAAATTAATATATAAAATACTTGGTGTATAATATATATGTCTTGGGTTACATTTAAATAAAAAAAAAAAAAAAAGATTTGGGTAAACTTAATTCCAAAATTAAGTGTCTTCATGTTCGAGCCTAAGGTCAGCTATGTTTGCAGTTACTAATAGCAAACAAAAAAATTGGTCATAAAAAGTCAAAATTGTTTGTTCGCAGTTATTAATTGCTAATATACTTGACTTTAAGCTTATACATAAAGACACTTATTTTTAAAATTAAGTTTAACCGAAGCTCATTTTTTATTTCTTTTGTTAAAATTACTTATTTGTTTCAAATTTTCTCTCAATGTTACCGTCTCATACATGGACTTATGATTCTATAGTCAATATTTCTCATTCAAATTGAGCCCAATTTTTGTTTAGCGTTGCCATATTGTAGAAAATTTGAAAAAAAAAAGATTTTTTAATAACTTTATTCAAAAATAAGCTTTGGCCAAACTTTATTCCCAAAATATGCGTCTTTGGTCCCAAAGTTAGGCTTGGTATGTAAAGAAATGGTCAAAATTTTAGTCAAGGCTTATGTCGCTGTTACTAACAGCAACTTAATGTTTGACTGGTCAACTGGTGAAGTCGCTGTTAGTAACAACGATCAAATGCGTCCCTAGATACAGCAATTTCTTCCTCCTTCCTCATTTCACTCGATTTTGTATTAGTGTAATCTCCCTCTTCTTTTCACCATTAAAATCAACTTCGATCCTTTAATTAATCTCATCAAATTTTAAGTTTCTACTAGTAATTAGTTCTGACATCTTCCTACATTTACTTAAGGTACTAGGTTTTTGTTTTTTTTTTCTTTTTTCGAAAAATTAGGGTTCACAAATTCTTAATCAACTTTCACATAAATGCAGGTTCATAAACTTGCAATTTACTACTTTTTGTTGATCTACAGTTTATTGAGGTACCTTTTTATTATTGAGTTTGGATACAATGAAGTAGGGAAATGATGGAGTTATTTATAGAACATAATAACAACGGCTATTTTCAACTTCATAACTGCTATTTTTCAATTTTACAACGGCTAACTTAAATCATACAAAAAAGTCAATAAAAATCAAAATTTTAGTCAAGCCTGAAGTCGCTGTTAGTAACAGCGACATTAAAGTTTGACCAGTTAACCTTTAAGTCGCTGTTACTAACAACGACAACAGCGACTTCAGGCTTGACTAAAATTTTAACCATTTCTTTTAATTCGCTGTTAGTAAAAGCGAGAATACACCAGGCCTAGCTTTGGAGCTAAGGACGCTTATTTTGGAAATAAAATTAAACGAAGCTTATTTTTTTAATAAAATTGTTAAACAATCTTATTTTTTTCAAATTTTCTCATATAGTGTGCTCTTTCCTCTTTTAGTATTGATCTCTGACTTTCTTTTGAATTATCAGCAAATATAGTTTTTTCTTTTAATTGTATCATTTTATTTCTTTACTCCACTTGGTATTCTCTTCTTATACATCAGCTACAAAATTAATATTTGTACTTCTACCAAGAGGTGCAAATCAAATGAAATGAAGAAAGTAATGACCCCAATCGACTCGATCCTTCATAAGTCGACGTAGCCCACATTTGCAGGCCAAAACTGTATATGGTATGGTAGGAAACCTTCCACTTACAGTATACACTAATCAAACCTGGTAAAACTATTGCACAGAAGAGGAAACATTTTAAATGTTTTAGATGAAAGTTTCAGTAAAATACAATATAAGTCGAATCATAATTCGTAACCAAAACTTAGTGAAGAATTCTGTACGAATCACCGTATATATCTGTCAGCTTAATTGCATAACATTGCACCCAGCAATCTGTACAAACAAATAAGAGAACGCTCCAACAAAAGCGAAGAAGAAAAGCATCACAGGAAGCAGAAATAGAATTAATCTCATTGTTTGACAAGCGGTCGTGTGTTTTCCCAAAGCCATTGACGAGGTGAACCATCCAGCAATGCGGACACCTGCAGAAGTACAGACAGGAAACAGATTAATTTGAGCGTCGGCTGGTTCACTTTACTCCCTCTATCCCTCTGATTTTGCTGCCACCCCGAAAAACTTGATTCATTTATCAGCCCTAGTACAGCAAAATCAAGCGGACAGAGGAAGCACACGGTTACTACGTACAAGGCTTCTACTATGTGCATTACCTTTTGCCAAACTTGCTCATGATAATCATTGAGCCAATCAACTTCTGCGGCAGACAGCAGTGATAACTCGATCATTTTACTCTGCAAAGTGCACAATACCATCACAAGAAGTTCACTTCATATATATATTAAGTTGGTGAAAATCATTTAAATGGAAAAAGGGGTTGTTCATTCAAATAATAAATAATAAATGAGCTCTATAAAAACACACGGACACCTGAATAGGAAAAAATGTAAGCTTTTCGAATCCCAGAAACTCGACACCTCCAAAGCGGTTAGGTGTAGCAATTTCTTTCACACAGAGGAGGTTCTGCATGACAAAGATGTTCACAATTAGCATCATGTCATATTTGGTACATACTCAAGTGAAAAGAGTTCGCTGCATAAAATTATCGCCATTAAGTTTGAGGCACAAACACAACAATGATCTTTATGAGATATAAATCAAAAAGATATATGTATATCTTTAGTTCAAATTATGTGCTTCCACAGTAATCACAACTCTGCAGTCAGAAGCACACTCGATGACTTGTAAAAGAGAATTTACGGGCACAAAGCATTGCACACACATGCTATAACAAGTAAAACATAATAATTATATAACTCTTTCCGGTAGTGACAATTTTCACTTGTCAACCAGTAAAAGGCTAATCCTACTAGCCTAGGTACGGATTATTCAATGATGCACATGGGCTCTCCTCGGCATAAACTTGTATTTTGCTAAAGCTAAGTTCTGATTTCAGCCAATTCAGATATGTGAAGTTAAGTTCCAATAAATTTTAATCGAAAAGAGAACTAATAATTTGACAAGATGATGGTCCTAAAACAATTTCAGGTTGGAGATTCTGTTTAGAATAGAGACAAATAGCATGTTATCCATCTCCTACAAACAAAAGAGTGGCTTGTTCTGGGGAGGCTTTACAGTCTATATAATGATCTAATTAGAATATTAAATGATGAAAATATAAAAAGAAAATCTACATTCACACTAATCAAAGAGTGAGTGTGATGCCAGGACAAATCGTTACTAGAGGAAGAACACTCCATAACAAATAGAAAGTCAATGCCAGGACATAATAATATGTCAAAATAATCAATCTTCCAACTTAAGGTAAGATAGAACAGGACCTCAATGCGAATACCAAAAGCATGATCTTCATAATACCCAGGTTCATTGCTAACAATCATGCCTTTCTGCAAGGGTGTCATATTTCCAAACCGAAAACTGATACTTTGAGGGCCTTCATGAACATTTAATGCAGCTCCTACACCGTGGCCTGTACCTGAACATAAAAAAGTAGCATTCAACAAAATAGTAAGTATTCCTCAACCTGGAGATGAACCAATACTAGCATACAATCAGAGATAGCTATCAGAGATGAAATGGAAATGTTAGTACAAGTACCATGACGATAATCAAGCCCAATTTTCCAAAGAGAAGAACGCGCAAAGGCATCCAAAACAAAGCCAGGTGTATTATCAGGGAATATAGCCTGATCAAGAGCTATGTGGCCCTGCAATCAAATTCAATGCCTCAGCCAATGTTTTCAGAGTTTGGAGTTCAGATCAACAAAACCCACATTATAAAACACGAGTGTCCATAAAACAGGAATCATGAGCATTACTAAAAGCCACAACAAGAAAAAGTCAAAAGAAAATGCATCCCAACAAGCATTATCTTTAAATTATTTAAAAAATAATTCTGATGGTCATTTGCACTTCCCGCATAGAATACTGGTGGCAATGATAATTCTGCCATCAATGCAGCATTAAACATATCACATAGCATAATATGAATGTCTAAAAAAACAGAACCTGCAGTCCCGCGTGCTACATTGCTTCTGTTTAAGTGTCAACTTTCCCCTTCCTCATCTGATCCTAGTCATTATATTATTAAGAAATGTGTATAAGAGTTCTAAAAACTTTTTTAACATAATACAATGCTCTCCAAAGAACTTAACAAATTTATATGAGATCGCATTTGAGTAACTGAGAAACACGGACTAAATTACTAGTCAAAACCCATATCTTAAAAATAGATTTCCGAATATGGTTGTGAAGGCTCTTTTTTAACTCCACTTTTCCGTTACTTGCAATAGTCTACTCCACTTTTTCATAAGTAATAGATTGATGAGGGGTAGTGAATAGAACTTCAGATTATAAACATTACTTCAACTATGATGGTAACATTTTACTATTCTTCCTCTCAGTGAATTGAAGAATCAGAAAGGAGCAAAAGGAAATCACTACTTGCTCTTCTTTGTTCATGAGCTTGCATTTATCACTCTCCCTACCATTTGCTAATCTGCATCTTTTTTTGGGTCCCTATAGACAACCTATATTGTTGGGATTAAGACTTCGGAATTACTGTCCTGCCTCTCTAGACTTGCCTATGCAATGGCAAGAACATGCAATCATGTGATCAATTCTTATAGCAGATGGAAAACTATTGGCGATGTATCAAGAACCTGCAAAACACGAGTAAAACACTCCTTTTCTCGAGCAGTTGGTTCCCCAAAATGTACTGTCCTTGTAATGTCAGTTGTACCGTCGACATATTGTGCTCCACTGTCAAGCAAGAATAGCTTTTTGGGATCAACAACACTGCAATTATCTGGTTCTGGTTTGTAATGTACAATTGCACCATTTGGACCAGAACCTGATAGTCATTCACCAAGCCATTTGTAAGTCAAAGTGGGAGTAGAAGGTAGAAAAAAGCTAGAGATTGTGACTATTCATTTGCGAAGCAAATTGAAATTATGCAAGTCATTTCAAGTTATTATTCAAATGCTTACAAGATCAGGTTGCTAGGAAAAAAAAAGTGAATTTTTTAATAACATTCATGAAAACCAATAAGTATGAATTCAAAAGAAATATTTTACGAGACATTAAAGCAATATTAAACTACCCTAATGCCACTAAGTGACTCCCGACTAAGTAGAGTTAGGGGTTTGAACAAAGAGGTTATAACTGATTGTCTCTTGATTGCGAACAACATTTGCTACTTCATATAGATAAAAAGTGAACATGATTTAATAAACACTTTATAATAGTCCGTTACCATCCAAAACCAAAGAACTATGAGACTATGGTTTCGTTGGGAATGGACATGCGACACTTTCATAAAAACAACAAAAAACAGAATCGTAGGCACAAGACGTTTGGAGATTTTGTGGAATGTGGCCAAATGATGTAGGAAATAACAAACAAACGAATTCCTTCGTTCATCTTACTGACTTGATTTTGGAATAGCCAAGTATTACAAATTAGGTCAAGAATAGAATAATACCACTAATGGTATCAAAGCTAGTATCCACGAAACCATCTTGCTTGGAACGAAATTCAAGAAGTCTATCTGCCACTTCCACCTCCGTCAATGTCACACCATTGTAAAGTTCAGTTTCCAGCCAAGACCAGAATTGTGCTAGGGCAGCTGCATCCCTACAATGACCATCAAACAGAATGAAAACGACATTCATGTTTGAAGCACATCCTGACAGTTGGAAATCACACTTATAGAAAGGGAGAGGGATGGTAGAGGAGCTAAAAAAGAGAAATGTATAGAGATAATCTGCAAGGGTGCAAACAATCCTTCTGACCTAGTATTGACTAATAAGTGTCAAGAGAATGACTGCCGACCCTATCCAACACATTTGACCCCTAATTATAGAGCAAAAATAAGGTCGCATCGTATTGCATAGCATTGGCCGAGTTGTAAAGATTTTACAAATCTACTAAACTGATTTACTGATACTACTAGATTCTCGCATTGAAAATGCGTAAAAAAATTTGTGTTATCTCATGGTCTCAAATGATATTTGGCGGTACAACAAATGCATCAGCTTTGTTATCGCATCATCGCGACCGTTGCGGCGTTGCCACAATCGTGACAAAAACCAAATTTTTGCACTATTATTCCTACCAAATAGAAAATAACGTTTGTTACGCACTAGCCAAGGAGTATAGAGAGAATTTCTATGTAATTCAGTTAGGCTGTGCGTAAAAGAACAGAAGCAGTTAGTCAAAAGGGGGAACAGGAATCAATGGTCTATATATCGAGTTGAGAGGGAGAAATCATCAGGAACATATTGTAACTGTTTGTTAAAACTTTTTGGCTAGTTCAGTCTGTTCAGAAGAGAAGCTTGAATCGTTACTTTTATGTATAGTTATAGTTATAATCACTCTATCTACATTTCCCTCTTCGCTATTCTCATGAAGATGCCAGTTCATTACAAACTATTTCATTTTTTAATAGATGATATAAGAAAGTAATTCTGATCACGGATAATACGCGCACGCATCACCACACGAGTATGTGACATATTTTAAGCAATTGTATTCAGACAATAAGGGCACTAAATCACCTTAAATGTGAGTTGCGCATTCCTTCAATTTCAGCACAATTTTTCAGTGCTTTAGCAATGGAAATAGGGGAACTCTTATACACAACAGTGGCTCCTTCAAAACTGCCATTCGAGCTATTATACGACTTAGATTTATGTCCCTTTTTATCATGGATTTTAGCAGCCAACTTGAAAGAGTTGACAATAGCAGCATTAACGGTTGCTGAGTCTATCAAAAGACGAGCCCCCCCAACTGCCAAGCTGAAGAAGAAGAAAAAAGGAAACTCAAGAGTCAAGACACCAATATTAGAATAGGTATCCAAAATAAAAAGACAACAAAGCAGCTGATAAGTAACAAATATTTCTAAAACTGCTTTCACATGCTTCAAGATTTCACATTATTAACATCCAAACCCAATAATAATCTGTGGTTATAGCTATCAAGACAAAAAAAAAAAAAAAAAAAAAAAAAGCTTGAATCCAAATAATGGAAGCAAGTAAAGCAGTCTGTAAACAGCTGTGGTTGATACATCCACATTTTGAAAGCAGAAAAAAAAAAAGCAATTAAAAGTAATTACCTCACAATTTGACAGCAGAACATAAGCAATTGATAATACATTCGAAACTGGACTTAGATAAGTACATGGAGAAAATATGTGATCTCCATAAATCTGTAAAAATTATAGGGCCTACATGTAATATGTGTATTCTCTACATAAGCTATTGTATCTTTCTCCATCTTTATGTTGGAAAAATTGGAGTATTTGATATATTCTATACTTCAAAACATTACATAAAATATTAGTCTAAATAGACTAAAGTACAAGATAGTAACTAATCCAAATTAAAGGTTTTCAATGATTAAAAAAGGGTCACAAAACCATCCATACATCGTTAGTAACTTGCAAAAAGGGAGAAGTAGGAAGAATCGACGTCAGTTTACTTGGAAGGAATGCATCCGTTGGCCAGTCTCATTTTTACCTAAGAGTCTTTGACTTGAATACTTGAGTGGCGCACGTAACGGAAAGCTACTTTTGCACATATGAAAACTAACTATTGGGAGTTGCACCTTATGTACTTTCAATGGGAAGTCAATTGTGGCATATTATGAGATAAATTTGCATATCAAATACTAACAAGAACACAAATCAGTTTTCTGATTTTCTCAAATACAAAGAGTCTTTGAACGTTTGTTCTTAAAATCTTATTGTATATTTAATCTTTCTCTTGCAAAGAAAGGTGTCCTTACATTGTATCTCTGAGGTATAACCATGAGCTTCACCAGGGTATGTTGGGCATATAAACACTTACGAAAAACGTTTTTGCATGCAATGTAAGATTATCAAGTTTCCAATAAACTATCTTCTCAAGGTTACTTTAAGTATGTTATTGAATGTTTGTTATAGAGAATGGTGATGATTTCTCTAGTGACTGTGATCAATATACATGAAAGTCTATCAAGTTACTAGAAGTTCAAGTTAAGCATTGGATTCAAGCATCTTCATCTTGCCGCTGCATTGTCTGTCCAATTTTATACAAGATAAAAGTATAAAATTACATGACATTAGCATAAAATACTCTGAAATATACGTTAATTTTTCAGTCTATCCAACTTCTATACAATCTTACCTTTCAACTGCCTTTAAGATGAAATCATAAGGCTTCAGCTCTACACCGGCATTTTGCAAGTATTCCATGACTTCTGATGTGATTTTAGAACCATCAATGAATAAATTGCAGCGATCAGTCTCCACAATCAAGTATGCATACATGACAGGGGAATTAGGAATATCACTTCCTCTCTGCAGCACAAAAATTTAAGCACCAATTACTTCTTTATATTGCCAACAAGTATCAATTATGCTATAATGTAGCTAAGTTCCCATTTAGTCCTGTAAATAGAATCACTGCAAATTTAACTCCCAAAGCTATTGGACTAGAGTAGAAAATCTCACCAAATTGAGCAACCAAGCAATTTCATCAAGTTTGGTAATCACAATGGCAGAACAACCATCATTTTGCAGCTGAGATCTCAACCAAGATAATTTCCAAGACACATCTACTCCAGCATACTTCAAATCATGCAACCTTACAGGCTTACAAGGAGGTTTTGGCCTTGAATTCTTCCAGATTTCATCTACAAGATTGGTTTCAGACAGAAGAACTAACTCATGGTTGTTCTTGGAAATATCCTCTCTGAGTTCTTCGGCAGCATCAATGGAAAAGAGGAACTGTTCCCTTCACAGAACCAATATGTAGTATCATGAAAGACCAGTACAATCTAATAACCATGATAAAGAAATCAACATTTCATTACCCCAATATCATTAAGTGGCTCCCACCTAGGCAAGGTCTTGGATGGTGGATGTATGCAATCTAACTCTTGTTAGTGATAACAATGATTTTTTTGCAATTGACCCTTGTTAGAAAATATCATTTAACTTTACATATACAAAAAGTGCACAAGAGTTAATGAGTTATTTTAATATAGTCTATTATAATCTTAAACCAAAGAACATCGAGAATGGACACCATGATAAACATACATGGAAAAAAAAGGAAATATGTAAGAGAGCAAAAGGAAGAAAAGAAATAAGTAAAATAAAAGATATTAAACATAAGGACATGATCAAATCCCGAAACATAGAAGTAATCAAGCAAATAAGCATGCAACCAAATGAAAAGCCATTTAAGATCGTTCTCACTGTAATAGTTGGTAATTAAACCAATCACATTATATAAATGAGTCTTACAGGATCAATTCCAACTCTGGATCCAGGAGTTAGCACATCATTAAGCCACTCAGACATTGAGGGAACACCCACATTACCGGCACGCATGAGTATCCAATCAGAGCTCAGCTGCTTTTCAGCCTAATCAAAAAACAAAATGAAACAGAAGCAGGTTGGACTTGTGGCATGAAACAAAGCTGAAAGAAAAAAAATTGCATTGCACGTAAGTTGTAAGGTAAAAAGAGACACAACGTGCGATCACGAAGGACATGTAAATCTCATTCACTCAATGTTTTATACAAAAAATCAAACAAAAAAAGTTACATAATCTACAAAAGCATACCAGGTTCAATAGCTTCTCGCTCATACAAACTTTTAGGTTCAGTGATTTAAATCATTAGATTTCCAGAAAGCTCATCCCCCCCTCCCCCACAAATAAATATGTTTCCTTGTCCTTTGCACTCCACTACTGACAATTACTTGTTTATTCAATAAGTGACATATGATCCTTTTAGTGGCCCATTTTATTTGGGGAATTGATCGGGGATTGGGGTCTCTAGTGCAAGGTAAAAACATTCTCGCAAAGAATTAAGCTTTCTATAAGCTCCCTGATCATTTTGACAATAAACAACGCAATATTCATAACTGGAAGGTCCTGACTACGAACAATGTCAGAAATACAGATTTCTTCATCAATAAACAATTCGACAGTTTTCTTCTTATACAGTCATACCTGAAGAAAATACCGCCCATCAGTCCACAGAGCCGCTTTATCCTTTGTGACAACAGCAGTACCAGCACTCCCAGTGAACCCAGATATATACACCCTCCGCATATAACACTCAGCAATAAACTCGCTCTGCATGCCAAAATTCAAGCAAATGAAAATATAATATAATACAGTTCCTAACTATGTTACCTAATAATTGCAAACGAAACCTACAAAGGATATGCCATTTTGTGCGAACTGGGAATGCAGGAAGTGAATTAGGTAACAATAGATCCAAGAAATGATGTAATTAGCAAAACACATTACATAAGACCATATCCTCTATTGCATTACACTAATTTAAACCTTACTTCACTGTTATCCACTAAAATATTGTAACTAAACAAATCAGTGCCAAACTGCCAATCCAATAACTACTTAAATGCATTTAAACCGTGATCATATTGTTTTAATCGCATTACATCCAGGTCAGGGAAAAAATAAAGGATAATTTTTTGGGCCATTTTATTTTACATTTATTTATTGAAATATTAGGCCATACAAAATGATATTGAAACCAATATTTGAGCCCAAAATAATGAATACTATCACACGCCTTGCACATACACACCTCCGGTTGAAGGGTCCCTCCTATTTGGAGGATGGTAAAATGGGCCATCCCATATAATAATAATAATAATAATAATAATAATAATAATAATAATAATAATAATAATAATAATAAATTATTATTATTATTATTATTGTTGTTGTTGTTGTTGCTGTTGTTGTTGTTGTTGTTATTGTTATTATTGTTATTATTATTATTATTATTATTATTATTATTATTATTATTATTATTATTATTATTTACAATTAATGAAAAAAAGAAAAAATAGAAAAGGTTGAAATTTCTAATACTTAAGTGAAATATCATAACAAGCAAATCTTACTTCGTTGCCATTAGTATTTGAGTGAAAGGTGTTACAACATTTCCTAATCCGATCGAGCATCCAATAAGCTCTGATTGACGCGATATTTCACGGGTGTGTGGTTGCTATACTCCTCTACTATCCTACAGTGTGATTGTGTTCTGTCATCATCATAACAGTGATTTTTAAGCCCTCTTGTACTTGTTTTTTCACTTGCCTTGGATATTGTTTTAAGTTAATTGTTAACCCAAGTATAATGCTTGATGCATTGTCATATCCTCGGCATTGTTAGAGAAGGGTAATTGTAAATCCCACTGTAAATTTGTTAATGATAATGGAACAGTAGTTTTCCCTAAATTGGGGTTTTACATAAAAATTGGGTTGTTGTCTTTTGTTGATTTATTTGGGACGAATTGTGTATTGATATCGTCTAATAATTTGTGTGATTGGTAGTGGTGCTGTTTAACGACCCATTTTGGTTGAATTTGTGAGGAGAGTTGATTTTCAGTGAAGTAGTGATCATTAACCCAAAGATCTGGTATCTGAACCAAGTTCGTAATACTAATTGTTAAAATGGAAGACACTGCTGGAAAGATTAAATTAAATGCATCTAAATATGATAGTTGGAAGCCTAGAAGTAAAATGGAAGAAATTTTGTATGTGAAAGACTTGTATCTACCAATCACACATTCACACTAAAGGAAAGACCAACTTACATTGATGAAGATAAGTGAAAGTTGTTGCACCATAAGGCCGCTGGTATGATTAGGCAGTATGTAGACCAAAGTGTATTTCGTCATGTAGGCATTGACACTAATGCCTATGATATCTGGACAATGTCAGAATCCATGTATACGCATAGAAAAGCGCTAAAAAAAGCATTTGTAGAGAAGGTTGATTGAGTTGCAATATAAGGATGGGTAGAGTATATGTAGTCCATCTAAATGAATTTCGGGGCCTATTAAGCGACGAATGGATATAAAGTTGATGTTGGATGATGAGATAAACTCTACTATTCCTTGATTCGTTGTCGGACACGGAAACTTTTGTTGTCTCATCAGGTAATTTAGCTCCGGAAGGCAAGCTTAAAATGGAGATTGTGAAGTCAAGTTTGCTAAACGAGGAAGCTAGAATAAAATATCTTAGCTCTTCAACTAAAGAATCCCATGTTGTCGAACAAGATTAGAGACGAAGTAGAAGCAAGTCCAGAGACTTCCATAAGCGTGACAAGTCCCAATCCAAGGGAAGGCCAAAACTAACATTATCTGCTATTATTGTAACAAGCCTAAACATAAGAAAAATGAATCCTAGAAAAGGAAGCGTGAGAAAGGCCAAGGGGAAAATGATAAAAGTCCATCTTCTAAACACACGAATGACGACCAAGATACTTCAGCACTCGCAACTAGTGATGGTGCATTCCTTATTGGTGAGGATAATTATCTCAACCTCGCTTGTGTTGATTGCACTTGGATAGTTGATTTAAGTGTTTTCTATCATCTCACTTCACAAGCGAATTTCTTCTCATCTTACACAAAGGATGATTTTGGACATGTGAAGATGGAAAATGACGGGTCATCTAAAATCATTGGCATGCCTGGGTACCATGTGCTTGGAGACTACCACTGGCTGCAAGTTAGTGCTAAAGAATGTTTGACATGTTCTTGACATTAGACTCAATTGTGTAATTAAAATCGCACATTATATTAGATAACGGTTATAATAACTTGATTGAGAGTTGAGAGTTGTTGAGACGTTAAATTCAGTCATTTAACGGTGCATGAGCACGTTGACCATTATGTAACGTGTAACACCCGATATTTCACCGTTACAAGAATATTTTACTGTTATAACATTGTTTCTTGCGAAGAGGTTATAGAAAAATTCTTCTAACATCCTTCTGAATTTTAGAAAAAGTTAATATAACATCTCGAATTTCATTAACACCATTAACTATAATTACTCATAATTTTAATCATTAAACAAAACAATTAACTAATTAGTCAATTAACTATTCACTAAAAGTACCTCATATAGTGCAATTATAATACATATGGGCATATATTGCATAATACTAGTACTACACCAACAAAAATGTAATTATAAATTCAAACCTCTCATGTGTTTTTCTTTTAAATTCACATAGTTATTGTCAATTTCCGTGACACTATGGCCGTTTCCGCAAAAGCAGTCGCGACCGTAATAGTACTCACCAAAAAAATGTAAAAACGCGTTGCTATGTCGACCATCGAGTAAGCTAGTAAGAAGCTCTTATGGATGCAAGGTTTTCTACAAGATTTGGGATTGGATCAAGATAAATATGTGTAAGCCAGAGTGCCATCCATCTTGCCAAAAATGCAACCTACCATTCTCGTACTAACATATACAACAACAATATCGTTGGATACAAGCAGTAGAAGAAAAGCTATTTATCCTTGAGAAAATTCATACACTCAATAATGTGGTTCGTAGGAAGTCATGATGACTAAGGTACTACCTAAAGAAAAGGTTCGTTGAGCAGTCCCTTCTAATAAGAGGGTGGTAAAATGGGCCATTCCACTATAATATTATTATTTACTTTAAAAGGAAAAAAAAGGAAGAAGAAAAAGGTAGAAATTTCTAGTACTTTAGTAAAATATCATAACACCAAATCTTACTTCATTGACATTGAGAGTTGTTCACGCAGTAAAGGTAAGAGAAGAAAACAAAATGTTTAAGTGAAAGAAGGTGTTGCAACATTTCTTGATCCGATGAGCATCAAATAAGCTCCGAATGACGCGAGATTTCACGGGTGTGTTGTTGCGATTCTCCTCCCAGTATCTAACGGTGTGATTGTCGTTTCATCATCATCAAGACAGTAACTTTTCAGCCCTCTTATATTTGTTTTCTCACTAGCTATGGATATTGTTTATGTTCACCGCTAAAGAAATATAATGCTTGATGTATTGCCATATCCTCAGCATTGTTAGACAAGGTTAATCATGAATCCCACTTGATAATAATAGAAGTGTGGTTTTTCTGCAAATTGGAGTTTTACACAAAATTTGGGTTATCTTTTGTTGATTTGTTTGGGCTAAATTGTTGGTATTGATATTGTCTTATAGTTTGAGTGTTGGTATTGGTGTTGTTTAACCCATTCTAGTTGAATTTGTGGGAACGCTTAATTGTCAGTGAAGTAGTGGTCATTAACCCCAACAGTCAACAGCTCCAACCATGATTACATCAATGAGACAATGAAAATATGTATAATCCTTCTGGCTTCATGCATAATTTACTAAAACTTATATCATAGAATCAAAGAATCAGCACTCACAAATTGATACTTAATTATCTCAAAACAACAAGAATTAGTTTTCAAATAGAAGTACACTCCAATCAATTGAAGAAAAACTTACAGAAAAATCAAAGTTCAAGAGAAGAAAAGAACAACCTGGTGAGCATCTTGTGAAGGGATAATATAAGCATCAATACCAACACCAGGTTTACTGAATAGTTCCCTTAAAGCTCGAAGTTTTTCATCATCATTCACACGCAATTGCCTTAATTTTCTAAGCTCTGAAGATGATTTCGCAGTGAATGATTTGCAACATTTGATGTTGGTAAAAGAGGTTCGATTTGGAGGAATTGATGAAATAAATGGCGTAGATTTTAATCCTTGGAGAATTGGGGAAGATGAGAGAGAGAAAAGGCGGAAGTAATGAGGGTGTAAATTGAATGAATTAAGAGCAAACTTTGCTGAGGAGAGAGATAGAGCTTCCATGGCTATGGAGGAGAGAGAAAGAGGTGAGGAGTAGAGTAAAAACCAAGGTAACGAGATAAACTAGTTGGCACTGACCCTGCAAGGGTGTAAACGAGCTATACCGATGGTGCGAGCTAGACCTGATCATGGCTGCCCGGCCCGAAAAAGTGAGGGTTTGGATACCAAAATATGGCCCGATGGACGGGTTTGGGTAGAAAATAAGTGGCCTGAATCTTTTTGGGATTGGCGTTTGGCCCATCGGCCCGAAAAAAGTGAGGTTTGGGTACCAAAATATGTAACAATTGTATTTATTTATTTCAATTATTTGTAATTTGTGTTCTAAATTATGTATAATATGTAACAATTGTATTTATTTATTTCAATTATTTGTAATTTGTGTTTTTAATTATGTATAAATAATATATAACATAGGCCCGCAAGCTCGCATATTACGGGTTTGGGCTTAGGCCCGCATCAATGGGCTGTTTTTCCACCTGGCCCGGCCCGGTGTTTGATCAGGTCTAGTGCGAGCCATCTACGTTGTTTCAATCAAAATTTTTTAAAAAAATCACGTGGTAATCCTGAGTTATACTAAATTATTTTGCACATTAAACATTAGCAAAGGTTAATTTTGAAGTTTTAAGTCTGTTGTACGCCTATTTATGCGACTCACTATTTCAAATGTCATCAATTTTAACATTTTCCCTCAAAATATAAATCCTAATTCTACCATCTTTCATCCAAAATTATTTCCCCCCCCCCCAAATTCAAAGATAGTAGAGTTAGGGTTTATACTTTGGGGAAAAAAGGTTTAAACTGATGGCATTTAAAATAGTGAGTCGTATAAATTGGCATACAGCAGCTTTAAAGCTTTGGAGTTAACGTTTGCTATCGTTTAATGTTCAAAAAAGTCACGGTGGAACAATTTGATAAACCTCGTGGTTACCGCGAGAATTTTTTAAAAGTTTTGGTTACCATATGGAAAACCCAAAACCTTAGGGTTACCACGTGGAATTTTCCAAATCTTAAAATGGTTGAAAAATTGAATTGAAAATCCCAACTTTATAACATTTTTCCAAAGAATAAGTTACGAATTACGTTGTTAAAATTTAACACTTTTACGAATTATCGCTTCAATGTTTATTTTTTACGAATCATAACTGTCATGGTATTACTTACTCAATTAATTTATTTATTTAATAATTTGCATCATATTACCAAAACACCCCTTGACCTTTACAATGGACTTTGACTGTTGGTCAATGGGCTTTCTTTTGGATCTCCCATCTTCCCTGAATGGCCCATAGGGTTTCTACTTTCAGGATACCTTAACTTCCCTCCTTGGAAGTAACTGCCTGTTTGACCTAACTTCCCACTCACCCACATTCTTTGATCATCCTTCTTCCAAGGTAGATAACTGCCCGCTATCTTCCACTCTCCATCATAACCACCAGCTGCTGCCCATTACTCCCATGATCATTCACTCCTCCTCATGAATAACTTCCTTTCCATCATTATAAATAGGGGCAGCCATCAAGAAGGAAGGATCATCTGAAATATAGCCTTTATAATATCATTGCTCTCACCCTGCTTCATTAACCTACCCAAACACTAGCAATCTCAATCCCGACATCTCTTCTTGCATTCATTCTATAATTGTTCATTCATTAATATCCAATTTACGTTCTAACTTGAGCGTCGGAGGGGTTTTCCGGGAGATCACCCCCCGGACAAGGCTAACGTGTTGTGTTGCAGGAATTCAGGTCGCTTCCTCCTACGAATCGCTGCTCCCGATAACACTTCCACCGGTGGTACTTAAAGTGTCTTTTGCACTTCCTCGTTTCATTACCGAAACAGTTTGTCGCCGTCTGTGGGGAAACTAAAAAAAAAGTCATGGCTCCTAAGAAGAATCCCACACAAACCGCAACCGTGCATAGCACAGACACAGACACTTCCGCGGGTCACGCTAACAATCAAGCCGTGACTCGCCGTGATCTAGACATGCTAGCACGCAACCTTACTACTGCTTTTACTGAACAGCTCCGCGCCGTCATGAGCAACACTCCTACTCAACAACGAGTATTAGAAGATATGGCGGACCAAATTAAAAACCTGCGAGAACGAATCGAACCCCATCAAGAGATACCAAAGTCTCATGAATCTCAAGATGGGAACTCGAGGACTTCCCATTCCAGTAGACGCAATAAAAACAGGCGGGAGAGATCCCGAATCTTTCCAAGTATCAGCAAGACAGATACACGAGATGGCGAATCCAAAACCGCCTCTCAAGATGCTCGTACCTTCCTAGAGAGCAAGAAACGAAAGACATCTGAGAGCGTCCAATCTATGGTGGATAAACGAAGGGAAGAGCGGAAGAAAGCACAACTCGTCGGATCTAGCCCTCCCTCCAGTTCCGCCCACATACCGCGGAATGAAACCGGCAAGAGTGTCCTTCCGGAAGAGCCCATACCAATAGTCTCTCCACTGGCCTCGGAGATACTGAATACTCCCAATCAAGGGAAAATTAAAATCCCAAACATGGCGGCCTTCGATGGCACCTCCTGCCCGGAGGAACACCTGATGGCCTACAAGAATTTGATGCTACTATACACCACTGACTCATCGCTGTGGTGCAAGTTCTTCCCGACTACTCTTACTGGAGTAGCTTTGACATGGTACACCTCCCTTCCAGGAGGAAGTATCCACAACTTCGCCCAGCTAGAAGGCAAGTTTCTGGGCCACTTTGTAGCCTCAAGAAGGCAGGAGAAATCAAACTTCCACCTACTCAGCATCACTCAATTGGAAGGAGAGTCCATATCCTCCTATCTTAAGAAGTTCCACGAGGCGGTACTAGAGGTGACGGATTTGGAGGAATCCGTCGCCTTAAACGCCCTAATCAACGGAATGAAGGCTCAAAGGCTCAAGTTCCAGTTGGTGGAGAGCCAGGTGAAGACATATGCGGAGGCCATGAAGCAGTGTCAAAGTTATGTCACGGCCTCCGAAATATGTCAGGCACATGACCCCAAGAGGCGGAAGTCAGACAAGAAGGACGTCGCAACTCCCCATTAGTCCTCGAGGAACGGAGAAGAGCCCCCGTCGAGGAGGGAAAGAAATTACATGCCGCGTCGTCCCGCACCCCCGTCGGACATGGGACCTCCACGACCCCGTCACGTATATACCACCGAGGGGGAATCCAGAACGCGCAATTTGCTTGATGGAGGTAACGACCCGATGTTTAATCGGAATAGAAGGGATATTTTCTTCGCCGTTCGTGACAAATTGCCAGCTCCGCCTCCCACAACCACTCCTTCCGACAGGCGCAATTACAATCTGTGGTGTGACTACCACAAAGAGCACGGCCATACCCTGGCCCAATGTCGCGAACTCAAACGTATCCTGCATCAACTGGCCGATGAAGGAAAGCTTTCCAGGTTCCTCAACAGGAGGGACTACGAGGCGGGAAGAGAAGCAAACAGAAGGCCGTGGAATCAAAGACGCGGATCCCCCAAAAGGGAAGAGGCGAGGCGCGAAAGTTCCCACACACAAGGGATCATCAACATGATTTTTGGAGGATATACTGAGGAATATCCTACCGTTCGCGCCGCGAAAGATAGCGTCCACACTCTGCTAAAGGGACCTCCATTGACCGTATCCAGGGGACCGGTTATGAGATTCGATGCCACGACCTCGCAAACACTGCAACAGCCCCATACTGACCCTCTGGTGGTCACCCTCAAAATTGGACAGATAAAAGTCAAAAGGGTACTCGTGGATACCGGAAGCACGGCTGATCTCATTACAATGGAGTGCTTGAGAAAAATGAAGTTTGAGGAAAAGCACTTGCAGCCCCTAGATAAGCCGCTGATCGGGTTTGGGGGAAGTCAGGTCATTCCGCTAGGAACGATCATTCTCCCCGTGCGCGTAGGAGAAAGAAATGAAAGCAGGTCCATGCCCATACGTTTCACGGTAGTGGATCTCACTTTCCCCTACAACGCCATCATGGGACTTCCCCTCATTAACAAAATCAAAGCTGCAATCTTTCCTCATCAACTCTTGCTGCAATTCGAGCGGGATGATGGGCAAGTTGGCATCCTCAAGGGAGATCAGGTAAAGGCCCGCCAATGCCTCATAAACACTCTGAAGCGTGGACATTCCGCGACACCCGCCAAGAGGGAAAGGGAAGACCAAGACGCTCCCGCCGTCATGAGCGTGTATATGGAAAACCCTAGCACACATGAAAGGCCTCGCCCCATAGAACGATACGAGGAAGTAGACATGTTTGAGGGGAAGCAACTCAAGATAGGGAAAGATCTTCCTGGTACGATCAAACAAGATATCGTGGCCACCATTGCTGAGTTCCGCGACGTCTTCGCCTTCATCACGGAAGAAATGCCTGGCATCACTACTAGCGTCATGTGTCATAAACTTGACATAAGACCAGGCCACAAACCAGTGAAGCAAAAGCTGCGGCATCAAGGAAAAGAGCGGACTGAGGCCGCCAAAGAAGAAGTTGAAAAATTGTTGAGAGCCGAATTTATTAGAGAATGCAAATACTCTGATTGGCTATCCAATGTCGTCCTCGTGAAGAAACCGAATGGCAAATGGAGGATGTGCGTCGATTTCACGGATTTGAATAAGGCATGTCCCAAGGACGACTATCCACTCCCAAAAATAGATCGCCTGGTGGACTCCACAGCAGGCCATGCGCTATTAAGTTTCATGGATGCCAATGCCGGATATCATCAGATTCAAATGGCGCCGGAGGACCAACCACACACGACCTTCATTACTAGCATGGGTGTCTACTGCTACAAAGTCATGCCCTTCGGGTTAAAAAATGCTGGAGCCACCTATCAGAGAATGGTAAACAAAGTTTTCCAATCTCAGATTGGACGGAATTTAGAGGTATACGTGGATGACATGATAACAAAGAGCAAGCACGCAACTCAGCACGCCGCGGACTTGCGTGAAACGTTCAATACCCTCCGTAAACACCAGATGAAGCTCAATCCGGACAAGTGCGTGTTCGGGTTCACCGGAGGAAAGTGTCTCGGCTTCTTGGTAGACGAGCGGGGCATCGAGGCAAATCCAGATAAGATTCATGCCATTCAAAACATGAGATCCCCCACCTCCGTAAAAGAAGTACAAAAGCTCACGGGGTGTATAGCTGCTCTAGGAAGATTTCTTTCAAAGTCCGCGGACAAATGCTTACCTTTCTTCAAAACGATAAAGCAACAAAAATTCGAATGGACCACGGAAGCAGAAGAGTCTTTCCGCCAGCTTAAGGAGCACCTATCGGCCTTGCCAAAACTAGTTTCGCCCATCAACGGGGAAAAGCTAGTCTTATATGTCTCTGTCTTCGAATACTCGTTATCCGGAGTGCTTGTGGCGGAAAGGGAAAAGAAGCAGCTCCCAATATACTATGTGAGTCATGGATTCCGTGGCTCGGAAGGGAACTATTGCGAAGTGGAAAAGGTCATATTTGCGATAGTGATGGCCAGCAGGAAATTGAAGCCATACTTTCAGTCCAACCAAATCATTGTCCGGACTGATCAACCTTTAAAAAAGATTCTTGAAGAGAAAAACAAGTCAAGCCGCGTCACAGATTGGGCAAACCAGCTAGCAGATTTCGGCATCGAGTACGAACCTCGAACAGCAATTAAAGCACAAGCTTTGGCTGACTTTATTGCTGAAAGCACTTCCCCCCTCCTGCTGAACTCAATCAAGAATGGAAATTGTATGTAGACGGGTCTTCAACACAATCGGCGAGTGGGGCCGGGCTCCTCATTGTGTCTTCCGCCGGGGTCCGTATAGAAAGGGCGGTCAGATTCGAGTTCGCGGCATCCAACAATGAGGCCGAGTACGAAGCATTACTGATGGGGCTGAAAATCTGCTATGAGGCAAGGGCTAAAGAATTGGCCGCATTCTCTGACTCCCAATTAATAGTGGGGCAAGTAAACGGGGAATTCGAGGCTAAAGATGATAGCATGAAAATGTATCTGCAGCAAGTGAAGGACTTTGTTCCAAAGTTTGATAAGTTCACGTTGGAGCACATTACACGATCCCAAAATGCCCAAGCCGATTCCCTAGCAAAACTTGCCAGCTCCGCAGATACTTCCGCGGCTCGTGATATAATCTGGGAAGTGCTCCCTAATCCCAGCATCAACTTCATGGTCGATACCATCGACAGATCTGAAACATGGATGGGGCCATACGTTAAGTACTTGCGAGATCAAATGCTCCCCCAGGACGAGAATCAGGCCAAAATGCTCCAGAAGAAGGCCAAATGGTTTGAACTTCACGAAGGAACGCTTTATAAAAAGTCATACACACATCCCCTTCTGAAATGTATTGCTCCTGAAGAAGGAAACTATATCCTACGCGAAATACACGAAGGTGGATGCGGAATACACCAGGGAGTGCGAACTATCATTAGCAAAGTCCTTAGGAGTGGATATTATTGGCCTTCACTCCGAAAAGACGCGGAAGAATTGATCCAACGGTGTCCTGAATGTCAGTATCACTCAAAGATAGGGAGGAAGCCCTCTAATTACTTGACCGTCTTGCAAGCCGTCCTGCCCTTCGACAAGTGGGGTATGGATCTCCTTGGCCCCTTTCCACCAGCAAAGGGGCAGCGCAAGTTCATCATTGTGGCTATTGATTACTTCACCAAGTACGTAGAAGAAGAGGCTCTTAGTTCAATCACAGACAAGCAAGTCTGTCAGTTCTTATGGCGGAACATCATCACAAAATACGGCATACCGCGGGTGATCATAACGGATAATGGAAGGCAATTTGTCAGCAAGAACACCATCGAGTATTGCGACAAATTCCACATCCAAATCAGATTTAGTTCTGTGTCCAGGCCGCAAACTAATGGTCAAGTCGAGTCCGCCAACAAGAAGATACTAAATGGTATCAAAAAGAAGATAGAAGGGGTTAAGGGCAATTGGGATGAAGAACTACCCGGAATCTTATGGGCCAGTCGAACCACCGTCAAAGAGGCCACGGGGCACACACCGTTCTCTTTAGTGTACGGGTCCGAAGCCGTACTTCAAGTGGAAATAGGAGTACCCTCTACAAGGGTCACCTACTACTCGTACGACGAGAAAGAAGAAGGAAAAAGAGCAAACTTAGACCTACTACCAGAGACAAGAGGAAATGCACTGCTGAGATCGATGGCCCAAAAGCAGAAGATAATTCGTAGCTTCAACCGCCATGTCAAAACAAGACGTATTCAGGTCAATGATCTCGTCCTCCGTAAAGTCAAAGCTACTGGGAAGATAGTTGAAAAAGGAAAGTTAGGGGCCAACTGGGACGGACCTTTCAAAGTCACCCGTGTCATCAAACCAGGAACGTTCGAACTAGAAGACATGAAAGGGAAAAAACTACCCCGTCCATGGAATGGAGACCACTTAAAGAAATTCTTCATTTAATAAAATTTGCAAGGGGCAATCAGTTACTACAATCAGTTACTACTATCAGTCTTAGCAGCTTCATCAGTGACTCAGTCTTATCAGCATCAATCCGCGACTACCTTCATTCCGCAACAAAGTTGCGTTGTCATTCGAAACAATCACTTCTGTCATCGTCATTTGTATTCTTATCAATCATTTATAACAGAAGTTTCATTTTCAGATATTTGGTAAAGTTCTATTGCAAATCTTATTAAATAAGTAATATCTATAAGTCGGACCCCTTGAAAGGGATCCCATTATCAAATTATCCTAAGTCACTAACGAACTTGTGATATCTATAAGTCGGACCCTTAGAATAGGGTTCCAAGACTGAATCATTTGAAGTATATTTTCACCATCTGTTCGGGACATCGATAAGTCGGACCCCCAGTTTGGGGTCCCTAAGTTTAAAAATATTCTAAGTTATTCACAAAGGTGTTTCCGACCGAGACATCGACAAGTCGGACCCCCAGTTTGGGGGCCATAAGTTCAAAAATATTCTAAGTTTTTCACAAAGATGTTTCCCAACCGAGACATCGATAAGTCGGACCGGACCCCCAGTTTGGGGTCTCAAACTTCAAAATTATTCCAAGTTATTTGATAAAATGTTCCCCAACCGGGACATCGACAAGTCGGACCCCTAGAATAGGGTCTAAAGGCTGAATATTCTAAGTATAAATCTCCTCGATGTCGCCTGCACGTGACATCGAAAAGTCGGACCCCTAGAATGGGGTCCAAGGGTTGAAATTATTCTAAGTGTAATTCTCCTTGGTGTCGCCTTTTTGTAACATCAACAAGTTAGACCCCTAGATTGGGTGCCCTCTGCTATTCCAAGGGCAAATGGCTAAAACGATTCGGCAATATTCCGCGGGCTCAGACGAGAGAAGCCACAGTTTAACAAACAGAAGCATAGATACCACGAATAAACTTTCCATACATTCAAAAATATATACATCAGAATATTCAAAGTACAAGAGTTGAATGTTTGCAAAAACCAAGTTACAAAATTACAACGAAACTGTATATCTTCCAAAAAGGCGTCCACGTCTTCCTCGGGAGCTTGACCCGGCGGTAGAGGAGACTCAACCCTTCCCTCTTCAAGACTGGGGGTGAAGCTTACATAATCTTCCACATTGAACGGCTCCACCCCGATCTCGGACAGCTCTCGGGATAAGCCCTGGAGGTTTCTACCTTCATCAATGATAAGGTTGGATAAATCAAGACACAAACTCTCCAGGCTGGAGAGTGTCAAGTTTTCCGGGACATCTGACGCCGGAGGAGAAGAAAGAGCCAACTGATCTAAGTCGAGGCATAAAGCCTCCTTCTCAGCCTCAGCATTCATCCTTTCGGACCAGGCTCTTTTCTCCTCCGCGTCCCAGACAGCGTCGACCAGCACCGCCGACTCACCTTCCAAGGCGGAAGCGAGGTTGGACAAGGCTTCACCCCCCTTCTGATTAGTAGTTTGCTGAAGGGAAGTAAAATCCATGCCCAACTCCACGGCGGCCAAGCGATACTTTTCGTCGCTAATCATGGAACCGGCGCTCATCATCTCCACCGTCAGATCTCCGAGAAACTTCGACGCTTCCGGCTCATCCGAAAGTAGCCAGTCTCGAGCTATCCGGGCCTTCCTCGTTAGGCACAGTTTGTACACCTTGGCCGCGGATAGAATCATCTTGAAGTGGGCGGAATCAGCCGACACTTGCTGCATAAGTTGCTGGTTCTGATGAACGAGCTTGGCGGGGATATCCATCAGCAAGCCGACTTCATGGCCGAGGGTCGTCGACCTGTTGGAAGCAGCATCTAAGTTTTCGACGGTCTGATCCAGCTGCTTCCTCGCCCTTTCCCGCCATTGTTCGGTCCTGACCAAGCGTTCTTTCAGCTCAGAACACTTGGCCAGTTTCTCCTTTAAGCTCGGCAGGTCCTCCCGCAACCTTGATAATTCTTCGTTCAGCTCTTCGCAGCGGGAGGTAAGGGCGGCCACGGTCTCCTGGTCCGCGGCACTTTGACGGCTGGTGTTGAGCTCAAAAGCCAACCGTATGAATGCCTGCGAAGGAACGGCTATTAAAGTCTCTGGAAACATGAAGTAAGCATCACAAAGCATAAAGTAATTACCTCTGCCGCCGAAACTTGCGCCTGACGCACCCTATCACGTGGGGGCAAGGACTCTAGTAGGTCGACGTCCACCTTGCTGACTAGGTTGGACGTCGCCTTGTTGAAGCGAACGATCAGGCCCTTGTGCTCCAACTCCGGAAAGGGCATCTCGTGTCGGAAAGGGGAAACTTCTCGACGACGATAAACTTCAGCAAACTGCGACGCGGGGAGCCGCGGAAGACTCCCCCACCTTCTCCTTCCCCTTGCTCGAGACTGGCATCGGAGCGTCCAAGGGGGGCGACGCTTCCTCTTCAGCCGACCTCATTTGAAGGGGCACGACTGTGTGGATGGGGCCCACAGAGGTCCTCTTGGCCGAGCTCCCCTGGTGGGAAGAAGAATCTCTTTTTCTCTTCTTTTTCTTCCCACTCTTTTTTGTCACCTCCCTCGTCTGCGGAGGAATCACCCTCTTAGATTCATCGGGGATGTGAACTTGTCTCCTCTCCTCGAGAAGACGGAGAGCCTCCTGTTCCGAGGGCACGTCATCCAGGCCCTTCTCCACAGTCGTCGAGTCCTATCAAAAAGAAGAGAAGTCGATAAGAAGTCGAGTCCTTACCTTAGGGGGAGTTGGCAACGGCTTTTCCGCGGCTCTCTGGGCGGCCCCTTGGGCAAATCGCATAACGCTGAATTTCTTCATCAGCTCCGAATTTTTCGCCCTTAAGTTTTGCTTGGCTATCCCTGAAAAACAAAGAGTTAGAAACAAACTAAATCCGGTAAGATAGGGAGGGAGAAGTCAGTCTTACTCCGATCAATAGCCAGGCTGATGCCGAATGCCGAGAGGAGGTTCTCATTCTCCAACTCGGAACGACCCGGAATCCAATTTAGCTGGACGTTCATGGGTTTCCTCCCCAGTTGAACGTCCATCTTCGCATACTCGACAATCACCGCGTCATCAAAAGAACATTGCGGGATTCCGTTGTTAAAACCCGAAAGGTTGGGTTTAATGTCGAAGGAGGTGTTGATATTCCATCCCCCTGAGTTATACAAATACGCAAATTTCGTCCTATACCCCTTCTGGTTATCGGGGAGGTCTTGGACTATCTTCAGCCCACGACGATGCGTAAAAGTAATCCAGCCGCAGCCATATGATTGTGAATTACATAGGCGGGCTCTAAAAATGTATCTAAAGGCAGTTAGTGTTGGTGGCACGGCCAAAACTTTGCATAAAATCAAAAAGGCCACCATACACCCCCAAGCATTAGGATATAGCTCGGGCACCGAAACATTTAACAGCTCTAACACCTCTCTAAAAAATAGGTGAAGAGGGAATCTAAGTCCTAGTTGGAAAGAAGGGAAGTAAGCAGCTATACAATAAGGGGGGTGAAACCTAACGGTGTCGTAATTCCCCGGTGTAATAATATTAATGTTCTCCGGCAAACCCCATTTCCGGGAGATGGATTCCCGTTGATTATCCAAATCTCTCTTGGTTTGTAAATCAATGAAGTAGTTTAGGGGCCCGCCGTCTGGAATATAAAATGGAGGAGGGACTGGCGCCGCGCTTTCCCTTCCGGAGGACTCGGAGGATCCTTCGATGTTTTCCATATCTACATACAACAACCCTTCCAGGTCAAGATTTATTCGCGGCAAGTAATCAGGGAAGAAAGCAATGATCACTTCCCAAGGAGCAGTTTTCATTATCTCTGGGGGGTATACAGGGGACACGGATGACTCTTCCCCGGCCTTTACTGGTTCATAATGTGGGGTAATTCTCACCGAACTACTTTCGTCCGAATCATTTATTAATAACCCCTTTTTATTAAGACGTCTACGTACTATCAAAGGAGTTTCCGGCAAGTTAGTAGGGTTAATGTCTGAGTTAACTATGGTATCTTGAGTAGCCGCGACATCCATGTTAACAAGAGTCATAAAGTAGTAGGCGAAACTTGTAAAGAATAAAGACTAAATTCATAAAACGAATTCAAAGTCCTAGGCTAACATTCAAGAATAATTTGAAGAAATTCAAGAAAAAGTCGTTGAAATTTAAGAACAGTCTGAAGATTAACTTGAAGAAATTCGAAGATCTGGGAAAAAGTTTGAATACCTTTGAAGAAAGTTGGAGATTTGTCAGAAACTTGATGAAGATCTGTTAGATATCTTGAAGATCTTCGAGAACTTGTCAGAAGTTTGAAGGAAGGATGAAGATTGTCAGAGCGTCTCTCTCTACTTTCTCTTTCCAGCAATGTAAAGATTTGAAGGAGGTAATAAGGACTAAGTGAGGGAACTGTTCCAACCACCCCATTTATAACAGCAATAAATGCCTTTGGGACTTGAATACATTAAATGGAAAGGAGAATCCCAAACGAGAGCCGGGAAAAAGATAAGTCGGACTCCCCATGAGGGGGAATCGTTGGGAATTTTTCTAAGTGTTCAACACTTTCCGTAAGGTCTACAAGTCGGACCCTCAATGGAAGGGAAATATTGAAAAATCTTTAAAGTGTCAGTTCTTAATTATAGCCGGGAGATCGATAAGTCGGATCCCCAATGTGAGGGGAACATCAAATTTCTCCAAGTATCCAGTTAACCAACTCTCAGGCAACCGTCGGGTCGATAAGTCGGACCCCCAAGGAGAGGGAGAATGTGGAAATTTGTTCCAAGTCTTTCAACATTTGAATGCGTCCGGGAAGTCGACAAGTCGGACCCTAAACTGCACCTCCAAGAACGAAAATTATTCTAAGTATGAAAAGTTACACATTCAGCTGTCCGACTTATGGATACGGCGAATGTCATGTCGCATTATCTTTGCTCTAAACCGTCGTATGGATAAAGTAAAATATTTCAGAGAGTCCGTATGATTGAGGGCACGGAATACTGTACTCATTCCGGATCATGGAAGGGCAAGGGACTTGCTTTGGCGATATCGAGAGTGCCCGTATGGTCCATAAGTCGGACCCTCAGGTTGTCCTTATCACTTTCGAAATATTCCAAGTGTAAGAAATTTTCATAACGAACGTGTGGTAGAAGACGCGGACTTTTAGTTCGCCTCATGGGTAAACCAAAGGTGCGGAAGTTCTTCAAGAAATAGTCACGCCCTTGTTAGTTTCTCCTAACTTCAGTTTATCAGTAAAATTGTTTGATTTGACCGTGTGGTAGACAAGTCGGACCCCCCTTGGGTGCTAGCTTGCTAAAAAATAATCAAAGTATTGGGTGTTTCCGTGGCATCATTGGAGTGAAGCCAGGATCCAGACTTCAATTATCTCACAACATGGTATATGTCACGGCTCTATAAACTGTATATTGGGAACAAGAGTCCTTTACGTATGCAGCTCATCCGTCAGGTTGATAAGTCGGACCTCCCAGTGGGCCTAGATTTGAAAAAATATTCCAAGTATGGAACAGGTTATGTGTGATGTCGCGGAACATGTTGTATGCGATGTCGCGGAATAAGTTGTATGGTATGTCGAAGATCCGCATCCTCTCCTCTACGATTGTGCTGCTGCCTTATAAATACGCCTGGGGATATTCCGCGGCATGTTGCAAGCCGCGGCTTTGTTTGTCTGCTTAATTCGGATTCAATATGCTTTTGTATGACCACTTTGAAAAGTCATATCTTTTTCAGCACAACTCGGATTTCGACATATGAACAGTCGACTCGAAGCTTACGAGCTCAATTTTCATGATCCCTTAGAAGATTCACCTAATTGGGTATGTGTTCATCCTTGTGGGGCTATTGAATGTTCATTGTGATCGTATCCCATCACCAAATCAACTACGACGGGCACGTGATTTTCCGCATAAAGGAAGATGTTTTCTTTTGTTGGGGCTATCTATTCACATCATCCTTCATGCGTGGGGCTAACTGTCATGGTATTACTTACTCAATTAATTTATTTATTTAATAATTTGCATCATATTACCAAAACACCCCTTGACCTTTACAGTGGACTTTGACTGTTGGTCAATGGGCTTTCTTTTGGATCTCCCATCTTCCCTGAATGGCCCATAGGGTTTCTACTTCCAGGATACCTTAACTTCCCTCCTTGGAAGTAACTGCCTGTTTGACCTAACTTCCCACTCACCCACATTCTTTGATCATCCTTCTTCCAAGGTAGATAACTGTCCATTATCTTCCACTCTCCATCATAACCACCAGCTGCTGCCCATTACTCCCATGATCATTCACTCCTCCTCATGAATAACTTCCTTTCCATCATTATAAATAGGGGCAGCCATCAAGAAGGAAGGATCATCTGAAATATAGCCTTTATAATATCATTGCTCTCACCCTGCTTCATTAACCTACCCAAACACTAGCAATCTCAATCCCGACATCTCTTATTGCATTCATTCTATAATCGTTCATTCATTAATATCCGATTTACGTTCTAACTTGAGCGTCGGAGGGGTTTTCCGGGAGATCACCCCCTGGAAAAGGCTAACGTGTTGTGTTGCAGGAATTCAGGTCGCTTCCTCCTACGAATCGCTGCTCCCGATAACACTTCCACCGGTGGTACTTAAAGTGTCTTTTGCACTTCCTCGTTTCATTACCGAAACAATAACCACTAAAGTATTAAATTCTACAGCATTTAGAACAAATCACAAAAATTCGACCATTTTGGTGGTCGGAATTTTAGGTTAAGTGGTCAAAATTATGTGATTTGGTTAGAACGCTGTAAGACTTTGATACTTTAGTGCTATAGTTCGCATAAAATAAACATTAAGACCATAATTCGCAAAACTTCAAAATTGTAATTCACAAATTATTCTTTTCGAAATCATAAAATTTATTTTTCCAAAACTAAAGAGGTACGGTGTGGAGTAGACTAAAAAATTGCGATTCTAGTCTATGATCATACAATTCTACTATAACGTAACGTTGGTAGTGTAACATATGAGAAATTGATAATCTAAGACGAGTGAGTTTAAGAGAATTATTAATGCGAGAATGATCTTAAATACACATGACATAAAATATTCTCAATTTAATTTTTCTCCTCTTTTCCTTTCTTTTAATTTGTTTAAAAATAAATAAATAAATAAATATAAAAAAATATAAAATAAAATAGAAACCCAAAAACCCCTTTCTTTTTTCCTTATTCGTATGAACTCAAGGAATCAGGCACCCATTCTTTCTCCTTCTTTAGTCGAACACATCAAGAAGCCTAAGAAGTTTTTCTAGATACTAGCTACAGACCAACACTCTTCTTCTTCATTCTCGCCATTCCCTCTAAAATTGGCTGAGTTCTTAATCTTCCTCATTCAATCCATTAATTTTCGAGTGAACCAAGCTCCATGGATGCCCTGCTCTTCTTGTAGATTGTTGGTATAAACAAACTAAGGTTTGAATCTCTTAATTTCTATGTGTGATTTTATTCTATCCTTCTCTTATTATTCTGATTTTTCCGCAAGATTTGAACCCTAGCCATCTTTGATTGGATTTTCATGTAATATCAATATTCTTGTAGGATTTTATTCCATTGAAATGGTAAATAACACAGCAGCAGCCGAAAAACCCCCTTCCTTTGATCTAAATTTTGCCGAAATGGGGGGGAAGTGAGTGAGATATGGTCTTTTCTGTTTAAGCATCAGAATCCAATCCGAAAATCAAGCTTTGAATCTTTTTTTTTCAATTCTTGATGCTGCAAACAGAAGGTAATCCTTCTTGTTTTCTTTTTATGCTTTTCTTAAATAATTATGCTCTTATTCATATAAAGGTTAGTTTCATTGATATATTTTCGCTTGCATATTCCTTTACTATATATAAAGTCCTAAATATTGATGAGTCTTGGAATTTATATAAAGTAATTAGATGAGTTCTTAATTGAGAAATTTATGGGAAACCTCAAGTATAATTATATATGTGTGTGTTAACTTTTAATTAAATGAATCTAATGATGGTTGATATGTGATCATAGGAGATTGTGATTGAGGAATTTTGGGAAGAATTCTAAAATTAAATGTAATTTGAGGTTTATGATGTATAAATGGTAAATTGTTGAATGTTGAAATGATTTGTTGGAATTATTAATTGGTATGAAATTTTCGAAGTTTAGAATATCGATAGGATGTTGGATGTAGAAAGATTATGGAAAACTTGATGTTCTTGAATATTAGGAGATTCTTGTGAAATTACTAATGGTGGATAAATCTTTGTTGTTGTTATTAATCGAATAGTTAGGTAATTGTAAGTGTTGGATATAACCTTTGATTTTATATGATTGGATGTTCTTGAAAGTATCTAGGGTTTTGTGTGGAAATCATTAGTTGAATAGATAAATTAGTTGTGTTCTTCTATTCGGATAGATTGTTATTCTTGTTTGGTTTCTTGGTTTTGAGTTTAGAAGAACATAAAAGTATTTGAATTGGAAATACAAAGGGAATTGTGGAGATGTATGATCTTTACAAGAATATAAGCTACTCTAAAGCAAGGTTATATATTTTGATGATATTGGGGGTTGGAGTTAGAACTTGCGCAATCTTTGAAATTAGAAATATTAGAATAAAAGTTCGAACTAAGATGCGGTCATGGGAGGAGATGCAATGAGTTATATGAACCTAGTTTGTAGAATCATATGCTTTGTTGTGATGTTATATTTGTTATGCTTTAGGAGGCGACATCATCGAGGAACCCTTCTAGTGATGGCGGAGAACTAGATTTAGCTCCTTAAAGCATCTTTGGTGAGTAGTAACAGTCCCTAAAATGGGTCTGGCCAGACTACATTCTTGAAAATAAACTTTTACTAAAGCTCTTTTGAAATTTGAAAATTGTTGAGACAAATGTTGTTGTGAATGCTTATGTTGATATTATGATATGGTCAATGGATCGGGTTTGCGAGCTGGTCATTGACGGAGTTGAGGAACATTGTTCCCTACTCCCTATTTTGAGGTGAATTTTCATTCAAATATTGACTAGCCTCACCTGATAATGACATAGCCTTAGAGCTATGGATGTTCCTCTCAACTAGACTCCCTGTGCGCACTTAAATCTAGGAAATTGATATTGATTTTAAACCTTTGTTTGAAATTTACTGTGTTTTGTTGTTATGGATTGTTACTTCTCATTTAGTTTAATCTGACCCTCTGTTGTTTTCAACTTTTAGCTTGTTTACAAATCAAAACCGGTCGGGAACGATGGGTTAACGGTGTTGATTAGAGTTCCAAGGATGTCATATTGAGCTGAGCATGTGGGAATTTTGTAGTTTTGTATTAGATTTTGGATAAATGTATATTAGACTCGGTTGTGTTGGTTATATTGAACTTAAAGTGATTTGTATGATTACTTTGTGTTTTAGTTAGATGTTTGGTTTGAGAATTAGCCGAGTAAGATACGTTAAAGAGCTGGTGACCCCTTTGCTCAAGTTTTGAAAGTGTTAAGTTTCTTGAGAAATGAACCCCGTAATGACTTTGTTTACTTAGTCAACGGTAAGTCGGATTGTTACAGGTAGAACCATATGATTCTATTTGGATTTTAATTTTGAAAGAAAAGATCATAAATCTAACGATCCGATCCAACATATTTTTTCAATTATTATAATTTTCTTATGTGTTGTCTTTTATTTATTTCGTTCACATACGCACATATGTTTCAAATATATTATCATAATTTCTAAGTTTTTTTTTATCGAGATGGAGTTTTAAACTAACAATTCAAAGTTTTTCATTTCATTCTTAAAAAATCAAGTGAACTAAATGAACCAACTAGTGATCATGTCTAATTACAAGTCATGACATAAGGAAATGACAATACTAAACCATCAAGCTAAGACATGATGAAAGCGTGTCGTTTTGTTAATTAATATTGCTCGCTTCATTTCACCCACTTTGCTACATTTAATCTCTTATTGCAAGAGCGTTCGAGAACAAATCTAGCAAAATAAGTAGAAATAATTCATTATGAGATAAATTAAGACTTCATTTTATATGAATTTTTAGTTAAATAAACTCTGCTCAACACTACACAATTCATCGAAATTAGAGTTGTTCATTCACCGGTCAATTTTGGGTCTTAAGTACATAATTATAAGTAAATCAATTTAAAGTCGGATTCGAGTGAAGTTCGATTATAAGGTCGGATTAATATCAAATCGCAAATCTGTTTTTAACAATACTTATCGTCGTTGGAAAATAATCAATTTCGAATTTTTACAACTCTAGTCGAATTGGGATTCTAAGTACATAAAAATAAGTAAATTAATTTTAAAGTCGAATCAAAGTGAATTTCGATTATAAATTTGGATTAATATCGAATTAGATTATTTTTAACGACACTAATCGTCGTTGGAAAACGTCGACGGGTATCCCAAAATATAAAGACGATTGTTGTCCATTTTACTCATTTTTATCAACCCACGTTTCTTTTGAAAAGAATGGAGGAAGAAGATAATCTCCTCCACGAATCCCTCATCACATCTTCCACCACAAGAACCCTAAAAAACCCCGCCATTATCACAGAAGCAGCTATTTCACCAATGAATTCAAATTTTTCAGCTTTGTTTTGCAAAGACATCCTCAGCCTCATCTTCGAGAAGCTTCCGATCACCGATTTAGCTCGTGCTTCCTGCGTTTGCAGAATTTGGAGCCTGATTGCTTCTGATAGGGAAATTCAAACAGCGTCTTTTAAAGCGCCATGGAAATTGAAGGAAATTGTTGGAAATCCTACGTCTGGAAGCTTCTGGAAAGACAATAGCTTGAGTAAGTTCGCAATATCTCATCGGATTCTTCGTGGTGATTCCGTTGCTAGTCTCGCTGTCAAATACTCTGTTCAGGTTATTTTCTCTTCGCTTATTCAAAATTTAAAATATATTTCAATTATTCTGTTGTTAAATTGGTGTTGTAGAAGATTGAATGAGAAAATTGTATGAAATATACAAATTTTAGGTTTTGGAAATAATGGAATAACAATATTGATGGATGTCGGTGTATCAAGATGTGCATAATACATACCAGTATGTGTTCCATTGCTTAATTGTTGACTATTTTAGTTAGTTTAGTGATATGTGCGCATTGGCATTTGGCTAAGCTTTTTCATGGGGTAATATGTATAGCTATTTAAATTTGTGTCAAAAAGATAAAACATGAGGGGGTTTTTACAAGCTTGTAATTCTGAAGAAATTTGCATAAGTGATGGGTCCGTTAAGGGTGGTGACTGGTGAGTATGTTGTGGATACAATGTCTTACTCGCCTTGCCCCATATCCACTGCACCCACCCCAAATCCGCCTGACCCACCCTATACTTGACCTGTAGTTACATTGCACCCGTGACTTGTTTGCTTGCTTTATGAATAACTTATTCTTCTTTAGAAAACCTTACAAACATTATTGTGTAATTTCACCATGGTTGAATTATGTGCCTCGTTGATCAATTATTGTGGAGTGAAATTATTGAGAACACACAAACATTTACCCTTAAATAAGTAACCATTCTTGGACACTATTGCGGCCAAGTCGGACAAAGTTTAATGATACTCAAAAAAAATTGTAAACTTATGTCAAAATCTTGAACATAAATAATATGGAATCCAAAGAACATGACACAGAATGCTTTTGACAGTGATTCAACATGTCAAAGCCTTCATCCCAAGAATATGAGTTTTTCCTTTTCATAGATTCCATGGTCCTTGTCGTTGAAATCCAAGAACTATCTTTCCTTACATTGTGATTTAATGTGAGTGCTCGTTCTCCCTCTCGTGCGTGTAAGTTTGAACCTTTATAGGTATCTTTGTGGTTTAATTCTAACTCAAATTGAGTATTTTATTTTGAACCATATTCATTGTGATCTACATTCTCTGAACATATTCTTTTTATTGGCAACTGCGCCATACATATTCTTGAGTTTAGATATTGAATTTTTTTGGGAAAATAGAGTAATACTGATATTCCTTCTCTACATTACTTTGATTTTCTCATGTCTCTGGTTTTCATCTGATCTAAAGGAGCAGCTGCTTAATAATAAGAATATATTTACAATTCTTTCAATGGATATCAGGTTACGGACTTGAAGCGACTGAACAACATGATGAGTGACCATGGCATTTATTTAAGGGAAAGACTGCTCATCCCTCTCAGCAATCCTGACATGCTTGTTAACAGAACATGCTACATAGAAGTTGATTTGTATGCAAAAAGAGAAGTGGTAGTTCTATATTTAGAGGGAGGTCCACAAGGGAAAATGTCTATCTGCTCTAATAGCAAAGGTGCCTCGGATCTAGTTAAGAGAAGGATTATTGAATCTGTTCGAAGGAGCATGCAGGTCGATGATGAAATTGCTCAGTACTATCTATCCATAACCAACGGTGATCCTCGAGCTGCACTTTCAGAATTCTCTGAGGACCTTAGGTGGGAAAGGTGTACGGGTCGTGTATAGACGATGGCTAAACAACAAAGTGATCTATTATCTAAGCAAAAGACTTCACCGCAGTACTCTACACCTTTGCATCATTTGTGGAACTTTGATCTGAGAGGAACGTAAATAAAGAGCTTCAAATGCCACTTTGAGTAGCCAACCTAATATCATTTGTGCAGTCCTTGCCTGATGAATCTGTTTGCCAGTCACAAGTGATAGGCAAACATTCAGAGTTGTGTCAAATTTGGTGCAACTGACGACAATCTCAATGGCGTGGCATGAGATTATTGCATGTGGATACCGTATCAGTCAAGTTATTTGTTAATAACATGTTGCTCTACTGTAAATAATTTTGGCCTTGATGTTCATAATGTCATATGTGCATTGTGCATTGTGCATTGTGCATTGTGCATTGTGCATTATGCATTATGCATTATGCATCATGGCAAGATCTAGCAGCGTATGTATTCCTGTAAGTTTTATGATTCAGTAATTATTACACAGATATGAGATCAGAAAGAAAGTGTAAAACCTCTAATTTGTTTCATTTTCAATCGATGTCTCCGATCATACATAATCGTTGATCAAGTACTTCAATTTTCTGATTGTGACTGGTGTGCATGGACGGGTTACTAGATGGTGTTGGATGCTGGGTTGATGAGCATGAGCTCTACAAACTTGGCAACCACCTTAAAGAACGTTTACGTGTGCACTAACATAAGCCTATCTCCAGTCGTTTGGTAATCTGGGAGAGTTTGAAGCTCCATGGATTGCAGTGTGGATCTTCTGCAAGTGCTGTGTACAAGAATCACACAACCTAAATGTGTAACTGGGGAATAAAGTATTGTATAGATCAGTAAATCCACTGATGGGTTGGATTGATTTTGTAGAGAAAATCGATGCGTTGGATTGATTTTGAATCAAATTGTTTTTGGTTTGTCGGATAGTTTTGTTGAACATTTAGAGTATATAAATTTAAATTTGTATATATTACCTACTTAATATAGTAGTAGGATTAAAATAAATATATTATAAGTCCAATTAAATGCCTCAAAGAATTGTGATGAATCATTTGATTCATAAGCTTTGCTTGGTGAAACATTACTTTGATTTATAAGCTTTGCTTGGTGAAACACTTTTGTTTCAAAATGAGGTATTGTTTGATGCATAATTCTATAAATAGAGGTTGCATGCCAAGGGACATTCCATTCCAATTTCATATCATTTATGATTTTTATCCTAAGAATACTCTTATTCTTTTTCTTCCTTTCATGAGATAATATTGAGAGAGTAATTAACTCTTAATATCATCAAAGTTCATAATTTACTCAACACTTGTATTTACTATTGCACTTTCCTTGTGCTAGGATTTTGTTGTGTAGATTATATCTCATTGTGAATTTCATTTATCATCCCAAACACCTTTGTGGGAGAAATATCACAATAGGAAAGTGCATGAACGCCTTCTACTCATATCAAATTTCCGAACGACTTCTTTGATTGTCACAACCTTATCTTCATGGTGTCCTTTTGGTGATTTACAAAGCAAGGAGTTTCATTGCCATCCACACAAAGAAAATACAAATCGATTTATTTTATTTGTATTTGCATTATATTTACAATAAGTTTTTGGATTTGGTTGTTCTCGAGTCGAGTTCTGATAAGCTCAAATGAGTTAATTGTTGTTGTACTAATTGATCAACATACAAACTTAATGACGAAATATTGAGTTGAAACAAGAAAATTGATTGGTGATATTGTGGATCTCAAACACAATAAAAAATAAAAAATAAATAAATAAATAAATTAAAACGAAATTACAATGATTAGAGAATGATTAAATATCGGTCTGTTTGACCCATGTTTTTCAATTTGTTTGGCACATTGTCAAATTTCAGTGCCATCACCTTTTAGTTTTCGGTCATATCTAGGTCAACTGTGGATCGAGTTAAAATTGACAAGTGTAAAGTCAATATAATTATGGATGTTTAAAGGACTAAATATTGGTCGAATCGAGTTTAAGCAAATATGGATGGGGCTAATAAGAGCCCTTTAAACTTAATATGAGCTTTACATGGGACTAGACTCAAAAAGCATGGCTCAACCCGACCTGTTTTGTACTGTCGAAGATTGCACCACTTCATTTAGCTTCTAATGTATTTCATGGACAGTATTTATGTTGAAAGTATGTTTATTGAATTATGATATTATTTGCATTTATGTTTATTGAATTATGATATTATTTGCATTTATGTTTATTGAATTATGATATTATTTGCATTTTACTTAATAAATTATCATAACCACTATTTTTACTAAATAATACTCCCTCCTATTCCTCTTACGAATTCTATTTGACTTTTTACGAATTTTAAGGAGAGTCAACATGGTTCCCTAAGAGTAGAAAAGAGAGTGGTATTATTGGTTTTTAATGTAAGGATTAAGGAATTAATGATTCCCACCAAATTCAAGCATTTTATAGCCCAATTTAAAAGCTGATTTTTTGGCACCAAAAGTCTGAACTTTTTTTTCAGTTCAAGACCAAAATTAAATCGATCATCTACTTGACTCTGAAAGTACATAAATAAGTCCTACAAGTACAATAATTTTTGGAAATTACATAAATTTTTCCGACTACAAAAGAAAATTAAATACATCAGTTACGGTATCTCAGATAGCCTTCTCAATTCTTCGACAGCTTCGGTGTAGTTGCAGTCGTTACTGATCATGTGAGTGCGGATTTTTTTGCTATTATTGACTTCAGATTTTCCAAATTACCAAAAATGACGCATTAATAATTTCATAAATAGCCACCGAATTGTAAACAACCAAATTTTCAATTTGAAAAAATTCATCACATTATCCAAATTTATTTTAAAACCCAAATTACAATGTCCAAAAACAAGGAAATCAGAAACTGCCGCCAATGAAAGAAAACCAAAATCATGTCTAGCGCCAATTAAAATCCAAAATTATCAAACACACAGCAACATGAAAATGGGAGTGACTAAAACTTCCATCAATTACAATTAAGCGCCAAAAAAAGAAATGTAAACACCAAATATCATCAATCATCACATGTAAAATAGAAGCAATAAATACTCCAAACACAATTCATTAATTACACACCCATCTAAAAAAATAGCTCCTTCAAAAAATCTAAGTACTCAACAAAGAACCCAAATCATGCAGAAGCTGCTGTCTGCATTAAATGAGAAAGGCAAACCAGTGCTAAGCACAAACAATGCACTTGCCACTGAGTTTCAAGTGTGTAGGAAAACAATCACACGTTTGTGGAATGAAGTGAAGAAGCAGATCAAGAATAACAACACCGTGATTAACCTCAACAGCAAGAGAGTGGGCAGACAAGCACCAAACAAAATCCAATTCGATGAAGAAAAGTTTAAGGCCATCAAATATGAACTCAAGTGCACTCAGCATTCAGTAGCAAAGCAGATGGATGTGTCACAAACAACGATGTGTAGGTGGAAGAAGAAAAAAGTCATAAGAAAGCACACAAACGCAATCAAACCCACTTTGAATGAAAACAAGCTACACAGGTTAAGTTTTGCATTATCTAAATGTGAATATGATGAACAAAATGATTCATTCAAGTTTAAGCCATATAATAACGTTGTTCACATAGATGAAAAACATTTCTATCTAACCCAGGAGACACAAACTTATTATCTAGCTCCGGGTGAAGTAGAACCACATAGAGAGTGTCAATCTAAGAGGTTCATTCCCAAAATCATGTTCATATGTGCTGTTGCAAAGCCAATATTTACAACTAATGGTGATGTCTTTTTTGATGGTAAGATAGAAATATGGCCATTTGTTACACAGGAGCCAGTAAAAAGAAGCTCCAAGAACAGGAAGAGGGGGGGTTGGAAACAAAGTCAATACAGTCAATTACGAAAGAGCATATTAGAGCAATGCTTATAACTAATGTGTTACCAGAACATAGCAACAACCAATTTGAACCACAACATCATTATTTTTGGGAGCATCAAAGCAAAACCAACAACACAGAAACCAACATATGAAAAACAAAACAGCAACCAACACAACAGTAACTAACACATCAACATGTTTCAAGTGTAAATCCTTCTGATTTTGGACATATTTTTGGGATCTTAAACATTGGATGTTTCAGATGTAAACAACAAATGAAAAAATTTATGTTGTTTTCAATGAAACATTTGTATTCATATATTCATAAATGAAAAAATTGGTTGTTTCAGTACTCTCAGGTACACTTGTTTATTTTTTTTGTAATCATTGAGTGGAAATCGAACATCTTTGCGCTTAAAACATTGGAAAACAATCCAAACCCTGTTTGTTCGATTTATGGTGGCTAAAAATTGCTCTCACTTAAAGTCACAGAGCAATGGAAAAAAATGCATCAAAAAACATTTAAATTAAAAATCATCAACAGTCAATATCAACATGCACCAACACGAACGGGAACTCACTTGAGAAAGGACCAAGCATATCAAGCCAATCTTCTTCTTCACAATCAGCATTCGAAAAAACAGCATCAACGGAAAAATATTCACGATCACGATACATATCAGGCTCAGGTGTGTAAATGAGTTCACCTTCAGAGTCAAGTTCTCTTCCCCACTTAGGATCAGTTTCAACAGAAGTTGAGTCATCACAGTAATCAAAAGTCTCTTCCTCAAACGACTTCAAACCAGAACTATGGTTCTCATCATCGAACCCCTTCAACTCAATCTTAGTTAGGTTAGGGTTAGGCGATTTGTAAGGGGATTTGGGGATTCTCAAATAAACAAAACTACGCGATTTAGGGTTTTTCATGGGTGAGTTGAATGGCAAGTTAGGGTTCTTCAGGGGTGAGGTCAAAGGCGACTGAGGGTTCTTCGCCGGAGATTTCAAAGGCGAACTGGAATTTTCCATGAGAAGAGATAGAAGAACACGAAAGCACAAAAGAAGAGGAAGAAGACACGACCCAGATCTAGGGTTATTAGAGAATTACAGAGAGGGAGGCAGAGAAAAATGATGAAGAAAGAACCCAGATTTAGGGTTAAAGACAGAACACGAAAACATAGAGGGAGATAAGGATGGGTAGGGTTTAGGGTTAAAAAGGGAGGGAATGGTTAATGGGTGGGTAGATTAATTAGGTTTAAGATATTTTGATTAATGAAAAGGGTGATCAATTAGTATGGGTAATGGAGGGTGTAATTGAAAATAACATAAACCCACTAAAGGCATAAAGGTCAAAAAACATACTAAAAATGGAAATGAGATAGTTAACATGACTTGACCATAAAAGTAAATGGGACACATAAGAAGAATAGAAGGGAGTACTTCTTTAGTATTAATTTACACAACTAATTAGACGACTAAATAGGAGTATCTAACAATTATATTCAGCTATAACTACAACTACAACTACTTAGATAACTAATAACTACACCCATAACTACTTAGATAACTAATCATTACACCCACAACTAATTTGTACTGAAAAGATCCTAAATAAAGTTTATTTAGAGAACAGATGTGACATATGAGTAGACTCCATTTGGCAATGTAATTAGTATTTCGTCTCTTCCACTATAGTTGTTATATTTGACTTTTTACCTAATTTAATGTATTATTATATATTGAATTATACATATCTAAAAATTATAAAAAGTTAATATTATGAAAGTATGCGATTAGACGATTCAAACAAGATCCCACTTGACTATATTTATTCTTATATATTAGCCGTAATATATATAAAATAAGTATGAATGATAGGTTTTTCTAATAAAATATTTCAAGTATAATAGTATTAAAAATATTATGTAGTGAGTATTAAAAATCTTATGTAGCGAGTTTTTCTGATAAAGCATGAATGATAAATAGTATTAAAAATCTTATGTAGTTGAGTATTTCAGAACGGAAGTAAGTATAATAGAGAATGGTGGAGAACTCCAAGTCAATCACTTAGACTAGAATTATGATTTCTTACTAATGCCAACTCAATTAGCGTCTGGTATTTGATCATTTCTCATTTTGAATAAGCCTACTACTTCCCCTTTAACCTGCACTTTGGCTACTTGTTGCCTCCTTAAATATTTTTTAATTTCCATTTCTTAAAATCCGACTGAAGTAGAATCCGCAAGCAAGCATCTAACCACATAATGAGTGACCCTAAATCATAAAATTAAAAATAAAAAAATAGTAAATAAAATAAAAATTTTTACATATGATGTGATAGTTTTTTATTCAAAATTAATAAAGACAAAAAAATTAATGGACACAAGAAATTTGATTTTATATGAAATACTAATACAATTGTATAATATTAAAACTATTTTTTTTGTTCTAAATGATATTCAAAAATTTGCTATAAATAAATCATAATCTGAACTTTTAGGAATTAGAAGGAAATATATATTTTATTGACTTTTTAAAAAACAAAATTAGGCACATTATAATGCTAAAAAGCTTTTTTGGTATAGTGGTTGGCTAGCTTTAAAGCCAACTACTATAATAAACTTAACAAAATATATAATTATAAAACATTAATTTTATAAGTAAGATTATTGACATAACTTAAAAAAAAATTATTATTTTGTATTAAAAAATAAGTAAATATCAGAGGTCATTTGATATTTGAATTGCATTTTAAGTTAAAATAATAATTAACGATTGAGATTGCAAGTTATTGAGTGATAAACGTTTGTATCAAGAAAGATTAAGCTTATCTTATTCTTATTGGATAAACGTTTGACAAATAGATTAGCGTGGAAATTGAAATGAAATCTTATATTATCTTATAATACTTACTTAAATACGCCAAACATAAAAGCCAATCACATAAAATTTCTTTAGCAAAACAGTTGGCCATAAACAAGCTCAATAATATTCCCTATGTTTTCATATATGTTTCCATTTATTTTTTTACATAAATTTCAATACAAATTTAAAAGTTAAATAATTTTAATAGTAAGTTTTAAAAATTCTAAAAAATTGATATTTAGAAAATATATATAAAGACGAATCCATTAAAATTCCAAATGAATACGCTTTTTCATATAAATCAATGAGAACTGAAAGTCAAAGTTTGAAACTAATTTTTCGTAAATTATATTTGAGAAGAAAATATGAAAACGGAGGGAGTATTGATTAGTATTTGATGCATAACACTTGATCCTAGTTTAAGGATTATATATATATATATATATATATATATATATATATATATATATATATATATATATATATATATATATATATATATATATATATATATATATATATATATATATATATATATGTGTATATATATATACATATATATATATATATGTATATATATATATATATATGTGTGTATATATATATATATATATATATATATATATATATATGTATATATATATATATATATGTGTGTGTGTATATATATATATATATATATATATATATATATATATATATACATATATATATATATATATATATAGGATCAAATAAGAAGGATTTTAAAATGAGAAGGGTGATAAAGATTTTTGTTTGAGAGTCGGCGAGAATTATTACTTGACTAGTTGAATATTACACTATATGCTTGGATAGGAGCAGTTGGAGACGTCATATTCACGTCTTAGACTACTGATGTCCGTCCTTTGACCTCTTAGTACCCTCAACCCCTTACCCTTACTGTTGCCTTTCTTTTTAGTTCTTTGTTCTCTTTCGTAGTGGTCTTTCTGTCTTTAGGCCTTCAAGTTGTCTTACTCGTGCTTTTCGCGTCTCTTTATCTTTCTCGAGTCGGGGGACTCCTTTGGCCGTGCTCTCCTTTATGGGTATGAGTTGCCGCCGTCTTTTCCTCCCCAGACCCTGGCCTTAACTTTTTAAGAACGGGATATACTAAATTGGATGATGATGATGCTTGGATTTTTCTACGGGTCCATAAATTGGTGCTTTAAATTATGCTTGCACTTTTGCCCATAGTATTTGTTAAATAAGGATAATTAGTCTACTCAAGCTCAATTTCAAAGAGAGATTAAGAAATTATTTTTAAATTTATAATTGTAATTGTAATAATTAACAAATATATTTAATAGGTTGGTTTATTCAAAAATAAATAATAGCTAAATTTATTTAATTCGGATCAAACAAATATTGATTTATGATTAACAATTATCCTATATTCTATTACATAATTTATATTCTATCAATTTGATTAGCTTCTATTAGAACTAAGACAATACTATTGTCTTCTTTTTCTTTTTTTTGTCCACATTGGAATTTTCCACTTTGAGAAAATTTTCAATAATATTATTTAGATATTTATTGAAGATAAAATATATTTGTATAAGACCTTGTTAGATTTGTTAATGTATAGCGTTTTATGATACTTTGTTTATAAGTTTATAATACTTATTTAAAAATATTAAGGTTCAAAAATTACTATTAAAATTGTTCAAAAGTCTAATGATGTTACAACCTAAAATCAATTATTAATCATAGAAAAAGTTGCTCATCAAGCTTATATAAAATAAGATTACATGTATGTCATGTGATTATTTTCTAACCGATGAAATATATGTCCCTATCATTTTGCTTCACTTTTCATTTTCATTTATCCCACAAATTTTGCAATCTTTTCTTTTTGGCAATAGTTTTATTCTCATTATTTTAATTCCATCCACAAATTTATACACTCTACATTTGAATCACTCATTTTTATTTTTTACTTATTTTTTTATCTTATTCTCCAAGTCAATTTTTCTATACATTAAATTTCACCAATTTTACGCTAGATCTAAAATGAAACCCACAAAGGAATTATACTCTTACACTCTTATCATATAGTAATAGTAATATTTAACCATTTTATACCACTTTATAAAATCCCTTTCAAAATAAAGATGGTTTCTTAAAAGTTCAAAACAAAAAAATTTACTAACTTCAAGTAGATCCCAAGAACCCAAAAAATAATGCCTATATTTAGGCCTCCAAAATAGGCTAAAAAAGCCACCTTAGCTTTTATAATTATTTATTATTCAAAGTCATATTTGAATAAAATAATAAAATCAAACAAAAGCCAAAAATTGTCATTCTTTATGTTCAACACCTTTTATACCTAACATTCAATGTTTATACACTATATAAAACCGTGTCCTTCTCCCTTATAAATATAGGCTTATAATTATAAAAACCCTACATCATAATTAACTTCTATTCATTATTATTCATATCCTCTTTAATTTTCATTCGAAATTATACCTCTATTATATTATTATTAATTAATTAATATTATTTTATTTTTATATATACATAATAAAATATATTCTAGAATAATACTCATAATAAGATAAATATTTACTAGGATTTCTATACTAGTATATTTAATAATATATATAAATTAGAAATAATTTTATCATGATGAAGGGAAGAGTGGTGTTGAGAAAGAAGAATGTATTGGATTTGCAGATCCTTCATGAAGTTGATGAGTTGCTGGGAAATAAGGTGTCATTTCAGCTTGTTAGTTCTGTCCATGCTGATCCAGGTACTGTCGTATTCATTTTGTATCATTTTGTTGAAAAAACTCTGATATTGTAATTTAAATGATACAAAATAAATAAAACAAAAGAATATATAAACAAATTATTTGATTGATAAATTGAATTCTCGTATATAAATAAAATATTGTTTTTCTAACCTACGCATAAGGTGCATAGATATAGATTACTAAAAATAATTTGTAATATTTTCCATAACTAATCGGCAAATGCAATAAATTATTAGAGAATATTCCAATTATTTTGAAACAAATTTTGACATATTTTGTAAACTAAACACACGAGATCTATAGGTTAAAACAATGGTACAAATACAATTATATATGTGAAAGTTGATATAGATTAGTGTGGCAAATGGATGATAGCCGATTATAGTGGTTGATTTGACCAACTAATTTTATTAACTGCTTTAACCAATTGATTTTGATCCCGTTGCTATAAACAGCTTGTTCAAAAATAGGTTATTCGTATCAATAAGTTGTTTCAACTAGCTAATTCATCAAACACTAGCATTAGCTGGTTTGACTGTTTATATCAAAATAAGCTAAAACTGTTGAATAAATTAATTTGCCAAACACCCCTAACACCTCTGTCGAGCGTCGAGTGTTCGATATATGTGAAAGTTGATATAGATTTATGTACTCTCTCGTTTCAGCGTCTCTATTTCTCCCTTGTTATTTACTAACATAATAATTTTTCATAACTCCAGACAAAAAATATGATTATTATTTTTAATTTGTATTAGGTAATAATTTACGAAAACTTGTTTTCCATAAAAAAAATTTATATCAAACCAAACACCTCTTATATTTTTTTTGATATGAACGTACCTTTTTTATACTTGGATTAGTTATTTGAGTATACAATAATATTTTATTACTCCAATACTATTAAATGATCAAATAACAATTTTATCTGAATATATTTTATATAATTTGAACGAACGAATACAATGAAAAACATATACCAATTGTTATATATATTGTTAATCAATTTGACGATAATTAAAGTTTAATTTCTAATTTTACTCTACACGTTTTTTTATGGGCCGACCTAATCAGAGATGAACTCAATGAGTTTCTCAGAAGAATATGTGAATTTGATATCATATGTATTCCAATATCCTTCGTGTATATTTTAGTAGTATTATACATTATTAGCTAGTAGTAGTGTTTTAGTAAAAAAATTACTAGATTAGTATTGGCGTATAACATACACTGATTTTAGTTTTTATTTACAATTTTAAAGAAAATTAAGTAATTAAACAATATTGTTAATACAACTAATTAATTAAATCGGTTTTTACTTGTCATTCATTTTAATTTATAGAATCATTTGACATAAATAATAGTAAACTCATTAAAATCAACGAGCATATGATATTTAATAATAATAATAATAATAATAATAATTATACCATCACAATGTGACACATAGTACTTGTGACATAAAATCAAATAGTGCTTACATCATTATAATGCTTACATTAATAAAAATATTGATTATCTATCCTAATATCGATAATGGAATCCACCTATGCATGAAGCTAGACAAAAAAAAAAGAATTGAACAATTATAAAACCTTTTAAGGAGTTGTTTGGTACGAACTTTTTAATACCAAGTAAGGGATTTAATTATAATTACTTCACATTTTTTGTTTGGTATGATATTAGGTTAACCCAATCCCTTTCTTGTGGGTAATGAATACCCTTATATTGTTACTACTCATTTATGACATGTAACAAATTTCCTTTCTCAGATCAAGTGAGTATTTTCCTTATATTTTCATACCAAACAACATATAACTACAACCCATACTCTTACCCTTACTCCTCTTTATCATTTCCCTTTCTATTACATGTTATATTCCCATACCAAACACCCCTATGTAAAAGTTTTAGTGTTAGCTTTAAAATATATTAAATTTTATTTATAGGTATAAGTTATCGTCGTCTTTTCCTTTTCAGACCCTGATTTTAGTTTTCTATGAGTGGAATATATTGGGTAGGATGATGATGATAATGATGATGATTAATTAAAATGATAATTTATTTAATGTCTTAATGTTCACACAAAATTTATCTCTATAGCCTATTTATTATAAATATATAAATTTTTTTATATTTATCTTAAATATTTTTGCTGCACTAAAAGTATAAAAGTCAAATTTTTAAAAAATAATTAAAAAGTGAAATTTTTAAAAAACAATGAGCAAACGTAAAATTTTCCAAGATTTTAAGGTTAATATTTTAAAACTTCTATAAATTCTTGAATCTTGATTCAATTGACAAGTATAGACGATTAGGATGCGACGTAGCAGTTAGTATTACAGGCATGAATTATATGACCAAATCCTCTTTTTAGGTTTAGGTTAGTGGAAATTAGTCAAAACACGATTTAGAAGATCCTTATTTAATTACTAATATATAAACACTCATGCAATAAACACAATTTTTAGTATTAATTACTTTATAAGAATAACATTATTAGAATAATGAATGAAATATATATTATGATTATTAATTTTTAATTTGAACAATTTAAATGCAATAATCGTTATATTAATTTATTGTCTATGTTCTTTTAATATTCCTACACAATTCACACAAAATTTTCAATTTGATTTTTACGGTGTAACAAAATTAAAGAGAATAATTGAATTATAGACAATTCAATGTGAAGAATATATGATCCAAGCATATGTTATAAAAAACTATAAATAAAATTAAAATAAATAATGATAAATATATATTAAGTTTGTACGCAAAATAATTTTGTAATATGAGCAAAGAACGGTCAGAAGTCAGATTCGTCAACCACAATTCGGTAATGGTGGTATTGGGGTGGGGAATGGTGGTGTAACTGGTGTTGGGTTGTAGAGCCGCCTTGAAAAATTTTAAGGCCCTATGCAAAATATTATTTTGCGTCTTATTTATAATAAATAAATTTATTTTATTAATAAATTTAACATATTTTTTTTATTAACTTTTTTATATACGGGAGAAAGAAAGAGTCTTGTGCGGTCGATCACCTCGCACACCCTTAAAGACCCCTCTGTTGGGGTGGGGTAGAGAGATGTTGAGAAAGAAGGGTTTAATTGGGGCAATTGAGTAACTTAGGTTAGATTAATGAATTAAATTGAAAGTTTAAGGTTATTTATCTTGGTCAACGGTCATTTAATGGGTCATCCGATGAAATAGCTGTATTAATTCGTGTTTGGTAATTTAAAGGTTATTTGTAAAAAAAAAATTCGAAGCTGTTTATCTAAAATATTTAAACTTCAAAATTGTAGTTGGTAAATGATCCTAATAATATTTATATTTTTAGTTTTTAAATAATAATAGTAATATTTATGTTTTTGAGTCAATATTCATATTTTTAGTCATTGCCTGAAATTATTTTTAGCTGAGTTAATTACAACTTATAAATTTAATGTTGTTTGGTCAAATTTAAAAAGATGAAAGGTACATTTTTGAGGGTGATACTCACTCTATTCTAAATTTTATAGCCCTATTTGTGTTTTGATGTTTTTTTAGGAATATTGATTTTTGTTTTTGATGTAAAATAAATACTTTCTCCGTCTCATTGAAATTGCATTATTTTACTCAATTATATGAGAATTTTTATACTCAAATGAAGTTATTTCAATAAGTCAGAAGGAGTAATCTATAAGACTAAATCCATATTATTACTTTTGCATACCCTTAAGGCCTAAAATTCAATTTAGAAGTAGAGCATCGAGTCTTGTCTTAGTTGAAACAAATATCGTCTTTTCTAAACAAGATCATGAGATAAAATCTGGCCCACCTAATCCTCTACTTCTCTCAACCTACCCTATAATTCAAAAAAATATTCAATTTAGAAATATATTTATTTTTTTATTTGAAGTAAATTATTTTAGTAACAACTATGATCAATGCATTAACATGAAATATTTTGTGTTTTGCAGACAACTTAAAAGGAAAAGTTGGAAAACCTTGTTATTTGGAAAAATGGCTGGCAAAACCAAATGACTCAGACGTTGTATTTAACGTGACATTCGATTGGGATGAAGAAATTGGTGTGCCTGGTGCAATAATCGTTAAAAATGAACACCACCATGAATTTTATCTCAAAACTGTCACTTTACATGATGTTCCTCGTCATGATAAACTTCACTTTATTTGCAATTCTTGGGTATATCCTACTAAATACAATGACAATGATCGTATATTTTTCACCAATAAGGTATTTTCTTACTTATCTACACTTTTTACTCATAGAGTATACAACAAATAGTATAAATATACACTATAACATTGTTAATAAGTTTATGATTCAATTCATGAGACAGTAATATAATTTATTAGACTATATAGCGTACTTTGAGATTTTTATCATAAGTTTAAGTTTATAGTTATACTCAGACATAATTACAAAACTTTTTCATTTGAGAAAAAGCCGAATGTTTTCCACTAATATGATATTTAAAATAATCCTACACTTCTAAAAATTATATAATTATAATTTTCTCATAGTAATGTTGAATTAATAACTCACATGTGATCTCATATTGAAAAAATAAAGAGAAATCGACTAACATTTAAGTTTGATGTGCTACCCTATTACCAATTGGTTTTAAGATGAAACTTAATCGAATTTGTATGGGTCTTGTAATGTACAAGCCAATAACAGATTGATTGTGCAGTTGCCTTCATAAATTTAACCTAAGTTTATACTCTAAATTTTTGCCCCCTTATATTCAGCTATTCTTGTGAGAGACCGTCTTTTAAAGAGACGACCTCAAAACAAAAAGCCCCTAAAATCTTAATATTCATTTTTAATGCCTACTTACATTATCTTAATGCATACTTACAATACACTTAATGCCCACCGAAAAATTATTTAACTGTCTACTTACAATATTTTTAATGTCCACCAAAAAACTTACCCTACTAGCCTACTTACCATTATCTTAATGTCTACTTGTAATATCTTTAGTGCCTACTTACATTATACTTAATGCCTACCGAGTAAGTACTTACAATATTCTAAATGTCTACATACAATACTCTTTAATGCCTATCGAAAAACTTACTCTATTTTTCTTTTTCGGACTAGTCCAATTAGCAATGGTATTAAACATGAATTTATTTTAATAGTTTATATGATTGTTGAATGTTACATGGTTGTAATACTAGGTGTATCTCCCTCACGAAACACCCGAACCACTACGCAATTATAGGGAAGAAGAATTACAAGTTCTAAGAGGAAAAGGGAAAGAAAATGCAATGTTAAAGGAATGGGATCGTGTTTATGACTATGCTTTGTACAATGATCTAGGAGATCCAGATAAAGGTCCTGAATCTGCTAGGCCTATATATGGAGGGTCTATAGAATATCCTTACCCTCGCAGAGGAAGAACAGGACGTCCACCTACAAACACAGGTTACACGTGCATCTTTCACTTTTTTCTTCATTAGTTTTCAAACGTATAAGATTTGAAATCAACCTGATTCAAAATTAATCGATGAGAAATCTAATCGATTGACCGTTTTGACAAGTGTGACCAAAATAGAAATGCACAAAATTAGTCTTAGTCGTGTAGTTGTCGTTTTCATAACTCTTTCCATGACCTTTGATTAGTAAGGGTAAAAGAGGCTATTGCTTAGAGTTCCAAAGTTTTAAGCTCTAAAAATACATTTTCAAAAGTAAGGTTGACATTAACTTTGAATTAAATTTTAATATAATTAATATTCTTTCCCATTCACCCCGATGTATCCCGTTTGACTTTTCCTAGTTTTTAGGTGATTAAATGGGACCATATGTGAAAGAAAAAAGTACAGTGTTGGGTAAAGCAGAGTTAGTGGATGTAAAGGAGCGAAAAAGTTAAATTTAGTAAGGGTAAATTGATAAAGTTAACATACCAAAAAAATGAGAATGACACATTTACGATAAATTGATTAAATAAGAAAATGAGACATTTTTAGCGCGAATAGGAGGGAATATGAGTTATTAGGGCTTTTCATAAAATAGATAAATTATGAACAATATTATTTAGAGCTAATCTTGTGAGCGACCATTTCAATATGAGACTAATAGCTCAATCAACCCAATTATAGTTTTTTCCAATACGCGATCAGTATTTGATCTATTTAAGGTCATAATTAATATCTTTAACGTCAAAATTAATTTCTTTTATAAGTTATAACTAATCATTTAATTGATCATATTATATATAATTGATCACTTTAACGTCGAAATTGAAAACATTAAAAAAATTAATGCAATCAAAGTGATAAACTTGTAAATACAAATTCATCACTTTATATCAAAATTGACCACTTTTAGATCAAAATTGAAATTTTTTTATTGATTTCTTTTACTAAATTGCAGATCCAAATGTGGAAAGCAGGTTGCCATTGATTAAGGGACTAGGGATCTACGTTCCAAGAGATGAACAATTTGGGCACATAAAAATGTCAGATTTCTTAGGTGATTCAGTGAAGTCATTATCACAGACCTTTGCTGGTTTGGTTGGATCTGTATTTGACAAGACACCTATCGAATTTGATACTTTTCAAGATGTCATGAACATGTATGAAGGAGGAATTAGATTGCCAGAATCTTCATTTCTGGATCAAATTAGGGAAAATCTCCCATCGGAATTCCTAAAATCACTTCTTCGATCTGATGGAGCACCGTTTCTGAAATTCCCATTGCCTGATATAATCAAGGGTACTAATTATATTATAATTATAATTATAATCTTGCTTTTGATTTACATAAACACAAATTTGTTATTAATACCGTCTCACCGTGAAATAGCTAATGTGAGCTGACTCGATTTTTATTCAGCTAGTCTTTTGAGCTCTTATGCCCAGTTCATTAAAATTTAATGCCTACTTATCATATTCTTAATACCTACTCACAACATATTAAATAACTCCTTACAATATTTCAAAAAATATATAATGGGTCGGTCCAATTAGAGATGGTCTCTCAAAAAGACCGCCTACTATTAGGCTATTAATCCAAGTATGAGGCATGTCTTAAGGTGAGACTGTCTCATACAAGAATTTGTGAAAAAATAGTTTTTATTTAGTTATTTATTGTTTAAGTTTAACTCAATTAATTTTATTTGAAACATAAATGATTTGGGCTGTTTGTACGGGTCTATCTCACAGTGAGACGGTTTCATACAAATCTTGTTGTTACACAAAGTTTCAAATGAGAAGGTCTTTGTTGGGCTAGCCTGACCAATGTACATTTAGTTTCTTAGCGTAATCACTTCTAACCTCAAAGTGATTAATTGCAAATTTAAAGGATTGTTTTTTATATTCTTAAAATGATCATTTATAACCTTAGAATGATTAATTTGAGGAATGAGTTAATTATATGGACTCGTTTCATAATGAGACGGTCTCATATAAAACAAGTTGTTGATTTATTGACTCATGTGGCAGACCTCAATCTCGCTTTGAAATTATTGTTTGTATTATTGGAGTGTTTGTTTGATTTTGCTATATATGATGTTCTTAACTTTCTGATGCAGAGGATAAGTCAGCTTGGAGGACTGATGAAGAATTCGCAAGGGAGATGATTGCTGGAATTCATCCTCTTGCTATTCGTCGTTTGGAGGTAATTTAGGCTTGTTATGATGAAACAAACGCAAGAAAGAAATAGACAAAATATAACGTGATTCGGTAACAATGTGTTAGTTATGTCCACCAGAGTTAAGAAAGTCCACCAGAGTTAGGATAACAAATTTCTTTAATACGTGTAAAAAAAATGATACAAAATAAAAAGGCAAAAAGATTTATATAAGATTCCTATAAACTTTAAATAAAATAATTAAATACACTAAAACACCTAAATCTATACCTAATTAGATTTAGATGGATTCTAAATTTCAAGTTCAGAAATAGAAATAATTAAATTATAAAGGAGAAGGCCATACTGAATTTTGTTCTCCTTTACACCCAAATGAAAAGAGAAGGAAAATTATGGAAGAATTACGGTCTCACCACGAGATGTTTTTTATACATAAGTTAAATAGCCTAACTAATACAATAATCTTATTTTGAGATTGTCTCACCGAGAGACAGGTCTCTCACAAGAGCTTTTGTTTAATCACAAATTCTAGTGCTTATGTGATATTAGAACTATGCATGAGCTATAACAAGCTAAGTTTTCTATGTCAAAATACAGGAGTTTCCTCCTACAAGCAAGCTTGATCCCAAAACATATGGCAACCAGAGAAGCTCAATCACTGAGGAAACAATAGCAGAAGACCTGGAGGGTTTAACTGTTGATGAGGTAAAACATGTTCAACATAAACTTTCCATCCTATAATTATTATATTCTAAATAACTCATGTGCACTCGTTCTTCATGTGAAGCTTCATTAGGTCTTTTAGGGGTGGAAGCCAATAATTGACACTAGTCCGCCTTAAGGGAACGGAATTTATACTATGTTCTTATGTTTAAAATTATAGTAAACTAGTATATAAACTCGTGCAATACACCGAATTTATTAATATGGAATATATAAATATATAATTTCAAAGAATAATGCAAGAATATATTATCATAATTAAATTTGTAGAATACATGATTTTTTTATAATAAAAATTACATCTGATTTTTTAAAAAAAATTATTTATCTATTACATCAATTTTTCATTCAATTAAACGTATCAAATCCTAGGTTAGACATATAGAATTACTACAATAAATTATATAAATACTTTACCTAATTTAGTTCCAATTTTTTAAAAAATCAAATTCTAAATTAGATAATAAATATTATCATGTAATCAACTATTATCCACTAAAATAACTATCTGTCAACATTTCCTACGGATAATATTTGTCATTTTTTAACATTTTTATTAGTATGTATGATGATTATATCAAAAAGACTATTACAATTATGTGCACTCTTTATTCACGTGAAGCTGCATCCAATAATGAGATTAGAAAAAGGAAAGGGTGTGTTGTGTGTATCTAACTACGTATTTACTAATGAAATAGGCAATGAAGAGTAATAGGCTATTCATATTAGATCATCATGATACAATGGTACCTTATATAAGGAAAATCAACAACCACACTGATTCAAAAGTTTATGCCACAAGGACACTACTATTTCTAAAAGATGATGGAACATTGAAGCCATTGGCAATTGAACTAAGTCTACCACACCCAGATGGGAATGAATTTGGTGTTGTTAGCCAAGTATACAAACCAAGCACAGATGGAGTAGATGGCTCGCTGTGGCAGTTAGCTAAAGCATATGTAGCTGTTTCTGACTCGGGTTACCATCAACTTATTAGCCACTGGTACTATACGTAACTCTTAGTCTTATTGTCATATAAACACAAAGATTTGTTCGTGTTAGAGTATATAACATATGCTGGGGTTTCAACCATCAACTTAAATTTTTGGTTGAGTTTCCTAGACATGGTAACAGAAGCCAACGCAGAGCCGCCCCTATAGGGGGTAAGAAGGGCCTGTGCCTCGGGCCCAACCAAAAAAGTAGAAAAACGACGCTTTAATATTTAATAGTTAGGGACTATGTTACTTGGACTCGATTACTGATGTTAAATATTTAATCCTGTAATTAATGTTTCTTCCCGTGCCTCTCAAATCTCAGGGACGGCCTTGAACCAAAGTGACAAAAAGGTCACAGGTTCAAGTCAATCACCCCTCAAATTCAAGTGAGATATTTCGCACCAGATATATAGAGGGTCTGTGTTGCGCCCTAACTTCTAACCCAAATGACTCTCATGTGATGTGAGGGGACGTGTTAGAGTATATAACATATTCTGTAGCCTTAACCATCAATTTAAGCTTTTGATTGAGTTGTTTTTGGGATTCACTACAGGTTACATACACATGCAGTGATGGAACCATTTGTAATAGCCACAAATAGACAATTGAGTGTGCTGCACCCTGTTTACAAACTTCTGCATCCTCATTTCCGTGATACAATGAACATAAATGCTATAGCACGACAGGTTGCCCTTAATAATAAGGGATTGTTTGAAGAAGCAGTTTTTCCCAGAGCTTATGCTGTGGAATGGACATCCAAATTGTACAAAGATTGGGTCTTCACTGATCATGCTCTTCCAAGGGACCTTCTCAAGAGGTAACTTATTACCTAATCTAATCTAATTTTTACACAACTATGTAGCTGTGTAATACTAAGTGAAATTTGTGAGATTGTAACAACCGCAAAACTCTGACCCTCAACAAATAAGTAATCTAGTAAAAATATATTGAAAAACTCTAAATAATCTCACTTATTACCCATTTGCTATAAATAATCCTTACTATTGATTATTTTTAAATAATCCAACATTTGTATATTATTTGCTGACAATACCTCTTTTTACATTTTAACCGACTATTATAGTTACCTACTAGTCGTTATACTCACTTCTTTTTCTCCCTTATGCTTATTCGTTGGTCAAACTCCTCTTTGGTGGTAGGTACCTATAATAGCCGGTTAAAATATAAAAAGGAGTGTTGTCAGTAAATAATATACAAAAGTTGAATTATTTAGAAATAATTAATAGTTGAGATTGTTCACAGCAAAGATCAGTTTTAATCAATATATCAATTACTAAAATTCAATTAGAATCAGTAAAAATTATCAATTTTAAACTTTCAATCGGTAAAAATTAGTTAAATCAGTTAAACTAAACAAGGTTTAATCATACATATATACTAATAAAAATATTGAAACATGACAATGTTATCTTTGAAGGAGCCATGACATCATATCATGTATACTAATAAAAATATAAAAATTAACAATCATACATACTAATAAAAATATTAGTAAATGACAATTATCATATCATACATACTTATTAAATCATATATACTAATAAAAATATTGAAAAATAATAAATGTCATCTTTAGAGGAGCCATGACAAATAAAATTATTTTAGAGTATGATAATTAATTACATGACATTATTTACATTATTTGGAATCTGTTTTTTTATTGGAGCTAATTGGGTAAAGTATTTATATGAATTTATTATAGCAATTCTATATACCTAGCATAAAATATGTATTTAATTGAATAAAAAAATCATGTATTCGATAAATAATTAAAAACAATAATAGTATTTAATTGTTATTTTAAAAAAGTCATATATTTAATAATTAATCACAATAATATATTATATATACTTGTATTATTCAGATCTAAAGTTACTTTTATATATTCTTAATAGTACGAGTTTCTATATTAGTTTATTGTAATATCAGTCATCGGGCGTGCGTATATTCGACTCATTTCAAGTTTTCACTTTTTACTCAGAGGAATGGCAATAGAGGACTCAAAAAGCCCACACGGATACAAGCTGCTCATTCCAGACTACCCGTATGCCGTCGATGGCTTAGAAATTTGGTCTGCAATCCAAACATGGGTTAACGAATACTGCTCCTTTTATTACAAATCAGACGATCTAGTCTCTAATGACCCAGAATTACAGTCCTGGTGGACGGAAATCAGAGAAGTCGGCCATGGCGACAAAAAACACGAAAAATGGTGGCCAAATCTACAAACCCTAAACGATCTTACACAAATCTGCACAACCATTATATGGGTTGCATCCGCACTTCACGCAGCCCTAAACTTCGGACAGTATCCTTACGCAGGATACGTACCAAACAGACCGACAATAAGTCGCCAATTCATGCCAGAACCCGACACTTTTGAATTCGAACAGCTTAAAACGAACCCAGATTTAGTGTTTTTAAGTACAATTTCTAGTGAGCTTCAGTCATTGGTGGGTGTTTCATTGATTGAGCTTTTGTCTAGGCATTCTTCCGATGAGGTTTATCTTGGGGAAAGGGATGATATTGATGAATGGATAGATGATCGTTCACCATTGATGAGTTTTAAGAGGTTTGGGGAGAGGTTAGTGGAGATTGAAGGGAGGATTGTTGAGAGGAATCATGATGGGAGGCTTAAGAATAGGGTTGGGCCTGCTATGTTGCCTTATACTCTTCTTTATCCTTCTAGTGGTGCTGGGATAACTGGTAGAGGTATACCAAATAGTATTTCTACTTAAAAGAATCGAATTTTGTCTCAATTCATAATATTAGACAATAATTAAAAAGCCTAATTTCCAAGACGATAAATATTAAATACATTGAATTGTCTTGGGGCTAAGGATTTGATGAAGCAGAAGGAAAAACTCTAATGTATTACTCCAAATTCGATTATTTTAAAAAGTAAAAGATTCAAGTGTTCATCTTTTTCGTACTAGTATATGTAGGAATTAATTTATTATACGTGGACTAAATAGAGACTACGATAGAAGTCTTAACTGGTGATGTACAAGAATAATCCTATGGTGGTATTAGTTAGCGTATTGTACAAAAGTAATATGATTATGTTTGAGATTTATTATGTTGATTTAATGAAAGAGAGAATTAAATTCCGAATCAAAATGATCTGAAACTAAATTTTAATTAATTTGGATTAAAGTTGCATGCTCAAAATAACCCTTAAAATTGCCAAATTAGTTATGAAATTTTTTTATGTTTTATCATCATAAATCCTAAATTCAAGAAAATAAAGCATGAAACTTGATTTTTTGCATGATTTAGTTTTAAAATTACTCCATTATTGTTTCTATTGCAAAAATCTACAATATGATTGTTGATATGCATCATGAATTAAACAATAAAGCCAAAATTAAATTTCAAAACTCAGAACCCTTAAATCTTTCTCGATTTGATTAAAATATTTGACATTTTTTAATAGAAAAAATTGTTCAGAATAATCTCATATATCTTTGATTTGTTATGAATAATTCCTACTATTGATTATTTTTAAATAATCCAATATTTGTATATTATTTGCTAACAGCACTCATTTCTACATTTTAACTGGCTATTATAGGTATCTACCATCAAAGATGTAGGGTAAGACCATCGAAAAAGTATAAGAGGGAATAAAAAGTGAGTGTAATGACTAGTAGGTACCTACAGTAGGTAGTTAAAATATGGAAAGGGGTGATGCCAGGAAATAATATATAAAAGTTGAATTATTTATAAATAATCAATAGCAGGGATTATTCACAACAGATGGACAATAAATGAAATTATTTTAAACAATTTTTCATTTTTAATATGTGTAGGAACTTTCCCTCTTAAATTTCAATCCAAATCCAAATATACATTTCTCGAATTACTCCTAAAACTTGAAAATGTGGCAGAAACGTTAAAATTTGAAATCTTTAAGTCAAAAAATAAAAAAAATGAACCAAATAATTCAACTTTCAAACTTATTTCAAAAGTAAGCGTGAAATTCCCAAACCTCACACTTACTTTTGGAATAAGTTTGAAAGTTGGATTATTTGGTTCATTTTTTTAATTTTTAATTTTCCAGAAATGTGGTGGTGGTTGCACAATATGGCTGGTCAGATTTGGGTTGGTGTAACGAGCTATATATAATATATCAACCCCAAACGAACAATACCACAATATAAGATCAAAATCGAAAATAAAATGCTACTAAATTGAAATAGTTCAACACGAGTTGATGAACAGTATAATCTTAAAAGAATGAGTTTCAATTAACTAGAAATTTCTTAGTGAATAAAAACCAAATCAATCTTAGTATAATGAAAAATCAAATATGCAAAAAAAAAAAAATTTAGATAAAAAAAATGTTCTCACAATTGTAAATTAAAGGTTCAAATAAACAATAGAGAAAACTAAACTTTGATTGAATTAACTAGAAATTTCTTAGTGAATTTAATGGTAAAAAATAAATAGTAGAAAAAAGAGCAAAATGATGGATAATTTGATGAAGAAGCAAGAGAAATTGATGGATGGTTTGTTCAAGGAGAAGGAGAAAAATAATAGCATGTGTATTATGTTATTTTAAATTTATTATTTTTTTCTTCTTTAATTAATTAATTCGACTCATTAAAAAAAAACTATCTCTTTCAAGAATTATATTGCACTCACGGGGGCCAACTTGTTCAGATCATACGTCTATGAAAAACTATTTTTGGATAAGTTTTATTTATTTTTTCTTCTTGCCCTATATAACATTTTTTTTAAATGTCATTCATCAAAAAACCAAAACTCAAAGTAGTACGTAGTCCTCTAATCAAACCGCAACTTAAAGTAAAGACTGTAAACCACTACTTTAAGTAACAGTTTGCTCTATGGACCCGCTACTTCATAATACGAACTCCACGATATTTACAACCTTAAATCCACTTAGGATGCAAGAGCGGAATTATTTTGTGTATGGGCGATTTTTTTTGGAAAAATTACACAGAATAATTCAATCGTTTATTGATTTTTCTACAATTATTATAACTTTTGATTAATTATAAATAATCCAATTTTAAGGTCACTAATATAGAAATATTATTGCCCAATTGGTGTCTCGATTTTGTTAATCGCTATAAAAAAAGGAAAAATAAAATAAAAAAATAAAAATTAGAAATTAAACTCAAAAAAAATAAACTTTTTTGATTTTTCTTGTATATTTTATATTTTTCAATTTTTTTATAATTTAATTTTGTATATATTTTTTTATTTTTTTAATATATAAAATGACTTGTTGTTGTATAAGTATGAGATACCTTGGAGCATTCTTAGCAAACACCTTTAATAATTGAGATTATTTTTTAATAAAAAAATTATATTCATGTTTAATAAAAAATTAAACCTATTTTAGAAAAACTTACATAAACAATAAATTATTTTGAATAATTTTTTTATTTTTTTACAAATTCTCACTTGAGACGGTCTTTAGTAATTATGATTATAGACGAAAGACAATTTTATTGTCGTTTTTCAAGTAGGAAGTGTACAAGAGAAGTCGTATCCTCGTATATAAAGTAGGAGTACAAAACAGTCGCCTAAACTTTCCCCGCGCACATTCAGTCATTCACCACCATTTCTCTGTATTTCAAAATTTTCTCGTTTTCGTTCTCCAATTGAATTGATTTTGTGGACAGTTGACTACTACTGCACAGTGCACATCACATACAGAGGAGAGAGATATCGAGCGAAGAATCACCATGGAAGAAGCTTCTCAAGACGATTCTAAGATAATCAGTGTTAGAATTGTCTCCATTGACTACTACATGGCTCCTCCTATCCCTGACTTCGACATTTCTTACAGCACTTTCCAAGGTTTGTTTGTTAGTTATTCAATAATTATAGGAAATTCCTAATCAGTTTTTGAATTTTGATTTCGTTGACATTTTTAGGGTTTGAGTGAATATGGAGTGTTATTTTTCTTACGCCTAATTTTGGTTTGTAGGTGGAAGTGTAAAGGAGGTGCCTGTTATACGAATCTATGGTCCTACACCTGCTGGTCAGAAGACTTGTGTGCATGTTCATCGGGTATGCTTCTGTTGATTTTGATTAAATTGTTTTTCGTTTTTGTGTGATTATGTAAATTAGGAATATTTTTTGTGGATTGACCATAATGTTTAGTAAAAATATAGAATGTAAGAAAAGTTGTTTGATTCTTTACTTTTTGTAATGAACTACCTTCATAATTTGCCAGTGAACATGCATATTCCTTAATTAACCTTCAATTAATACCAGGGTAATCTTAATTAATGAATTATAGCACTGGGCACTGGCCATCACCAGTTTTCCTTTGGCTGAAGCAAGTGTCTTTATATTATCAAGTTACTTTATAGCGTTAAGTTAAAAGATAGCTATGACTAATTGACTATCGCCTATCAGTAAGAAAGATTACTGCATCTGCTCCTTTTTGTCTGTTCATGTCCATGATACTAGGAGTGTGCAAAACCAGATACTGAATCCCAAATTCCAGATATAAAATGTAGATATTAAGATATGCATCTGAATCCAGATATCTAATTATTTAATTCGTAAATGTGTGAAATTTGAATATAGAAAAGTTATGTTTTTCCCCCTTAATTTCCACCACAATATTAATTATTGTGCACACATTTAATACAAGTTACCCTATTCTGTACAAACTACAAACTAGCTAATATTGAGAGCTCAAGCCTCAACATCGTACATTTGACTGTAAAGTAGTGTGGAGTTATCAGCTTAAGAGCATTGAGAAACTCAATTATTTGTCATCATTCTTCAACAATATGGAATATTATGTTAGTTTATGTAGAAAAGGAGATGATCTTTGCTATAGAAAAGACACTATTTCCCACGACCGAACCCATATAATAACTCAAAGCTATTGTAAAGTGTACACAACCCAACACATAGGCAAAAGCACAACCCAACAGTGCAATACACATACAGAAATGACAGATGAATGGCGTGATCCAGTAAGCTACAACCACATATATGTAGTAAGCACTATTAAGTAGCAGTAAGTACTAGTAAGCAGCGGTACACATTTTAGGCAAGTAGCAGTGGGCAGAGCGTTGGGTGCATTGGCACTAGCAAGTCTAGCAACATTTGAAAATTATAACATAAACTAGGGGAGTGCTGCAAGATTAAAATACAACCACTGAATTTGTTTGCAAAGTAATGGATCAAATAGCCTTCTTAGAGCAAGATAACTAACAAGATTATCAAGCTTTCACATCCAAACAGACTCCAAGCTCGTTTATCAATTTTGTTATCCAAACGCTACAATATCAAATCCTTCACGCCTATAATACTTGATATAAAAAATGTTGAATGGATGTATTTTTCTTGAATCTTGATTGTATGATGGAAATACTTTCCCAATAAACTATCTTCATTTCATTCAACGAGAGTTAGAGGCAAGATAAAGAGAGGGGTAAATTAGAGATTCGATCTTTGAGAACTGAGTGTGACTTAGTAAGTGAACAAAGTAACTATAATATAAGTGATTTTAATATTTAAAATTAATGGGTATTAATGAAACTTTACAAGAGACAAATAACTTGTAACGGTGAAATAACAGGGTAAAAGTGGAATAGCAGGTTACGTAACGCTTAACGTGTCGTTTTGACCGCGAAAATTCATGCACTGTTATATAACGGGATTTGACGTCACAACTACATATTATATAATGGACGTTGCGTTACATAACGGGGGTGTCTTTATTCCATGACATAGTGCAAAAACACGGTCGCGGTCGCGATTGTGATCACGATCGCGGGTCAGGGGAATGGAAAAAATTCGATTGTCGCGGAACGGGTCGCGTTTGTTATGCAGAATTATATGTTTTTTAATTTGCTTTTGAACTAATATTTTCTAGTAATTTATATTTTAAATTTTTTTCATTTATCTTAAAATACTAATTAAAAAAATTAATTACATTTTAAAAATTATAATTACAATTAATACACATATACAATTAAAAAAAACTTTAATAATAATTAACACATACTACATATAAGTGTATGACTAACAATAAAAATACAAATACAAAAACTTTAATAATTAAAACCTTTACACGGCTCCCCACGTCCCATTTCTGAATCGCAATACACAGTCTACTCTATACACATTACACTCCCTCTCTCTGACTTTTCGTATTCCTATCTCTTTCATCTCTCTCTTAAATGATAATTACATCTATTCTCTAATTTAAATTTACCCTTATCTCTCCTAATTTTCATCTTTGTTTCCTATTCTAGTACTCATTCATTTCTATCATTCTGATACAATTCATTCAAGCAGTAGTGCGATACTTTGCGAGATTCAACTCATTCAAGCTTGGAGGTTGGATTGGCGTGGGATTCAAGCTTGGGGGTTGAGCTTTGATGGTGGACTCATAGTCATAGTCAAAAACTCATGAAGAAAAAAAAATCTCGTCCAAATTTTCCGCAAAATTCCGTTTCAACTCGCCTAAATCGGACGAAATCCGAGTCAACTCGCCACTCAACAGCCCATTAAGAATCGCATTTATGTCGGAACAGTCTCTTGGGAAACCGTCACAACTCGTCCAAGTCGTGTTAGAACGACCGTTATTTGCAACATGTTCCATTGTGTCACATGATTTGCTAATTTTCTCACGATTTGCAAAATAAAAAAGCTAATTATGGTCGATTTTTTTTTGACTATTTTGGAGTTATTTTAAGTGAATCGCAAATCCATAAAACGAATTAGATGCTCATGAATCATGTTACATTGCAAGGGAGCTCATAAATATGTGCAATTTCTTGCAAAACTTAAACCTTTCAACCTTTGATGTAAAACCCAAGTTTCAATTTATGGATAATTGATTAAAATTCCATTTGAAATTTCAAGTTTGAATTCGAATATCCGTTTCAAAATATTTAAATCTCATAAGCCGAATTGAGAATCCACAATTTTGGTTCTGATTGTTAGGACTTTTGATTAGTTGGGTTGGATTTTATACCACACCACACCCCTACATCTTGTAGGTCATAATACCAAGGTAGATAATTTAATAAATGTGTAAAAGTTTATGTGAGGGGGGGACAGAGAGAACGGGAAATACTTGGAAAAATTTATGAGATATGGACGAGTGGAGATGAAGTATTGGAGCTAGAGATGGGAAAAAAAGGGGAGTATATTGAAAATGAATGTGTGCTAACACGGAAAAGATAAGACTGTAAAAATGAATAACACTAAAATGAATAGGTGGAGAATACTTTAAGAAATGGGGGAAATAGTTAATTTCAATAAGACAAAAATACTTATTTTAAAAGTGTTGGACAACGTCCTTATAATGTATTTCTTTGACCCGAAATTTGGTGGAATAGGTTCATATGATTTAAAGAAAATCCAACAAAAAAGGAATTAATTATCCTTGAGACTTAAGTTTTTGTTAAAATATAAATACTTCTCATTGTAGCTAGTTTGGTGATTTTCGTGGTAAAGATGGCCTAGATGTTTAATTTGAGTCTCTTTCTAATTGTGGCACACTACACCATGATCTATTTTGTAGGTTTTACCGTATTTATACATCCCTTGCTCAGATATACCACTTCAATTAAATCAAGAAGGTACGCTCTATACTTTGGAAATCATTTGCATAGCTTTGACAGAAATATTAATTTGTTTTTATGTGTCAAATGTGTGTTGATTGCTATCGTCTTATTCTGCTACTTTAATGTAAATGCATGCACCACATAGTTGAGTTGAGGTGTATTGATTTATTTGATTCGTTTAGGCATATTCATAGACCATCTGACCAGGCCACCTTTCCTTACTAGTCCTTCCACACTTTCATTTTCTCGATTGATTTGCCAACCATCTTGAAATATGTCCAGTTGGTTTTGTTTTTAGAACAAAAAAAGCAATGTATATCATGTTGGCATCACTTCCCAAGCTTATATCTATTGAAAATGATCAAAAAGGAAATATTTTTGAACTACATTGAGAGTGAGAGGGTTAATGAGTGAGAGAGAAAGGGCATAACCCGCATGCCACCTTCTGCAATAACTGTGATGAATGGTGGTGACTTTGGAAGCTGTTATTGGTGCTTGTGGTTGATAGGAATCAGTAAAATGTGATGAGGTTAATTGGCACTTGGTAGTACTCAAGTCATGGAAACTAATTGGGTGTTTGTTGGAGTTGCTTTTTGATGTTTTGAGGATTTATCTTTGTTTCGTTATACAATGGATTCGAGACATTGCAATGTATGGAACTTGTTCGACATCGGCTGTATGGGCAGCACCTACTGGACTAGTCTTTTGGGACAAGCTCTCATGCTTGATCAGTTACAATGGTATTTGAATCGACAGAATGGTGGCCTTAGATAATCCGGTTGTGAGTTGTGACCAACATAGCTGTAAACAACAAGGGCAATGGGCCTTGTGGGGGTCGAATGTAAGGGATATGAGGCCATTGCAAGGTGGGAGATGTCCCACATCTGTTGTATGGACTGCTGATGAGGGATTTATAGACCAAATGGGCTCTCTCATCCACTGGACTTTTCTTTTGGGATGACCTCTCCTGTTTGATACTCCTATATAACAATTCTTCTTTGCAGATGTGCTATGTTAGGTTGTCTGTATATACAATTGACGGTGGTGGTTTTCTCAACTGACAATGTTACTCGAGTGATATATAAAGTTTCCATGTAAGATAAGATTAAAGGTCTGGTTATGGCCATTAGGTTTGAGTGACTTGAATGTTGATGATCTTTCTTCTTTCGTCCATTTGTCCAATTCTGTAATATTTAATTCTTATGTTTTACTTACCTTGAACTTCCCCCTTAACTTTCTTCCTGGATTTCGTTGTCTTTTCCTGTAAGGGATTTGCGATGGGCCTTTATAGAATTTATTTTTTATGGTATCTTCATCTTTAGGCTATTTTGTTATAGCTAATGGATTTACAATTTTGTATGAGCCTTCAATGTTTGAGGTAATATAAGATTCATAATGGATTTACTCTTTTGGTATCTTCATTTTAAGATCATTTTGTTATAGTTTATGGGAAAAGTTTTAGGTCATTTAATTTTAGTATGATGTCACTCTAATTATTATTGAACCTATAAGAAGTAGTTTTGCTGACTAACAATTCCTTCAAATGAAGGGTAGTTACTGGTCAGTTTTGGTTCATTAGAAAGTTACGCACTCATGAAAATCTAAAGTAAAATAGCTTTACGAAATGCAACTCTCCAAGGTACTTCAGATAATCATCCTAAATCTGGAGGATAACTCTGTATGTTTTAAATGTTCTGTCTTAGTTGCTTTTCCTTTGACTGGTTTTGTTACCTTACAGTGAATTTAAATTCCAGTTAAGGTTTGATTTGATGTTACAGTTGCTAAAGGATTTTGTTTCATCCATTCTTAAGTACACTTATGTGGAAGTTTTTACTCTCTAGATGTGTTTGTGATAATTCTGCATTGGGTTATTTGTGAATGCAGGTAATATTTATGAAAATGTTGTATACCTTGCAATTGAGAAGGCTTTAAAGGTACTTGTAGATTTCTTCTGCTTCTTTTTCTTTTTTTTTTTTTTTTTTCAAATTCTCAGCAGCTTTGTACTTCATTATGTCTCTCTGGCTGCTGATAAATTTTATGTTTACTATCCATGAAGCTCAAGGGAAATGTTGGTTCTAAAAGGCAACATGTGCATAGTTGCAATGTAGTCCGTGCAAGAAAATTTTATGGTTACCATTCATCGGAGGAGCTATTTATTAAGATATATCTGTATCCTTTCTATCATCACGTAGTTTAAGTTTGTGCTAGGGCATCATTTGAAGTTACGTTTCATGTATAACATGGAAAGCTAAATTAAAGATACTTTTTCATCATGCTACCTAAAAGCTATTTGTATCCTCAATTTGAGAATAACATGGATAAAAGGATTTGCACTCTTAGTTTAGACCTGCAAAGTTTAAGTTGATCAAGAATCATTTCTGACGTGGTTGAATTTGACATGAAATTGTAGGATATTACGATGTCACAATATGTATTAAATCACTACATACAATCACTTGCTGAATGTTATGATTTTTGCATGCTTAAATTTTGTTGTCTTCCTTTCATTGCTGTCCTTGATTGGTGAAAGGTACCATCCACATGATGTCTCGCGTGCTGCCAATCTTCTGTTGGTAAGTGGTTATTATATACTCCCTTAGCTCCAAATTCGTTGCGACGTTTTCTTATATCAAACTTTCGCCTTTAAACCTTGAAACCTAACCTATAATCCATCCAATCTTGTTATAGTACATTTGCATCATGCATTTAATTCTGTTTCCCTTGTTTTAGTGCATTTATACTATACAACCCTAACTTTCTCTTCTCAAACTTAGAATCTAAGAAATGAGCATAAACAATGTTTGCAACTAATTTGGGGTGGAGGAAGTATGTTTTGAAAACTATCTTGAAAGCAATTTTTTTATAATTTAGAAAGTTCTGTTGTACTATTGAGCTTTCACTGTACCTCTTAGCTAAGAAGTTGTTCTTTCATGATTTGGTTACTGAGTGATGTCTATTATGGTCTTCAGACTTCCATACACAATGAGATGATACACCTTTATACTCCCGGAACCTTTCCCAGCCCTACTGTAAGCTACTTGATCAATTTTGGAACAAGTACAAATGTACTTTTCGAATCACTCTTGATTCGTTCTTGAAGGTCCCCCTAACAAACAATTTATTGCTGAAATTGTACGGTCTGTACTCTATAGTATGTTGTAGTACTCACAAAACATTATAAAGCTCAATTTTTATTCAATAATCTTTTATCATCATCCATTGATGTGCAACATGTTTGTAGTACAAGAAAATAATAAAAAAAAATAAAATAATAAAAAGATAAAGTATTTGACTAAGTCAAATGTTGATTAGGTTAAAGATACGATCTAACTAGGATAAATGAAGACTTGAGCCTTCCCCTAATCTAATACAATTTTGATCAAGTCTTCAAGACTCATTGAATCCACTTGCTGGATAAGCATGCAAACGTGGGTTGAGACGCATGCAGCTTGGGCTCCTTGCAACCTGGGCTCTTACTGCTGGCCGAGACTTGCGGTTGTGTGGCTGGCTGGTTTCTCTTGGATGCTAGATCCATCCCAAATGTTAGACTTTTCAATTCTTTAGACTCCTAAGATGCTAGATTCTTGACTCACAATTTGGAACCAAAAAATACAATTTATTTGCCCCATTGATTTAATAGAAACAAAAAAGGTTTTCTAAGAAAATTATGAATATCTTAATAAAATCCATCGTTTTAACTACGTAAACAAAATTTTAGAACTACCGAGTTGAACATTTACAAACTATCCAATCCTTTCTGAAAATAAAACAAGAATGTGAATCTTGATTCACATAACCCCCAAGAAATTAGAAAGTTTTAGTTGTATGTTTCATTTTATACTTCTGCACTTTAAACATTAAAATGCTAGGGTTGTGTTTTGCATTAGCTATTACTTGTTTCCTAGAATGGACTAGATGTTTTCTAAATTCCAATTTGGTTAATTTGCTTTCTGGTTTGGACTCTAAGTTACAATCTTTTGTAAAATAATTGCTTCAGTGCATTATGTTCCATTCCTGTTACTTATTGAATAACTTGTCAGACTTTGTTAAATTTTGTTGGATGATTTCTTTTATGTTTCTTGAAATCAATTGCATTGCTTCAAGTGAACATTAGGGGTAGTAGAAACTGAGATTGTATGATTTACTTTATGTAAATTAAATGGTTAGCTCTTCCCTTGTCGAGGTGTGCTAATTTTTTGAGCGGATTAGAACTCAATTTGTTCACTCGGGTATTACTATTGCATATTATTGCTGTAACCGACCTTTTTGCAGAGTGGTGCAATCTTCGAGAAGTGTATGCAGCCCTATGAATCACATATCCCTTTCCTTCTGCAATTTCTGGTAAAAGTTTAATAACTTCAAATGAATTATCAACTTATAAACTTGGCACAATATACTATGTCTTTCCTATATATATGTCCAATCTGCTGATCGTTGGTGTCCATGAGCATGCTGCAATCATGCATGTAAACTTGTCTTGCAATCACTTACCTATTCTATTTTCATGTGTAGGACCTTTTCTATTTGTTGTGAGCTGATAGTAGGTTTAAATCGGCGTGGCTTAAAATGGATAGATTTGTGTAGTTATCGTCATCTAAATTCATCCAAAGGAATTTAAGAAATTTTCTTCCAGTAGGACTGAGCTATGTTTTCATTTTAGTTGTGTTTGGTAACTGTTGATCTAAATTGAGATGAAACTGGTTATTGGCTCTCTCAACCTTGCAGATATTGTCATTGTATTTCTTTTCTCAAATTGTTTTTTAAAATCTGTATAAGCTTACTTAAGTATAAAAGATTTCTTTTGGATGCTTATGCTCGAATGAAAAACTTCTAGTCCATATATGAAACCTATCTTATTATTCCGGAGTGGTTAAGTTATAGGCATAATGCAAAATCTCGGATGTGGTAAAAATTGCGAAATCACTTTTGTGGTTAATGCTAATGGTTTTACGAATATTATGGCCTATATCAGTCACCATAAACTTAAAAACCATTATAGTGGGATCGCACTTCGGTGATTCGGGTCATTTGGCCGTAATCTTGCTTTATGTTCATAGCTTAGGGCTAGAATCTAGAAATGTTTGACCTGCTTTGTCAAGTTTTACTCATATGTAGATCTTGCATCATATGAATGCCAATGAAAAATGTTTGGTTATTTCTAAGCTTATTTATAGTCTTTTTCTATTAATATTGTTCTTCCCAACCGTAAGCCCTTTAAAATTATTCAATAGTGGAAACTAACTTATTTATGCGGCAAATTTATAGGATCTGGAATGCAATATCTGTTTATTTATTATGAGAAGTTTATGACTTTTATGCCTCTAGGTTAGAATGCAATGGACATGATTGCTGGCATAATATGTTGTATGATAAGTATTTCCTCGTTAAGTAGCTAAGAGACAAGCTTTTAAAATTTTTGGTTTAAATCTGAACATTTTTCAAATCATTAACTTTTTTTGGCTCTTGATTAATGTTTGAAACAGCTGAATGCTTTTTCGGCTTCTTATTAGGACTTGCAAGGCACTTAGATGTTCTTAGAAGATATGTTGTCATCATTTTCCGCTATTCTTATGGTTACCTTTACTCTATTATGAAATTCATCAGATTGACCACAACCTATATGGCATGGGCCTCATGCATCTTGTGAAGATGAAGTTTCGCCATCCAGTGCCTGATGATCCTTTGGTTTTGAATGATGATAATGCCACTCCAGAAGCTAATGTTTGTAAATCTTCTGATTCTCAGGTCATGTTACTGGCATATAATTATTATATAATTTGAATTTGTTGTGACTGTCTACATTACCTGACACTAAAATGAGGATTTCTTTCATTAGGCAGACGTGGCTGCTAATTCTCATTCAAGTCCGAGAGTTTGGAGGTCTTCAACAATTCCAGATGAATGGGTTTGGCAATATCCTTCCATTTCATCAAATCATGTTGACAACATTACTAAGCGTCAAAGTACATGTGAACTTGAGGTGGACACCACTGGAGAAGGTATGCTATAATTCACGTTCTACCTTCAAATTATACCATTTAGGTGCTGCCCCTTGTTTCCATTTAATTGCTTTATGTCGTGGTATGTTTTTACAGACATATTGAATCAACAGTTGAAAATGTACACATCACTTTCACAAACTTGTTCTGATGTGAGAATGGTTCAGTCTCTTGTTCCTATATGGGAGGTTCGGTTTATTCCTGCTAAGTGTTTCTCAGTAAACTTTACTTGTTGTATAGGCAGTGCTGTTATTTACTTTGTTCTTGTACATCATAGGAAGAGTTTCAAAGGAGTGGAGTGCTTGAGGCAGATATACTGGCTGATGCTGGCAGGCCACCCCTTGAAGATGTTTTGAGAACCTTGTCAAATGGTATAGAATATATGGACAAACTAAAGGAGTTATATACCACAGAAAAAAGCACTTCACCAGAAACATCTGAAAATATGAAAAAGATAATGTTTTCACAATGTTCAATGGATGAGGGGATTTTGGTGGGAACTGGAAATGTGGAATCCAATGATCTTATATCAAGATCCTCTGACATTGTGCCTTCCGTGGAATCACAGAATCCAGTGTCCACTGATGCTCTTGTTGCATCATTGGGTGAAAGAGAAGTGGATGAGTTGGATATTGCCCAGGTGATAGAAGGAGTGGATACAAAGGTACTGAACTCTGCTTTTTTCTCTAGAGTCTAGACCTTGCTGCTACCTGTAGTTTTTTGGGGTTCCAAAAATCTAACTTTGAAGAATGTATTCATCTTTTTTGCGTGTTTCAGTTTCCTAAGCTGTAATTTAACCTCTTGATGATGAAGTTGTGAAATTATAATTGGCTAGTATTCACCTGGCTTGCTTCCCTCTATGACCTTCACTTCTCTCTAACACGTTACATTTGTTTGCTTCAGGGTGCAGTTTCAGAGGATGTGGCACTGTTACAGTGGCTTGCTTCCTCTCAGGCTGCTGAGGATATAAATTCAGATGACGAACTTCACCGGGAGACCATTTTAAATCCCTTACTTCCAGCAGAAACTATCAATAAAGTTTTGGAGAAAGCTAATACGGATTATGAGAATGAATCGCAGCAAGAGTGTCAGGATATACTTGATTCAATTGTAGATGTCTTAATATGTGATCATGAAAAAGGAGAGAATACTTTTAGTGGTCAAGGGCCAGAAACAAAAATTCCTCAGGTAGATGGTGCTGGAGATGATCAGCAATTGACTTCTGCTGCTAATTCACCTGAACAGTTGGTCTTGGAATCATTATCTTCAAAGCGCCATACTTTTACCTGTGGTAGCTCAAGCTTTGACTCTGTTACCAAGAAAAAGAGGCACAAATTACAGTGGGGCACTGTGCCTTTTTCCGGAGACCAACAACCTTCAGGTCAAATACATTCTGGTCCCTCTACTAAGAATACAGATAACAGTGGAAGCTGTGTCGCTGACTTAGGAACACTTGACTGCTCTGTACGAGATTTGATGAGGAAAAAGCGATGCTTTCGGATAGAATCGTCTGATTTAGGAAAAAATGAGGTGGAAGAAGGCTTTGGAAAAGAAAAGAATTTACACACTCCAAGAAAGTTGGAGGACTATCTAGGGTCACCGGAGGAGCTAAATTCAGAGGCTGCTGAGGCTCCTACTTCTAGTCATGTAGTAGATGTACAAAGAAATTTATGTGAACAATATGCTTCTAATCATTGCTCTGGTGGAAAGGACAATCAGGATTCTGTGAAAGATGCAGAATGTGATTTTGGTATGCCCTCGTCAACCTTTTTCTTTTCTGTAGTTTGTTTTTTTGCTGTACTTGCTCTGTTCCACTTCCTCCTTTCCTACACACCCTTTCTGGAAGTGAGCGAGTGGGTGGGGGTGAGAGATTGAGGAAATTCTGGTGTGTTGGCTAACATATAGTTTCTTGTTGTATCATTGACTTTTGATTCCGGTGTTCTTTTATTCATTCTTTTGTTGGCGTGTTTATTTTGATTTGTTTTGTTAATAAATTTAAACTATTTTACATGTGTTTTTTCTCTGTCTTGCAGTGCAAGGCAGAAGTCCAGAAGATGCACGTCCATTCTTTACAGACTCCTGTAAAGGTACTTCAGAGCAATCACATGGTGTTGTTGACTTAAATTCGGATGCCCTCGTGGGAGTGCCAACTCATTATCAATATAATGGAACATATGCCTATATGCTGACACCAACTGTTTCACCCCCATCTACTGATTCTGTGTTAGAATGGTTAGCGCTTGAAGAAAAAGGTAGAGCTAAGAATGACCTGCCGTCTATTCACTCTTACACTTCTATATCTTTATTCTGTTTTCAGAATGGTAATATGTTCCGTTTGAGGGATGAGGATATTAAATAGCTTGGTGATTAAGTTTAATGTTATTGCTTAGGTTTCTATTTTTAGTATCTTTTGCTCTTATGTACATGCCATATCTATCTTTCAGAACATGTTCGTGCAAATCCGTTTGATGAACAAAATTGCAAAAATGCAAATATTGGAGGTCTGATGAATGATGCATCAGAATCAACTCCTGATGAAACTGGTCCTTTGAAAGAAAAAGAAATTGCAAAACTATCGCAAGACATCTCTCAAATTTCAGGACCCAGTGTGCAGCCAAAGCTTACTCCACTTAGTCAAAGTGGCTTTAGGGACCCTGCCAGTGTCGGAGCTGGACAACAGTTGACATTATTGAGTATAGAAGTAAGATACATAGTGCATAAGCCTTGGGAATTTTGTAGTCTTGTGGATGAACCTTTAGTATTTCTTTATTATTGTACTTTATGTGAATAGTTTTCCTTATTGAATTCAGTTTCAAATTACAGGTCCAAGCCGAATCTAGAGGAGATCTTAGACCTGATCCACTTTTTGATGCCATAAATATCATTGTTATGGTGATCCAGAATGATATCAGTTCATCCGTTGACATCCAAGTGCTTTTGCGTGGCGCAGCCAGTGAATGTAGAAGGTATTGCTACAATTATTCACAGCTTCTTAATTCCTCTGTGCTGTTTTCTGTCGTGAATTAACTGTGGTGCATTCCAAATAATTAATTCTGCATCTACTGGTTTGGGTGCACTTTTTGTATTCCATATGGTTTCACCCTTCATTGTTCATTTAAACATAGAATCAATGGTTCAATCAACCTCTTTCCCTTGAACTATTTCTGGGTGCACAACTGGAACACAAGGCTTTGTCATCAGTTTTCGCTGATTATTTATGTTAAGAAGCTATGCTTCAAACTGGGTTCACTGAAATTTAAGATTGAAAAATGTACCTTCAAGTGCTAAGCTCTGATTTTAAACTTTTTGCACATCTATAGTCATAGTCTCCTGTTTTGGATCATAATGAACTAATTTAAAATAGCTCAATAAATTATGTGCATTTTATTTTTTGTGAAGTTGCAAATGATGTTTGCTACAAAGGTTTGTTATCACAAGTGCAAAGTTGCATGCAACCCACCCCTCAATCCCCCGTAGATGGAAGCCGTTAATGACGTTGGGGTAATGGAATGAAATGAATATTTGGTTTGCTGAACTCACGTATTTTTCATCTTGAGAAGTTGAAAAATCATGCAATTCAACTTATGGAGTTCAATGCTAGGGTTATGTCTTATACTCCTATTTGTCTTGGGAAAAATTGATTTTATATCTCTCAACTTTAGGTGCTACAATTATAAAAATCATAACTTTGTGTTCTTTTTTTTTTTAATAAATTCTAACACTTGGGATATTTTATTTTAAAACACCTAACCGATGACCACTATAAGAGGTAAAAACGAATATATGGCATCATTTTATTGATCCATATGTATTTTTCTTTTATATTTTTTTAAAAAGTTGGGATTTTTGGATAATATTTCAAATTTGAGATTTTTAGAATAAGATGCCTCCAAAAGTCAAGATTTTTAAATAATATCTCTAATTTTTGATTTTTAAATCTGAAACACCAAAAAGTTGAGACTTATAATTTCAATTTGTCCTTGGTCTCATCCGAATTGGACTATATTTGTCAGTAAGATTCTTTGAATTTAGCTTATCAATCAGATTACATGCCTTGACCAAAACATACAAAGTCCAGAAAACGTGGTGTTTCATTATGATTATTTGTTTGATGATTTGCACAAAGTATAGCGTATAACTTGTTTAGAAATGGTATGCCTTTCTTTCTTGTGATTTTATGCTGTATTAGGAAATTCTGGACGATTGCTATTTGTATGCTCTGCAGAAACTTGGACGGAATGTCTGGGTGCAAGATGCTTGTATATTCTGAAGAAAGAGACTTGCTGGACAAATTCATAGGCATAATATGCTCCATTGATCCTGATATCTTGATAGGGTGGGATGTTCAAGGTGCCTCAATTGGATTTTTAGCTGAAAGGGCTTCTCAATTAGGAGTAAGCTTAATTAAAAGGATCTCTCGGACACCAGCAGAAAGTAAGATAGTTGTGAGAGATGTGGATACTTCCGATAAAGGAACTTCTGATGCGGTATCAGCGGATTCTTTGATGTCTGATACTGTTCATGAAAGTACGATAATTGAGGATGAATGGGGTAGAACACATGCGAGCGGTGTCCATGTGACAGGAAGAATAATTTTGAATGTTTGGAGACTTGTTCGTAGCGAAGTCAAACTTAATATATATTCTCTTGAGGCTGTAACAGAAGCTGTTTTGAGGCGAAAAGTTCCATTGATTGAGTGGAAGATTTTAAACAAATGGTTTTTAAGTGGTCCAGGGAAAGCAAGATTCCGGTGCATTGATTATTTAGTTGACAGGGCAAAGTTGAATTTTGACATTTTGAACCAACTTGATATGGTATGCTCTGTTCAATAGTTCTGTGTTCTGAAGGTTTCATCCTAAAATGTTGCACTACCTGCCTCTTGTTTAATTATATAAATTGAATTTGTTATCCTCTTACTCTTCTTTTACTATGAGTTGACCGCCTAAAAAATTTTCCCTTTCCGGATTTATGATTTTAGAGCTCTTAAGTCATGTAAGGGTTCCTTTTACGTTTTACCACCTTTCTTGGAGGCATGACTTAGTATGCTTTCAGTAAAGAACTGCCCAGGACTTCAAGTACCTCCCCCTTTCAGCTAGCACACATCTTTGTTCTCTTCCTTTTAGTTGAGATTTGCTTCTTGTGCAGATAAATCGAACTTCAGAGCTTGCTCGCGTCTTTGGCATCGACTTTTTCTCTGTTTTATCCCGTGGCTCTCAGTATCGTGTTGAATCTATGCTTGTACGATTGGCACATACACAGAACTATGTCCTTATTTCTCCAGGTCATCAACAGGTTAGATTTCTATCTAATCCTGTTTGTCCATCCATGTTGAAATACTATATTCATATTCCATACTGTTCTTGAACAGTCCATGCTCTTATCTTGCTTGTTGGTGCTGTTTTTTTTCACTATGTTGTCCATATGATGACTATTGGTCATTAAGTAACTCTAACAAGGTAATTAGCTATCTGGGGATTATTGTCACGTGCTAGTTGATTGCTCAACTAACACGACCATATAATCTTCATGATTTATGTGTATCTGGCAGGTTTCCATTTGAACATAGGTGCAGAATGAATTGTAAACAACTACAACTTTAAACAAAATATTAGATACTCATTTTTAAAAGATCCTATCATTTATCTGCCTCCAATTGTTTGCATTACCGTTAAATTGTGAACTAGCATAAAGGCTATGAGAGTGCTGCCAGAGAGAGCATGTCTTCTGTATTGAAAGTTTGATATCATTGCGGGCAATGGAATTTCAACAAGTCTTCTTAAGAGTTAAGAACACATATGCAATCATTAACTGTTGTTTTCTTGTTTTCTTATCCTCTATTCCAATTTCTTCCTTGAGTAACTCTGCAATTATGTTTTTTCTAGAAAATCCTTATCCGCAATATTATATTGCCATGCTAGATATTGTTCTCGTATAATGATTTGATTTGATGTGTTGTGATGGAGTAATTATTTCTTATTATCAGAGGATGAGTTAGGTTGGTTTGTTTATAGGATTGCTTCATTGTGGTCTTGATCTTAACTTGAATCTTGTGATCGTATGGGAAATGTTATATAAGTTGAGCGTACAACATAACTTAACTCATCGTATACGTTGTCTTTTCTTTTTCGCTCTTTTTTTTTTTAAAAAATTTGTGTGTGCCTATTAATTGTTCTCTTTAATTTCTGAGATTATCCCTCTCACTGACTCTATTGAGGAAAGATCCTTTAAGCAAACCCTACCCATAGTGCAAAAAATGCGGTAAAGATCGCGATCATGGAAACATAACAGTTATGCGGTGATGGGAGTTATGTGGTTATTGTTACGTCTACATATCAATCAAAAGCATGAGATATCCCTTGATACTGCCCAAAATACATTATTTTATTCCTTTTGCAATGCGGAAATACCGGTTCGTTTTTTTTACAGCGTGGCCGATGCAATGCTATGTGGCCTTGTTTTTGCGCTATGCTCCCATGACTGGAAATCTTTGCATTTGTTTATGTAGTATGAGTGTCTCATCAATTTTCCATGAAATATTCCAAGTTGATTATTTCCATTCACATTGGAAACAAAGAGTATATTGAATATGGTGTATTTTTGCTTTTAGACTTATATTAAGACGGAATAAATGCCTTACCTCATGACAATATGTTATGAACTGATTATTGTTTTATTTTATTAAATTGCTACCCAAAGGTCAATTGAAAATAACCTTTTTGTCGCCAAAAAGGGTAAGATAGTATACATCTGACCCCTCAAAACCCGCCTAGGATGGAGCCACTTAATGCCATTGGAGTAGTGGAATGTTGTAGTTAGGTATATGCAAATTATTGTGATCATCTAATTGTACTCTTGCTGTGTAAACATTACGCCCAACTTTACATTGAAAGTTCACTTTTGTGCTTTTTTTTTCACATCTCATTTTTCACGTTTGGATTGTAAATCATTTGTCCAATAAAAAAGTTTTCTTCAGTTTTAGTATAATATTAGCTTGTGAGATATCTGTCAACTATGTTGGGTGTTGGCTACCACAAGCATTTGATTTGCAGTTTCTTGGGAGCCTTTGAATCCTTATATTCATCATAATTTGTTGTCCTTGTAGTTCATGCACCAGATAGTAATTCAATCTTATCTAAACAGGTGGCCTCTCAACCCGCAATGGAGTGCATACCTCTTGTAATGGAGCCAGAATCCGGTTTCTATTCAGATCCTGTTGTCGTTTTGGATTTTCAGGCACTCTATCCATCTATGATAATTGCTTATAACCTTTGTTTTTCTACTTGCCTTGGAAATGCTGTCCCATCAAAAGCTGATGTCCTTGGGGTTAGCTCTTATGCACCAGAATTGCGCATTTTGAGGGATCTAATTTTACAGATGCTGGTTACCCCTAACGGTGTGATGTATGTGCCTTCTAAGGTAATTTTCGAACATTTGCAAATATGTTATTGCAGTTCTGGATCTGTAGGTAGCATATTATAATATGATTTTCAGAGGTTTGTTTAAATACTGCAGTGCTTTGCATTTGAAAACTTCTTTGTCTTTGATCTTTCATGTGCATGTTCTGACTTGAAATGTTGTTTATTTACTGCATTTCATTCTACTCTATTGTTCTTTTATTTTGCCAATCTTTCTTTTATTAAACTCTTGCATCCCTATTCATTTGAAATTGCTACATTGTTACGAGTTACTTTATGGTATTTACTTGCTTTCTTAAACTTCTACACAGATTCCTTTCGTTTTATTCAATATGATTCAGCCTAAATTTTATTCACACTTGCTCCTGTCCCATTATGTATGCTTGTTTTACCTTTTCCTTGTAGTGAATTTGTTCATTTTTGTTTTGGATATACTGTCAAGGACTTCACAACTACCTACACCATAACAATTTCGTAAGTTGGTACCTACAAATTTTAATTTACTGGATTTATGACACTGCATAAATCAGTTTTCTAAGGATTTTATATATATTTAACCTTTTTTTTTGTTGGCTTGTTTCTGCGTACGTGTTCATGTGCTCTAACGATTTTTTGGAATAGTTTGAGGATAGTTCAGGACAATATGACAAGTGGTAATGAAGATGATTATTGTATGAGGGCAATATTGATAGGTTTTTGGGTTGTACAACATTTGATGATTGTGAGAATGGGGTAATATGTCTTCATTATTTTCTTGTGATTAACTGGTCAACACCTCACCTTCTGTAATTCTTTAGCGTTTGAGACCTATATCATTCAGATGGATCAAGGGATCCATGAAACTGCAAAAATCTCTTTTCGTATGTTTTTGTTTACATTTAATTATTTCTTTTGCATGCTTGTGTGTGTATGTGCGTGTGTTCATGTGTTTGTATATTATAATGGTTTTTTAGCATAGCCTGAGGATAGTTCACTGCGGGCAAGTGGTATTGAAGATGGTGAATTTAGGATAATTAAGGAGGGTATAATAGGTTTTTGGGTAGTGGGACGTTTGATGTTTGTGAGAATTGAGTTATGCTTTTGAAATCACCGATTTTATTCAGACCATGGGCAGTTTTTCCTTGCACGAGTTATTTTATTAAATTGAGGCTAAGCCTTTCCTTCACGTAATTTATGAAGTCAGATATATCAAACTGAATCTGTATCCCACGTCATGAATGAAATTTATTTGACAATTCTTGTGATTTAAGGGTAATGGACGGTAAAAGCCTTGGCTTTCAAATATTTGTTATTCAAGATAGAAGGGGATTGATTCTTGTGTATATGTTAATGTCTACTTTCATTTGAGTTAGCTATTGTGTGTAATTCTATATCAAAAGCTATGTCCTATACAATGTGTATTCTTTTTATCTTATTTTTTTGTATGTGATAAGTTTCGTGACTCATTTCCATTCTTGATGGAGCCACTTATGTATATTTCTTTAGTTTCAGATTATATTGGAGTATTGTAAAATTATTTGTACTTATTTTTGTGAAGTTGATAATTTTTTTCATTTAAGGGTAGGAAACAACCACTTTGTTATTATAAAGGCAAGGTTGCATATATCTGGCTCTTCCAAGCCCTGCGTAGGTGGAACCCACCCGACACTGGGTTAATGGCATGTTGTTTACTTACATAACTTATCATACACCTCAAAATAGGTGCGTAAAGGTATTCTACCTCGACTATTGGAGGAAATTTTATCAACGAGGATAATGGTGAAGCAAGCAATGAAGAAATTGACACCTTCACAACAAATTTTGCAAAGGGTATAACTTCCTCAAACTCCACTGTTCTTTTTGCATGAAATTTAATTTAACTTGGTTATTTGTGAGTGTGAGAATGATTCAAAAATTTGAGCAATATCTAAAATCTCTAATTCATTTGACAATTAAATGCTTGCTTCAAATATATTTTTCTTTGTGTTTCCCTTCCTTTGGTAGGAAAATCGGGACATCTTACAGAGAGCATATCCTTTCCATTGAGCATTTAAATCGACAATCATAAAGGGCTATTACCAAACCTTAACAACCTTGCTTTTGAGCATTTGAATGTTGGCTTGGAAAAAGCTTACAACAAGCCAACAAGGTACCAAGAGAAGTACGTTGGTGGATAATGACAAAGAAGGGTATTTCCAAGAAATAGATATAGTGCAAGATATGTATCGAAAAGTATAGATGAATGTTTGGACATTTGGAGGAGCAACTGGGGATTTTCCAATCACAATTGACCTTCATGGCCCTAAGCCCCCTTTTTTTGCAGTGGTCCTAGATGAGATAACTCGATCAGATTAAGGAGATTTGTCTTAGTGTGTGTTGTTTGTTGATCACATTGTTTTGGTAGATAAGACCAGGGATGGGATAAATGTTAAGTTAAAATGATGGAGACAAGCATTGGAATCACTACGTTTCAAATTAAGGCGAAGTATGACGGAGTACATAGAGTGTTACTTAAGCGCAAAAATGAGAGGCGTTATAAAGCTAAAAGATACAGAAATCTCTCCAAGTAGATACTTCAAATATCTGGGGTCTATATTTTAAAGTAGTGGGGACTGTTATGGATTGACTTAGCCATAGGACTGATTTTACTAATGACAAAAGAGAAATGTATATGAATGTGTCAATTTGTATGTAAAATGTAAATGTATAACGAAAGCTTGAATGTAAACAAAGAACGATTATAAAGGATAGTATACAAGCATTCGAAAGGTTTGTTCTCTCCCAATGAGTATAAAACTCCACTTAACACTATTCATTCAATATCCATCCTAATTCCCCTCTCTTCCCCTCTATTTATACTAATTATGTCTACATTGTTATCCCCCAACTTAACAAACTCCTAAGTATTATTTATTACTAATTCCTATATTACCCTTTCTCTACCCTTCATGACAGGGACATTCAACAAGATGTGACCCATAGAATTAAGTGTGAGTGACAAAAATAGAGAGCGACTACCTGGAAATATTTTGTGATCAAGGTGTGCCCGTAAAGTTTTATTGAATGGACATTAAACTAGCACTGCTATGTAAATCAAAGTGTTGGGTTTTTGCCATTTAGAAAGGATCATAGTAGAAAGATGAAAGTTGCGGAAATGCAAATGTTTTGGTGGATGAATTGGCATACCTTGAGGGGTAGAATTCGAAACGAAGATATAAGATAGGATTAAGGAGTAGCAAATATTAAGGAAAAGATGAAAAAAAATTGTTTAAGATGGTTTGAGCATGTGTAAAGACAAGGTATTAGTGAACCAGTTAGAAAGATAGAAATTTGGAGCTTGGGAGATTGAAAAAGAGGGCGATGAATGCCAAAGATGACTAGGAAGACTAGAGTAAAAAAGATATAATGTATATAAACTTACAAATTGAAATGGTAAAAAATTGAAATTAATGGAGAAGAAGAATCTATATGGACAACCATTGGAACTGATATATTTTTTCATGTAGTCGATCCAAATCTTTTGGGATTAAGGTTCTAGCATTATTGCTATTCTTGTTGTTGTTGTTATAAGAACTAATAGTATGTTGTTATTTGTCATCTATATTGCAGATATTTAATGCGAGACAGCTTGCTCTTAAGCTGATAGCTAATGTTACTTATGGATACACAGCTGCCGGATTTAGTGGTCGCATGCCTTGTGCAGAGCTGGCAGACAGCATCGTTCAATGTGGTCGTAGAACACTAGAACATGCTATCTCCTTTGTCAACACACATGATCGATGGAATGCCAGAGTTATCTATGGTGATACTGATAGGTAAGCAATAACATATCATATTAATTTGTTGTCTTGGTTTAAACTTCCTTGTTCACGAGAGCCTAAAAGTAGCATAAACAGGCTGTTATGTACAGAGTTATGTGCCCATATGATGTCTGATTGCTTAACCTGTCCCTCAAATTGATCAATTGTGAGTATGTAAAGAGGATGCTTCAATTTACTTTCAAGATTGATGTTCATCTAGCATGCTTTCAAAACTCTCTGGATGTGTTAATTAAAAATTAAAACGAAGGCTTTATTCCTTTTGTAAGAGGATGATACACCAGTCGTAAAAAAAGGAGGATGATACATGAAAAAACTACTAAAAGAAATCTAGCATACATGGTTTTTTAAGAAAACTCTAGATTATATGGTGAAATCATTGAAAAATATAATATAGGAAAGCAAAGAGTGAGAACACGTGAGGTAGAGGGAGAGTGTGCGCTGTCTAAATTTTTTTTATATTCAAGTTTTTGCTTGGTTCTGTCTCTTTCTTCGCGGCATGATCCTTTTGGATGGTGTATGGGATGTGGTGTTGAATTCATAAATAAATTACTTCAAAAGACACGTTGCAATTTGCATAGGACATGTGACAGAGGTACATTTTGCATTGACTAAGAGATAGTATTTCATTTGAGTCTCAACTGTGTTGCTAGTTAATAGATTCTTAGTTCTTGTTATTTTTGTAATTTTTGCAAAAACATTCTTAGTTCTTAAACTGTGTTACCTGAGTCTTTATAGATTAGTCTGATTATATGTAAATTATTATGTGAAATGAGTATATACATTTGAAGACCACTGTTGTATATTGTATAAAAATGAGGTTGTTCTGCTAAATAATGGTCCCTTTATAATGGATTTTGAGCTTATTGTTCCGCAAAACCCTGTTATGTAACCTGTGATTCAAAATTTTGGATTAACATCCATTATAAGGTGTTATTCTAAAATATTAACCATTATAATGTTTTTTAATATGTATTTAGTTCTTAAAGGCCTATTGTAAACTTTATTTTAAATATATGCTCTAGAAAACTTGAATTACTATGAGTAAATGAAATTTTTAAAATTAACAACTCACATTGCGGTGTGAAATGAGTCGTAACACACTGTGATGTTGTGTCTGTGGCATCGCAACTGTTATCTCTATTGTATGATGTCTGCATTTTTTTATGCATGGTTGAAAGTAATAACTTTTGGTGGATGAGAGAAAAAAGTAAATGTGAGCAAAACTAATGGTCTTAACCTTAAAAGTAATTGTGGCATCCTAAATTAGAAAATTTAGCAGAGCAATTGTGGAATCCTTGGTAATCCTAATTGGGAAACCACAACATTCCTGTCTTCACTGAATCTGCATTTCAAGTACTCTATTCGTGTATTATTCATCCATCATATTTCAAATTTAAAAGGAGTTTCAAAATTTTCTAAGTCAAATTTGGTTTTCCTAGAGTTTGAATGTGGTGTTAGAATTATCCTTTGTTTGGAGCATAGTGCAAAGTGTGGTATGGCTATGATTGTGGTTATAGTCACGGTGATGCTGGGGTGATTCGGTTCTTGTACTGTCAAATACCACCAAAAACCTTTGATTTATCTCTTAAACTTCTCTAAAATGCATTTTTTTCAATTTCACCCTGCGAGTAGTATCGTTCAGTGAATTTAAACTTTGATGCAAACCTTATTTTTGCACTATGATTTAGAGATAAAATAAAGTGAAGTTGTTGATTGTGAGAGAGCAAAGTTTGGACTTCAGAAACATTGCAACCCTGCAAATGGTGGTCATAATTCTCCACTTGTGGCGCTACTTCAAAGGCTCATTCAATCTATTTAGCACATCCTACTCATTGCATCTACCATCTCTTATTTTATAATACTACCTAAATTATCACTTTTTTTAAAAAATAACTCCCTAGTTAATTCTCCCTGCTTCCCATTCCAATTGTGCTTAATACGCTATAATGTTTTCAAAAATATCATTTAAATGCCTTCATTTGCCTCATCACGTGAAGAGTCTCTCTTGTTGGAGAATTGTTTGAACATATCATATAGGCTAGTGTTTGTTCGGTTCAGTTATACTGTGTACCAGTTTAGCTCTGTCTTCTGTTTTCAAGCTAAAGACTATCTAGTTTTTCCTCTCTGTCTAGTCTTATTTTATGTCCTGCATAAATTCTTTCACTTTTTTCAGCATGTTTGTCCTTCTTAAGGGGCGCACCATGGAAGAGGCTTTTCAAATTGGAAATGAGATATCTTCTAAGATCACGGCAATGAACCCAAATCCCGTCAAACTGAAGATGGAGAAGGTCTATCGTTCCTGCTTTTTTCTTACTAAAAAGAGATATGTGGGATACAGTTATGAGAGCCTCAATCAACTTGAACCTATATTTGATGCTAAGGGCATTGAGACAGTTCGCAGAGATACATGTCCTGCTGTTGCAAAAATTTTGGAGAAGTCATTGAGAATATTTTTTGAATTCCAGGAAATTTCCAAGGTAAAATCCTGGGTAGTTGAGTCGTTTTTTATTATATCAAACTGATTTGGTTCAGATCTTAGGCATCTTTTGTTTTATTTTTGCTGGCTCGCGAAGGCATAATTGTGCTTAGTACTTCTGATAAGAAGCGTCGGTTGGGATTACTACTTCTACAGTTATCTTGTTATGTCAATGAGCTTTCCTTAAAAAATTTGTCATTCAAATGGGTATCCTGATTCCTGGAGGCTTCTCTCACCATATGAATTCTTTAGTGCTTTCTTGCTTGTGAAGATTGTTATTTGTCTAATGCCTGTAACTTCAAACCTGACATACCTAAAAGTAAAAGAGCCCCTAGATTCTCTGCTAACTTAGTTTTTGATTTGGTGAACTTCTTATGCCTTTTTTTTAAGGAATGGAAATTTCACTATCTTTATGATTGAGTGTTCTTCCACAAATACTAGCAACGTGTCTGTGGCATTTAGTTTTTGTAATAGAACTTCTGTGTATTTTAGTCTCTTTGGTTTTTTTACAGGTTAGAGCATATCTACAACGACAATGGTCCAGAATCCTCTCAGGCAGAGTGTCTATTCAAGATTTTGTCTTTGCAAAAGAGGTACGATTGGGCTCTTATAGCACAAGGACTACAGCATCACTACCTCCAGCTGCAATTGTTGCTTCTAAAGCAATGAGAGTAGATCCAAGGGCAGAACCTTGCTACGCTGAGCGTGTTCCTTATGTTGTGGTCCATGGAGAGCCTGGTGCCCGTTTGGTTGACATGGTTGTTGACCCACAGGATCTTCTATCTCTAGACTCTCCATACAGATTGAATGATTTATATTACATCAAAAAGCAGATAATACCGGCATTACAGCGAGTATTTGGGCTTGTAGGTGCTGATTTACAGCTGTGGTTTCAGGAGATGCCTCGGCCTGTAAGGGATGCTCCCACAAAGTTTCACTTTAGCATTGCAAATTCACTGCGTGCAAGAATTGACCACTACTATTCTTCTAAACATTGTGTGCTCTGTGGAGAACTTGCCCAAACAGGTAATCATCTTTGTGAGAATTGTTCCGAAAATGGCCCTGCTACAGCTGCAGCAATGACCAGAAGAACCTCAAACTTGGAGAGAGATATCCAACACCTTGTTTCTGTAAGTACTTAGCTCTTGCACTTGTGTCTGTTATTATAATGTGTCTCCTTATGTTTACATCATAGATCCCTCATATGTCGTCCTCTTTTGTTGTATGCTCGGGCGAGACTTGCCAGAACACAAGTTTAAAACAAAGACGTAAGAAGATGGAATTTAAAATGTTTGTTTAGGATAATTTTTATGTCTTGTTCAATATTTTTGTAGAACATGGAATGATAACTGGCATAGGGATGGATGAGAAAAAAATGACTGTGATTATGGATTGTAGATTTAACTAATTGATACACGGATCACCACAATTGGTAACAACTAGATTATTGGATGATGTTAAGATAGAGAACATAAACTAAAAACAATGGGCGTGTGTTTATGGAGCGAGGATTGAGAGGTGGAATGTTGTTAGAATGTGGATGATTAGTTTATACAGACAACACCAAAACTAAGCAAATAGATGTGTGAGATTGGGATGAAGGAAATTGTTCATCTTCAAGAATTTAAAAGAATGAAACAACATTCCTAATCCGTGAGGAACCCATTCTAGAATTAACTAGAATGGTATGATTAGCAGCTTAATATTCCCTATGATTCTAATCAAATGCCCCATTTGATAATACAACAAAATATAAGAAAAAGAGGCGAGGGACAACATGGAAGAAGCGAGTAAGGGTAAAAGTAAGGGAAACATGATAATTTAATGGCAATTGTGTAAATAGTTGAATTTCATGGGCCATGAAAGCCCAAGTAAGAAAAATGTTATAAGTAAGAAAATTGTTACTAAACAAGGAAATGAGACATTTGATGTGAATATGCCAAAAAGGAAATATGACATTTGATTAGAATAGAAGGAATAATAATTCAAATAACATATAGAATAAGTAAAATAAACATCACAAATATGACATTTGATTAGAATAGAAGGAATAATAATTCAAATAACATGTAGAATAAGTAAAATAAACATCACATATTAATTGTTATGGAACAAATATCAAACGCATGACAATAGTTGATGGAGTAAATACATTAGACTTAATAAATCATGTGTGCTTTAGAAATAAGTCCCTTAGCGTAAGTTTTCATCTGTCATAATGGGAACAAATGCTCTTTAAGACAACAAAACATCTGAAGCAAGATTGCATGTTCATGTCTATTGGTGATGAAATATCGGTTAATTTTGTGAAGAAATTGAAATGGTTGAAGTAGAACTAGCATTACCATTAATTTATCAAGAGATTTTCCTATCATAGCTACACTAATTTTTCATTATCATTCCGACCATTTAATATCGACAATCAAACGGCCTGTATATAGTATCTTATCCTAATATTAAAGATGAAGTACTAGTTTAAGACATAATTACATAATAATTGTAATAGAAGAAATAGATGGATTGGAAAGTTGGCGCGTTACATCTATAGAGGATCTGAATTGAATGGTGGTTCTGGCATCTGGTCCTGAATTACCATGCACAGCAATGAAATTCTATTTCTGCTTCCATAATCTTTAAAGTTGTATTAAACCTATAATTTCCATCCCTGTACTTCATTCGGCTAATCATGTGCTTTCATCTGTTACAGATCTGTCGTCACTGTGGAGGTGGAGATTGGGTGGTGGAAAGCGGCATCAAGTGTATATCATTAGCATGCTCGGTGTACTATGAGAGGCGCAAAGTTCAAAAAGAACTGCGAGCTTTCTCTACTATGTCAGCTGCAGAAAAATTTTATCCTAGGTGCATGGTGGAATGGTTCTAAATCTACCGTAAGTTTACAAATCGGAATCATAGATGCTTCTGCTCTTTTCCCTTTAATTTGTGTTGTATAATGCAGTATATGTTTTTAAAATGTTTTATGGCCCTGCTTGTGGGTTGTGGCTGGACTTTTGTACAAATACACTGTAGATAACTCGAAAGTAGATAAATAGCTTGTATATGTATATATGGATAAACTGAAGTAAACCATCGCCTTCACAGTCTCGTGTGTATTCTAATGTTAATAGAGTATACTTGTAATTTACTTAATCCCGAGTGGCTTCCTAGGCAGGCAGTCGTTCCCACTGCACTTAGACTTCGAGTTGGGTGATTTACTACTTTCATAAATAACGGTTATTTGCAAATAACCATAAAATAACAAAATACTTAATATTAAAATAAACAAAATAAGAAAAACATAAAATAAAAATCTCAAAAACCCTCCTATGAAACTACTTTCATAAATAACCGTTATTTACCTATACTAACTCACTTCTCTTTAGCGAAGGCTACACATTTATTTATTTCCAGTGTAGCTGATAAAGGAGGGTTTGATCAGATGAATTGATGATTTCTAAGGCCCTCTTAAGCAGTGTTACGTTTAAGCAGTGTTACGTGAAATATTGGATGTATAATACAAGAATTAGGCAATTCCAGCTAGTTTGTTGGCAACCTTGCCATCGTTTCACTTGTAACACTTTATGTTATTTTGATATTGGATGTAAAAATGACTTTAGGTAACATATTTTGATATCTTATTTCTTGAAGATATTAGGTTTTGTAACACTTTATCTTTAAATAACACAATTATGTAACACTTTTAAAATTTTTAACACTTATATGTAGCACTTTTAAATTTGGTAGCACTAATATGTAATACTTTAAAATTGGTAACACTAGTTGGTAACATTTAATAATTAGTAACACTAATATCTAACACTTTAACAATTGGTAACACTGATATGTAATACTTTATAAATTAATAACACTAATAGGTAGCACACACACTTTAAAATTTGGTAACACTAAATATAACATATTTTATATTTGTAATATTAATAAGTAACACTTTTTATATCAGTAACCCATTTGTAATATTTTTTTAATTAATTATTATTTTATTTTTTTACTTTTAAAAAGCCCAGCTATTTAACCAACGCCTCATCTATTTAAGGAAGGAACGACCAGACGCTTGAAGCTAAGAGAGTTCTAATGCATTAAAATTCAAAAAACTATTAATATTGAATTTTTAGTTACTTTAATCCTTTTTTTCAATATTAATAATTCACCTAAATAATTTTTTAATATTTTATATCCTAGCTAGCTAATTAATCTTTCAAAATTTACAACTACTAATTAAAGAGGAGGGAAAAATAAATTTAAAGAATTTAGTTAAGTCTAAAAATTTTAAAGAAGAGGATAAAATTAAATTAAAATTTTAAAAAATAGCTCAATCTAACAATTTTAATGAAGAGGGAAAAAAATTATAATTAAAAGAAATATTATAAACCTGGCAATTTTAAAGAAGAGGGAAAAAAAATAAAATTTATTAACAAAAATTCAAACCAGCAATTCATTCTAAAAATCGAAGTTGAGGAGATTGAACCGCAAATACAGTAAACTGAAACTCTGAAGTCTGAACGAACCGTTTCCTTCATTTTTTCTCCTTCATTCTTCCTTTTCAATTCAACGCCACAATCACGTAATCAACCCAGCCCCTTCATTTTTCCCCCCAACCCTGCCAACCACCAACGGCGCGCTGTTTCTGCATCAGCCAGCAATCAGTGATCCTCCTGCCACTACTTCCTCGTCTTCCCCCATTAAATTTGTGGCTAGTAAATTTCCATCTTTAATCTCTTGATATGAATTCGTATTGTTTAATGTATAGTTACGGTTCAGATTCTGCTTCAATGACCTAGTTTTAATTTGCTATTTTTCGGAAATTGGCGTATAGTTACAGTTTTGTTTGTTGCCGATCAATGTCTTATGCTTGTTGCCGATTAATTTCTTAATCAATTTTTTAAATATCTTATACTTATTGCTGATCATAATCTCGATTGTTTAATATGTCATTTACAAATTTTTAATTTCTTTACTTGTTGCATTGTCAATTATTTTTTTATGATTGAGTAGCTGTTTTGAGTTTTGATTTGGTACTGACCAATGTTTGAATTCTAATTTGACAATAACTACACTATGTGATAATTTGAGTTATGCGTTTTATTTTGATTTTGAGAATTTTCTTTATTACTTGAGTGTAAAATTCATATAATTAGTAACCATTTTTCTCGCGCTCAATTTATTTATGGGTTATCTCTCGAGTTATACATGAGATTTATGTTTTTTGTAGTATTTTTAAGAAAGAGTTGGCCAATGTGTAGAGTGATTTGCAGAGTCTTTAATTCCTTCACTATAAGCTTTCGTAATTGCATAGTTGCTTTCAAAACCGAATAATTGCAAGTTATATACTTTTCTTCTTCATCTTGTTTGCTTTTTATCTTTTTGCCTTGATTTCCTAATTTTTGGGTTTATTTTTATTTTGTTTTTCATTAAAAATATCAAAAATACTAGTATGCATTGACCGGGTATGTTGTTGCTTTGATGTGTTTGGTTTGCGATTGTTGCTTTTGCTCAAAGTAGTGTATAGAAGTGTTGTGCTCTTTGTGAATGATACACTTTAGGTGATAATACAACTTTTGTGTGCCTATACATGTTGCAATAGTTAAGAACATTTCATTAACTAGTTAAGTTTATGATTGTTTTTCGTAGTTATGGAAAACCATTAAATTATCCTTGACTTTACATGATAGTGGTTTTAAGGTGTTCCACTATTGAAATTCCACATAAGTATTGATGTCCTAACACTTTTTTAGAGCCATATACTTGGTTTTATGTGCCCGAGCCTATGGATATGGATTGTCTTCATACGTTCTTATTTATAAATAAAATTAGCTTGTGTATTGCTTATGCTTTAGATAGGTTACATTGTTTTTGTGTCTTATTTGGTATGTTTTTGTTGCTGTGTTTAATGTTGTAATGAATTAACCAAAAGACTCGTTGTTGAACTACAAGACGTGCATTGATCTAACACATCCGCTCACTTGAACTACTTACTCACTGATGTGCTATCTCTGAAGTCTTGACCATTTCATGTTTGTCAAAACTTTTGCTATTATTTATGGATAAGGAGCAACTGCAAAATATTTGAGATGCATGTTTTTGACATGCTAGATATAAGGAATTACTTTCTAAACTTATTAAATTGTTTTGAAGGGTTAACTAAGGATACAAAATGAGTAGTTGGACCAACTTTTTACGGTATAGTAATGAATACGAGAAAGAGTGTTATCATCATTTTTGGTTTGGTAGAGATAAAGTGTACAATTATTTGATCGCAAATGGGATCATGCCAGGTACTGAAGGATGACAGTGTGATGAGAATGACACATCTTCAACAAAAATACTAATGTTGACAATTCACCTGATTTTCTAGATGTCATAAAACGTTTGATATATGATACTCATAGAGATGTGACAATCATGTTTCCACGTGACCATGTAGGGGTTGGAGAGGAGGCCAATTCAAAGGCTAAAAAGTTGTATAGGTTAGTAGAAGAGGGAAATGAAGAGCTATATCTTGGATTCAAAACATTTTCAAAACTTCCGTTCCTCATTCACATGTTCCTTTTAAAGTGTAAACATGGGACAACGAACACCGCTTTTACAAATTATTTGCAATTATATCGAGAAGCAGTACCAAATTCTAAATTGCCTAAATCTTTCAATGAGGCAAAGAAAGTGGTGAAAGATTTAGGTCTTCACTATGATAAAATCCATGCATGTCATAATGAGTGTATGCTTTATTAGAAAGAGCATGAAGGTGCTACATCTTGCCATGTGTGCCATGCCTCAAGATGGAAAGATAAAAGAGAATGAACATTTAGAAGATATGGATAATTTGTCATCTAAGGGCGGTCATTTAGTCCCGCAAAAGTAATTTGGCATTTCCCTTTAAGCCTATGCTTCAAAGTTTGTATATGTGTTCTAAAACAGCAGAGTTAATGAGGTGGCATGATGAAGAAAGGGTTAAAGATGATCTACTTTGACATCCTACTGATGGTGAAGCATGGAAACATTTTGATGAACAATACTCGGATTCTTCTGGTGAAGCACACAATATTCGATTAGGACTTGCAAGTGATTGATTAAAGCTATTTTGAACTTTGAGCACGCAACACAGTACATGGCCTGTTGTCTTGATCAATTATAACTTACCCCATGGCTGTGTATGAAGTCTGAATTCCTAATATTGTCTTTACTTATTCCTAGGGCCAACTCATGGAATTGAAATTTATGTCTACCTCCAACCATTGGTGGAAGAGCTCAAAAATCTTTGGGAGGATGGTTTGCACACTTATGATGCATCAAAAAAACAAATGTTCAAGATGCATGCAACTTTACAATCAACAAATGACTTTCTAGGATACACAATGTTGTCTAGTTGGAGCACCAAAGGAAAGTTTGCATGCTCTTATTATCATTATGAAGTTTATCACCGCTATTTAAATAATAGTAAAAAATCAGTCTATAGAGTGAATCGTTGATGGTTGGATGTCAATCATCCTTGGCGGCATGATATAAAGTCTTTTAATGGGGAAAAGGAGGAGAGGATAACTCTTACACCTTTAATAGGGGCTAAGATTGTTAGCTTATTGGAAAACTAAAAAAATATTGAAAAGTTGCAGTCGAAGAAGAAAAGTAAAGATACTTGGAGAAAATCATCAATCTTTACACTCTATCATATTGAAAAGATTGCAGATGTCGTCATCATTTGGATGTCATGCATATAGAAAAAAGCAATGAATCCTAATATCAAATATAAAATTTAGAACATGTTAATACAAATTAATCATCATGATATTAAAGTTCAATCACAATTATATATCAATAAAAATTGTACTAAAAAAAATTACATATTTTAAGAAATTTGATTTCATATAATACATTGGAATTTCGACCAATTGAGTAATTAAAGTCTTGTACTCCAAAA